>NC_088401.1:3030167-3130167 GCF_034236695.1 Oncorhynchus nerka | reverse complement strand
CATCACTATTATGTTATGTTACATCACTATTACGTTACATTACATCAATATTATGTTATATCACTATTATGTTATGTTACATCACTATTACGTTACATTACATCAATATTATGTTATATCACTATTATGTTACGTTTATAACAAAATAAATGCCCTGTAGCCTGTCCTATCGACCATAATATTAATTAAATTAGTGGCCTCCACCCATAATGGATATATTATTATCTATATCATTGGTCACCTTGCTGTAATGTTCTCCATTCCCAATAAGTCAGTCAGCAATGCCAATCACCAGATACTTCTGATAAATCAGTGGAAAATAAACATGCAGATTCAACTACAAAGATGTTTTTCCTTCTGTTGTTGTATTTGATGATTCCCAGACCCCTGTTGAACCCCAAAGGTATTTATGTCTTCCCTGTGTAGAGCCACTTGGACACACGTTCCATCATGACCGTTTTCCACCTGTTGAAGCCAAGGGTCTTCCAGATTTGTATGTGAGTTGTGGTAGTCTACTTTAAAACTTGATACAACTTGTATGGAAAAAGAGAACCATGGATAATGTTCTCTTCCCTTTGGCCTCTCAGGAAGGAGCCGGAGAATGTACGGAGCAGAAACGTGCAGCCAAAATGAGATTTTAATGGTTCGTATGGCAAGTCTGTTCATGCGGCTTTGAACCAGCGAGAGCCGCAAATCCCACTTGATAACTTCGGTAACCCACAACGTTGTACACATATATACAGTCTGGCTATGGTGATGCAGTAAGCTTTTACTAGTCGGCCGACATACAACGTGACCAGTGTTTTTTCTTTTCGACAATCACCAGTGAGTTATCATCATAAATGTCCTTCAGGATAACTGATTATTAAACGTCTTTGTGATGATAACATTTTGTGTGATTTTTTGGGAAAGAATTTAGGTTGAGAATGATCATGCCAGAAGGGAGTCCTGACTGCTGATGTTCCCTTTACGAGGCTGCTGCAAAAACGCACATGGAATTGAGAGAGAGACAGAGAAAGAGGGATGAGGGGGCGGGCGGCGCAGAACAGAGTTCACAGATAACTACAGCCTAGGCCCTACATATGTAGGATCCTAATTTGAGACAGGTTGCTACGGCAGGAAATTTAATTACAGCAAAAATACAGCAAAAGGAAATGTGAATTTTTATGTGATTTAGAATTAATGGACATTTATGTAGGGGTTGATACATTTTACATAAGGGAAAATACAGTCTGAATTTTAACGTGGAAATTAGAAGCTTCAGAAGCCTGTTTAAACCTCAAACAGACCAAGATTTAAAAGTTCTTCATTGCAAGAAAGTTCTCCTGTAACAGAGTGATCAGATTAAGAACCTCCATCTGTAGACGTTCTCCTGTAACAGAGTGATCAGATTAAGAACCTCCATCTGTAGACGTTCTCCTGTAACAGAGTGATCAGATTAAGAGCCTCCATCTGTAGACGTTCTCCTGTAACAGAGTGATCAGATTAAGAACCTCCATCTGTAGACGTTCTCCTGTAACAGAGTGATCAGATTAAGATCCTCCATCTGTAGACGTTCTCCTGTAACAGAGTGATCAGATTAAGAGCCTCCATCTGTAGACGTTCTCCTGTAACAGAGTGATCAGATTAAGAACCTCCATCTGTAGACGTTCTCCTGTAACAGAGTGATCAGATTAAGAGCCTCCATCTGTAGACGTTCTCCTCTAACAGAGTGATCAGATTAAGAGCCTCCATCTGTAGACGTTCTCCTGTAACAGAGTGATCAGATTAAGAACTTCCATCTGTAGACGTTCTCCTGTAACAGAGTGATCAGATTAAGAGCCTCCATCTGTAGACGTTCTCCTGTAACAGAGTGATCAGATTAAGATCCTCCATCTGTAGACGTTCTCCTGTAACAGAGTGATCAGATTAAGAACCTCCATCTGTAGACGTTCTCGTAATCAGATTAAGAACCTCCATCTGTAGACGTTCTCCTGTAACAGAGTGATCAGATTAAGAACCTCCATCTGTAGACGTTCTCCTGTAACAGAGTGATCAGATTAAGAACCTCCATCTGTAGACGTTCTCCTGTAACAGAGTGATCAGATTAAGAGCCTCCATCTGTAGACGTTCTCCTGTAACAGAGTGATCAGATTAAGAACCTCCATCTGTAGACGTTCTCCTGTAACAGAGTGATCAGATTAAGAGTTTCCATCTGTAGACGTTCTCCTGTAACAGAGTGATCAGATTAAGAACCTCCATCTGTAGACGTTCTCCTGTAACAGAGTGATCAGATTAAGAACCTCCATCTGTAGACGTTCTCCTGTAACAGAGTGATCAGATTAAGAGCCTCCATCTGTAGACGTTTCCATGGTCACACCTGATGTGTAAATGGCAACACATGAAGTGTACAACTGGAGGACAGCTTTATAAAAGAGGTGCTGTGTGCACAGGAAGTGATGAGTGAGCCTACCTGGGATTGTGAGGCTACTTGCAGTGTTTTTCAACATTGACAATGGATTGTTATTTCGAGATAGACCTATAGCCGATTTGAACTGACAAAAAAAAAAAAAAATGAAATAACTTAATCGTGGCACTTGTAGGATAATTCGTATATTATTAGTCCTATTATAATGTGTTTGTGACAGTCACATATAGACGTTTTGGCTGTTTGTAGTAATATTCCCTTGTGGTATGTATCCATGCAGCCTCTACTCCCTAAACTACTTGAATAGAGAGGGGGAAATGGAGTCGAGCCGTCTTTTCCGTTCCCTTTCATCCTCCGGAAATTTGACTGGATCCAAAGATTGCCATGGAAATCAACAAAGACATCGCCATGCCCTCAACGTGTGTCCTATGAAATCAAACAAATATCCCGGATCAACAACAAAGAGTGTGTGGTATACTGCCTCCCCAGTCTCTTTGCTGAGCAACAACATTCAGCGACACATTGACTTCTTGGTATGCAACCGAATAGCCATGCTCTACATCAGCATTTGCCACCCCCTTCCCTAACAAAAAGTGTGTTTTAGTATGGAAAGTTGTTGCTATGCATTAGTTATAGAGGAACATGCATGCATTTGACTTTTACAGTGTATAGTGTGACTGAATAGCCGACGACTGTCTACATTTTCACACCGTCTATTGTTGCTTTTATTTCTCTCAACTTTCTTTCTTGTGTTATTCAGCCGTTTAACCAAAACCACAGTCAGCAATCTCACAATACCTGGGATTGATGATGCACACGGACCAATAGGAGAGGGGCCTCGGCACGCGGATTGTTATTTGATGGGTGCATGTTAGTAGGGGGATAAGGCCTCCTCCAATGATCGTCTGAGTACCGGGTCACATGTTTGGTCCCCCCTTCCTCTCCATTCATCAGGGGTGGACTGTGTTGTCTTTTCAATTCATTTATCTGCAGGAATGATTGCGACTATCAGTCTGAAGCTCACCGCCTGACTGGGGAGGTGAAAGTTTCGCCACAGGAAGATAAACCGCAAAATACAATATTGTACATGATTTGCGTGTGCATCGGATGAGAATTAGTGTGGGGGAAAATTCCACTCTTGTTTTAGGTAAATAGAAAACCGGTGGATTGGAGTTTGTACTCCTGTAAGGTCTGAGAGAGACTTTTGCATAAAGAGAGAAAGCGAGAGAGGTATAGAAGTGAGAGAATAACTGTTCGTGATTTTTTATTTCTGCTCTCAGTCGCCTCATTGAGTTGTAGACTGCCGGAAGATGCTTCTGGATGCAGGACCCCAGTACCCCACCATAGGAGTCACTACGTTCGGCTCCTCAAGGCATCACTCAACAGGCGAAGTCACAGAAAGAGAAGTGGCTTTGGGGATAAATCCGTTCGCAGACGGGATGGGAGCTTTTAAAATCAACCACAGCTCCCACGACCTGGGCTCCGGCCAGACGGCGTTCTCCTCCCAGGCTCCCGGCTACGCTGCTGCCGCCCTGGGTCACCACCACCACCCGACACACGTCAGCTCCTACTCCACCGCAGCCTTCAACTCCACCCGGGACTTTCTCTTCAGAAACCGGGGCTTCGGGGATGCCACCAGCGCGCAGCACAGCCTGTTTGCCTCCGCAGCGGGAAGTTTTGCAGGGCCACATGGACACTCCGATGCCGCGGGGCACCTGCTCTTCCCGGGACTCCACGAGCAAGCCGCAAGTCATGCATCATCAAATGTCGTCAACAGCCAGATGCGGCTTGGCTTTACCGGGGACATGTACGGCCGGGCTGACCAGTACGGCCATGTTACGAGCCCCCGCTCCGACCACTACGCCTCCTCCCAGCTGCACGGCTATGGCCCCATGAACATGAACATGGCGGCTCACCACGGGGCAGGGGCCTTCTTCCGATACATGAGGCAGCCCATCAAACAAGAGCTCATCTGTAAGTGGGTCGAGCCCGAACAGTTGTCGAACCCCAAAAAGGCTTGCAACAAAACGTTCAGCACGATGCACGAGCTCGTGACCCACCTGACAGTGGAGCATGTGGGGGGACCGGAACAGTCTAACCATATCTGCTTCTGGGAAGAGTGCGTCCGAGAAGGAAAACCGTTCAAAGCCAAATACAAACTGGTAAATCATATCAGAGTGCACACCGGAGAGAAACCATTCCCATGTCCCTTCCCCGGCTGTGGAAAAGTGTTTGCCCGATCGGAGAACCTGAAAATCCACAAAAGGACACACACTGGTAAGAAATGTAACATGTTTTTTTTTTTAAATTCCCGACTCAAAAGCATGATCGCAATTTCCGCTCCAAAAGCGATGATCTGTTATTAAATTAAAGACATATTTGACTGTGTAACAGGCTAGAGTAGCTTATCAACTGGAATGTTTTTGTCGTTTTTACACACGCACAAAAAAAATGTCAACAATATGGAATGCATTTATTAAATTGTATATACAGTATAACTTTATTGTTCGTATTTTGAAACTTTCAACAATGAATATAATGCAATAATAGGTTTGTGAAATATGTGGCATGCTGTTGCGAACTGTTTATCTTAGTGGTCTAAGTAAAACATGCGAACACAACAAAATGTGTGTGTCAATATATAGGCCTACGCACATTATACAAATCATAAATAGTGAAAATAAGGTTATCTTTATACAATGTGCTTGAACCACGTGACAACTGAAACTCTGAAATGTTCATGTTAAATGAAAATGTATCATAGTTCATATTCTCCGTGTGTAAAATGTTTATGTCGTGTCATTTTTTTTTTTTTTAAAGGTGAAAAACCTTTCAAGTGTGAGTTTGAGGGCTGCGACAGACGGTTTGCCAACAGCAGCGACCGGAAGAAACACATGCACGTCCATACATCTGACAAGCCTTATCTCTGCAAGCAATGCGACAAGTCCTACACACATCCAAGCTCTCTGCGGAAACACATGAAGGTACATATTAAACTTACACTTTTATTTTAATCCGTGGCTACTTAAAATTGTTCTGAATATTTAGCGTGCTATAAATAAGTCCATATATTGGATATTGTTAAGAAGGAAAATACTGTGTATACGTTCCAGCAAATATGAACGTATGATGCAGTACAACTAGCTGTTGTGTTTTCATAAAAACTTTCACGCTGTAATAATTTCCAAAATATTGCATCATGCATTTTAATTTAGGATCTTGGTTTATTCATTAAAAATGGATTATCATTAACATGTATATAATTAGCCGGTGTATTTTCTTCTCACTACGGAGAACTTTAAGCCTTCATATTACCGTAAAGTATGGCAGCGTATGAGTAATACACAGGCACACTGTCAAATGTAAAAATGTCCTGTTGTTATTTTTATTTTTTTTCGCTCTGTCTCATAGGTTCACGAGGCTACCACGCAAGGACCCCAACCGTCACCAGCGGCCAGTTCCGGGTACGAATCGTCCACGCCGCCCACCATCGTGTCCCCGTCCACAGAGAACCATAATTCCAGTTCCATATCACCGGCAACCTCGACAGTACACCACACGACCAGTCACCACACCACGCTGTCGTCAAATTTTAACGAATGGTACGTGTAAAATATTTTCACAAAGACTGCAGAAATAGGACTGCTTGGAATCAAAGACTTTGAAAGTCAGTCTTATAAATGCGTGGACAGAGAAAATACAAGGAAGCCAAAATGGTTGGTTAATGGCTACAGAGAGAGAGACAGAGTGATGCATGGACAAGGTGCACGACCAGCTACCAAGTTAAAGTTTTTTTTAAACATCCCCCCCCCCCCCCCCCCCCCCGGCTCTTTTTTGAAAGACTGCACGCAAGATATCTCAATGCATGCTATCTGCGGTTCGTGGCCTGATTTTCTTTGTACATAAAGATTCACAGTTCAAACATGTTATATTTTATTTTGTAAATAGTTATATCACAGTTTAAGGGCATTTGTGAAAATGTGGTCCCTAGATATATGGAAAATGAGATGGTTTTACCAATAATATTGCGATGACTAGTGTTGATTGAACAGAATGTTGTAGTTGATGTGTACCCAATGTGAATTACTCAGTATAACTTCCGTCTCCACTATGACGTCGACCTTACCGACTATTAGTCTATTTATGTGCTTTTGTATTTGGTGCCACATTCCGTCTACGGTCCAGTTGGAGTAGCACAGTACTTACCATTGCTGTTATTTAATGTCATGTCGATAAATCGTGTAGTGAAAGCCTGAAACTCCGTGTCAATCTGTTTATGTACGTGATAAAATATTTTAAAAAACTATTTGTCCATTACCTTGATAATGTCAAGGCAGTATTACCTACATGTATATAGCTCAATTTTCCATATTTATCCGCATGTAAAGGGTAACGTTAGAAATGATCGGGAATTATGGAGAAATACGCTCTTATGTAGAATTTAGTCTACACAAAATGTTTGGTTACATTTCGTACTATATTAAAGCATAAAAAAATACAACCAACTATTGTCTTCCAATATTTTTTGTTTCTCATCGCCTACTGTCTAAATATGACTGGACATCAAAATGACTGCTTCGTGATTACCTATGTATACCATTATCATTAACAACACACTTAAATAGAGAACTAGGCATTTCGTAAAGCATGATAAGCCTATATATGAGGTATTATATTGAAATAACTATCATACTAAAAGTAACCGTTTTAAATGACATGTTCCCAGAGGCACAAATCAAATAGGTGGTGCACATTTCATAACACCTAGACTATCACTAAAGGGACGTGATGTGGTCTTATCAGGCTAGGCTAACACCTAGACTATCACTAAAGGGACATGATATGCGGACCGTCTTATCAGGCTAGGCTAACACCTAGACTATCACTAAAGGGACATGATGTGTGGACGGTCTTATCAGGCTAGGCTAAGCTACTGCTCTATCATAAGCTACTGCTTATCAAAGGGCACCACCTAAATCACATCATGCTAGCCTTTTTAGGCTTGCACAATCCAATTCAGTAATACGAATTAATGTTAAGTAATTTGATTATTCCTGTCCTTGTCTCCTGTTAATCCATAATTAAAACATACCAGTCCTTGCCCTCGAGTAATTCGAGAATGTAAACGGTTAATCGTGACGGATATAATTATCAGTCTGTGTAAACGAAATTGTTTATGTTTTTACTTAATTGTTGTCGATGTAATTCAGTTTCTCAAAGCTAGCTGTGTCAGATGGATGTGCCGAGGAAGTGTTGGGACTTCTGGAGTCAGTGTTGTAGTCTTTGTTCCGTGGTGTAGCCAGCCTGGTTGACCGGACCATTAGGCAGGGTTCACGTCAACAGACAGACGCCAGTGATCACCAGCCTGGCCTGCGTCGTTAACACTGCCAGTGCGCTAAGGCGACACAGAATAGAATCATATAATCCCCGATCTGTCAGTCTGCAGCTGACAACATGACACGTTGGACAGGCCGAAAAATGACGAAACAATTCTAACAGAAAAGACGAAGACAAATGGCCTGCACACAATGTTCAATTGATCAGTCATCAGTAACAATCCTCACGCAGTGTGTTTATGTGTTTTATTTTTTTTACATATAGTTTACAGTAATACTACGCGCCTAAACATTTCCTCTGAAATAAGATTTGAAATAAGATCTGTTTTTTTTTTTTTATTAAAATGATTTGCAATCGTACAGGATGGAACTAAGAGTTGAAATATGATATGTTTTTATAAAATACGTTACCATGGTCCAGGATGAAATAGAAGAATTACTATGTGCTTTTCCAAGTCCATATAAAACATTTGATTTAAAATGTAAGAGTGTGTGTATGTGCATTCGTGTGTGTGTAATTTAAATGGCGGAAATTCATGATATCTAAGGTGATTTGTTTGAAATGTATTCATATTATTTTTGCGTGCCAGGCTATTCATTCTTTTTCCTGATAAATGAATGGCGGTACTAAAATGACTTTTCCGACTCTATTTAGATTCTAGTGCCAATACGTTTTCATTCATGCATCATTAGACCAGCTATAGAAAGTGCTGTGTATACCATATACCCATAAATATGTTTTGCATTATAGAAGGACATTGGTTTTGTTTGAAAAGACCGGTCGTTCTCCAACAAAGCTAGAAAGCTTTGCTTATCGACTCTGGTCTTGAATTTCCTTAACATTGATTTTGAACTAAAATATCACTAGGCCTCAAATATAACTTTATAATATTATTAGATGTTACCAGATCATATCGTTATATCGCACACCTGGTTTTGGAAAAAGCAACAAATGCGTGTCGAGGCTGAATTCAACTGCAAAGTTTCTTGAACTACGAGACAACCATGGTCTCCTCATGCTAATGTCAGCGCTACACAGACAGACACTACTAAAGCATGTATATGCAGAGATTCCATTAGGTTACTCAAGTTCAAGACGATTTTATTCAACTAGTAATAACTCTGTCCATGCAGGCTTTAGAACCACACACTGTGGGTCGTAGTGATAGCCTAAAAAGTAACACAATAGTCCTACAATTACCAATGTCCTACATTTGTTCTCAGTCTTTTCAAATGTTAATAGTTTACTTTTGTTCTGTAATAACACATGACAATGTCTGTTTTTTAATGTAAAATGTCAATTACATTGTTTATGTGTGTTTATGACTAATTTAATTACATTTGTTTTACATTTTGGAATGTAAACGATATATATATATATATATCTGGTAGAATCAATATTTGAGATTCTTCCTTTACAAAAATAGCTGACATGGAAATCTTCTCGTCTCCAGACGAAGATGTCTGAATGACAGGCGGTGTAGCCAACACGGCGTGCATGGGCTCTTATGAACCGTATAATCGACGGAATAAGAAAATCTCATCCTTTCAGTTTTGTTCACACTAATTTAATTTGTTCAGTTGACTGTATTGCGACGTTTCTTAACGGTCACAACAAGCTGAAAACAGCAGAGTCGCGTTTAAAGCTCTTCTTTGAACAGCGCAGGCGCCAGCCCTCCGTGCGCCTAGCTTGTCAATGAATATTTATGACTTGCGCTAGCAGCCAGTTAAACCCAGGCCGAGCTGTGTGTGTTGTTTTCAATGATAGAAATTAATGCGAACTTGCACGTTCCAACTATGAATTATATTTAAACGTTCAGGAAAGTATTTGACCCATGAATACAGACATGTGTCACTTTATAACTTTAACACGCAGGTTATTGCAAAGTCAAATATCCTGTTCCAAATATGATTATAGCATAGTATGGTCCAATTATAATATAGACGTCAAATATTCAATTAAGATGTTAATGGAAATCAAGGTTTTATTATTTGACTAACAGACCTACAAAACGGGTAATACTAACTATCGAACAAAGCCGTTAGCTACCAAATAGCTGCTTACATTTTCCAATATATATATATATACAAGACAATGTGTTTCATCATTTCAGAGTTATTTCAAGTTCTGAACAAAATTTAGAAGACATTCTGTATGATTATGTTCGTTATTGTTATACCCTAACCTTTTTTTTTCTGATTGGGTGTTGGAGTGTAAACCTGGCAACTTGTTTCTAATGCGCACTTGATGTTGGCCTATACAATCCTCAAATCTGTCAAGTTATTAACATAGTTGCCAGGCTGCAGGAAGGATTAGTCTAGTATCAAGTTACTGAGTTGACTAGTCTATGTACTCGAGCTGAGGCGTTGGTTGAACCCGGCAGTACATGGAGCCCCGGAGGTACACGGAGACCCAGTCGGAGAAGAGAAGGAAGGCGGTTGTGCCACTTGATGAATCATGACTGCCCGTCCACGGTTCCACATGTTCATCCCACGGTGTTAACTAAATGAATAAGATACATATTTAGTCGTAAGACTACATGCTGATATGTATAGGGTAGCGTATGTGTTTCCCCCCCACCTCAATGATGGTGTAGACATGTTTAGTGCGCAGATTTTCCCAATAGACAATTGATCTGATGATTGAACATTTGTGTCTTTAGTTTGGATAGTTTAGTCCTTATTATGGTAACAGGTGAAAAAAAAAAAAGCATCGGTGTGATTACACGTTTTTTTTTTTTTGTTGACCTTGGCAGAAATGTGTATTTATTATAATGATTGTGATGATTCTGCTAATGTTCTGTTTGTTATCGTGTCGTTATCTCTTCTGTGTGGTTTCTTTTCATGAACCCAAGGCAAATAAAGACATCCTGCGTTTACAGATCAGAGAGCCGCTGCCAAGGGCCCTTCATATCCTTAATGTTTTCCATCCACCTACTTACGATCTTGGTTAAATGACAACGCTATTTTCTGACATATACATACCATTTAAAGGAAACCTTTGATGATGGGTAAACCTGTTTGTATCGATGCGTATTGTGCTATATATGTCTGAACTATGCTGCACCCTTCCCAAGGCCACTGTGTATCCTTTTTCAGAGATAAATATCCGTATTCCCAAGCCGTGCAGTGGACAGTGAATCATATCAACCCTACAATGAACCTCTCGGGTTGCCGTCTAGCTGTTAGGCAGAGATGGATGTGAGAGGGGCAATTCCTGCCCTTTCTCCAATGTAAAGGTAGTTGGACTTTTTCTCTCTCTCTTCCTCAATTCACATGCGCGTGCCCTTTGGCTGACTTCTCGGCTGTCTCGGCTCTGTTCAAAAGGCTCGCCTCTGATAGGTTGATCTGCCTGAGCCGCTGTGTGCTGCGGAGTTGAAGTTTGAGAGGTGGTATGGAAAACTCCATATTCATGCTCCGCGTAAAGCTGACATGAGCGCGTCAGATGTGTATGGAATATATATATATATATATATTCTGATATATTACTACCGTGGAAAGACCGTGGAAAGACATTCTAACGGGAAAGTTAATGCAACACTAATGTCGTAATAATTTGCATTGTTTGCAGCTCACTTGAAGATACCAATTGTACGCGTTAAACGTCAACGAGCATAGAAAGACATATCGCGTTAGAAATGAATAGAGTAGAATTAGTTAGTTCTGTATCAAATAGGCCCCATATTCTTAATATTAATATGTTGAGTTCTCGATTCGAGAACGTTATTGGTATTCTGACTTTTCATTTTGGATCAATTCATTTAAAAATAATTAAAAAAGGAACGTTATAAGGCTCTTAGTAGCCAACCTCCTCGTTTACAGCCTGGGTGAGGTTGTACGTGGGCTCCTGGGTCAGACATGGCGCAGTGTGGATTATATATTTGTCTATAGGTAAATGATATGAACACCTTCGCTTATAATTAGAAACCATTGTATGTGTCATTAGAAATAATTGGAACTCATGTCTAGGATATTAGCACTCATATGGATAAAGGAATAATTAGTGGAGGTAGGCTCGTTAATTACCGTGTTCAGTCTGATTCAGAGGTCTTTACCGGTCTTTCATGAGTTAATAAAAACAATAGTCAAGTCTTTATATAATATCAAATGATTGGCATAATGCCTTTCAACGGACTGGTCACTTCCTGCCAGACCCAACCCAAAGCGGAATAAGGGTTGACGCGCGTTTCCTGCCATCATGCAGTATAGCTGTATGTATGTTCCACCTTTTTCCCCCTGCGATTCGCCCGAATCGCCCAGCAGCTAAATAAAGAACGGTCATGTACCATGAGTCACGCAGATAGCTGTCTGAGACACCAACCAGTCAGTAGTGGCGCTGGACAGGCACAGTGACACGCTATTAAGTTTAGACCACAGAAGATTTGTAGAGGCGCTGACATTGTCCATGTTGTCGCCTTTCCCTGACATGTTGCTAAATGGGTTCATTCCAATTAGATGTTTGCGACAGGGGTAGGCCAGGGGTAGCTTTCTCCCTGGGCCGTTGTTTCCCACCATGATGCAGTGGTTTAGGGCTAGAAAAACATCACCATCCGTCCCCTACAGAAGGCATCATGTCAACTGTACAAATTAAGCCGCCAATTTAAGTTGTTAATCTTCGTTGTTTTATGACACACAGAAGTCATGTCGGTAGGCCTGCGTTTTTTTTGCTATGTTTTTATTTACCTCTCCTTTTTTATGGCACAGGCCATTTGACTAGTTATCTCATGTATGCTAAACCGTTTTTAATTACACTTGTAGAAGGCAATAAAACATAAATGCTATTTCGTTGTTTTGTAAATTAAATCCTATTAGGTTAGGGTTGGTATTTTATATCCTCTTCATTAAGAGAGAGAGAGAGAGAGAGAGAGAGAGAGAGAGAGAGAGAGAGAGAGAGAGAGACATAGAGAGAGAGAGAGAGAGAGAGAGAGAGAGAGAGAGAGAGACAGAGAGAGAGAGAGAGGGAGAGAGGGAGAGACAGAGAGAGAGAGAGAGGAGACAGAGACAGAGACAGAGACAGAGAGAGAACGAGAGAGAGACAGAGACAGAGACAGAGACAGATTATAAATAGAGACAGAGACTATTATAAAGAGACAGAGACAGAGACGGTTATCTATTATAAATACAGGAGCATGCGCAGACCAACGGTTATCTATTATAAATACAGGAACATGCGCACTAGAGACGGTTATCTATTATAAATACAGGAGCATGCGCACTACCAACGGTTATCTATTATAAATAGGAGCATGCGCACTACCAACGGTTATCTATTATAAATGCAGGAGCACTACCAACGGTTATCTATTATAAATACAGGAGCATGCGCACTACCAACGGTTATCTATTATAAATACAGGAGCATGCGCACTACCAACGGTTATCTATTATAAATACAGGAACATGCGCACTACCAACGGTTATCTATTATAAATACAGGAGCATGCGCACTACCAAAGGTTATAGATTAGATATACCATATATATGTATAGCTGATGTGAATATTTCATTGAACTTCTATTCATTTATTTTATGTGACACTACATGCAATTAATTAATTAATTAAATTTGGACAAAATATTTCTCATGTGGATTTATTTATTTTGTTGTAGCCTAACTAAAATCTATGCATCGTTGAGCTTTGAGCGAAACCATTTTTGAATAGGCAATAATGTGAAATAACAAATCGTGTTATTCTGTTACATAATATTTTTTTTGTGTAGCCTGGTGAATCGAAGGAAATTCGAATTTATTGTTTCAAAATATTTTAAGACATCAATAGTTTTACATTAGGACGCGTTTAGGTCTTGGCATGAGTTGAATTAAAGTACCACAAATCCTAACAGATTGTCATTAAAGATACAAAACATATTCTGTACCCTTGGGGAAGGTATCTTGTTCTCTTCTTAGATTAGAATTAGACACACAGATATGTTGTAGAGAAACGACTTCAATTAACATAATCACTGACCTCATTATTATTGTGCTCTGAACCGAGAGGGAAAGTTTTCTTCCTTTGTAATTAGGACATGATAGAGATGTCCTCAAACTGTTCAAGTTGACTTCCAGCAGGAGTCCATGGCAACCGACAACCACACCTAGTGTTCATAGGAGTTGCTTGTTCTCGGTTCATTTAATATGGTCTCCGTAACGTCACTCTCTAAATTTTGAAATCTGGGATTTAAAAAAATAGATTATTCAGTCAACTGTTGTTGTACAATCTAACGTGTCCCATTTTTTTTTTTTTTACCGGGTATTTACATTCTGAAAACCGGCTCCTATCAGTAAGGCTTTAAACCTAATGAAAATGGACTCATATATAAATGGTGAATATGTTTTCTAGCCACACCTGTTTGTGTCTTCTAAAGAGAACAGAGGAAAGAGAAGCTTTGAAGTGTGTTGATGTTTCCTTTCCTTTCTCTACAGGGTGACAGGGTGTATCCTAGACCTACTGCAAGCCAAGCTTTGCTTAAATAGCGCAAGCAACGGGATTGTATATTGTCATTGAGTAGCAGTAGCCTAATTATAAAGGGAATTTCAGAGCAGCCAAACCCAGCGTTCTGGTGTAGTTGCACAATTACATTTAGGTTAGCACAACACTACAGCTAGGACAATTTGTTTAGCTATTCTGACAGGCAGTTTTACCCCACAGTTCTTCAAAACGTTTAACAACATTCCTACCTTTTTGGTGAACTTACCCATGTGTCTTTTTCCAACGTCTCAGATCCACAGTTGAGATTGTGTCATGTGCTGTGTACATTGTGTGGCCCTATGTCACGTGATAGAGAATGCAGATGTATGCAGGTGTGGTCGGAAGGAGGTAAGATACAACTGTCTTAAGATCAGTAGGCCTCAGATAGCACCATTGCTGAAAAAAATTAATGCCTTTGTTTTAACTCCTTATTTTATACTCAATGTCATCGGTTGTTGTTGATGTATTTAATTGATAAATCTTCTTCAGGATCGGTGTCCCTTTCACAGGAACTGTTGAGCTAACGTAGGCTAATGCGATTAGCATGAGGTTGTAAGTAACAAGAACATTTCCCCGAACATGGACATATCTGATATTGGCAGGAAGCTTAAATTCTTGTTACTCAAACTGCA
Organism: Oncorhynchus nerka; assembly: GCF_034236695.1. Classification (NCBI taxonomy): domain Eukaryota; kingdom Metazoa; phylum Chordata; class Actinopteri; order Salmoniformes; family Salmonidae; genus Oncorhynchus; species Oncorhynchus nerka. The sequence goes on along the minus strand of NC_088401.1, from coordinate 3,115,323 downwards.
CTGTCCACTTTACAGTAGCTTTTACAGTAAAATAATACCATGCTATTGTTTGAGGAGAGTGCACAATTTTGAACATGAAAAGTTATTAATAAACAAATTAGGCACGTTTGTGCAGTCTTGATACATTTTGAACAGAAACGCAATTGTTCATTGTATCAGTCTAAAACTCTGCACATACACTGCTGCCATCTAGTGGTCAACATCTAAATTGCACCTGGCCTGGAATAATACATTATGGCTTTTCTCTTGCATTTCAAAGATGATGGTACAAAAAAAATACAAAAGAACAGTTGTTTTTTCTTTGTATTGTCTTTTACCAGATCTAATGTGTTATATTCTCCTACATTTATTTCACATTTACACACACTTCAAAGTGTTTCCTTTCAACCTGTAGCAAGAATATGCATATCCTTGCTTCAGGTCCTGAGTTACAGGCAGTTAGATTTGGGTATGTTATTTTAGGTCCTGAGCTACAGGCAGTTAGATTTGGGTATGTTATTTTAGGTCCTGAGCTACAGGCAGTTAGATTTGGGTATGTTATTTTAGGTCCTGAGCTACAGGCAGTTAGATTTGGGTCCTGAGCTACAGGTTATTTTGGGTCCTGAGCTACAGGCAGTTAGATTTGGGTATGTTATTTTAGGTCCTGAGCTACAGGCAGTTAGATTTGGGTATGTTATTTTAGGTCCTGAGCTACATGCAGTTAGATTTGGGTATGTTATTTTAGGTCCTGAGCTACAGGCAGTTAGATTTGGGTATGTTATTTTAGGCGAACATTTAACATAAAGGGGCGGATCCTTATTAAGGGGCGGATCCCCACTTGGGCATGCTGATAGGAGCACTACTGGCACCAAATTAGCTTACTAGCGTTGCCTCATTTTTGGGCCAAAACAGAAGATGCTTAATTGTTAAATTGGTATCCATTTCATTATCGATTTAAATGATGGACATGAAGTATTTATACATTTTATAAAGCAGATCAGAGATGATGTAAACAAAAGAAAAGATTAGCCACCTCCCTCCAGGTAACAGCTCAATCTTGAAATAATTTGCCTTCCTCCACTTCCGGTTGTTGCCTCCAACTCGATTCAAAGCAGTGGACATTTTATCACCAAATTCCTCACATTTATATTGAAGTCCACTGTGTAGACTCCCTGTCTAACAGATGCAATGAATTGAACTTTGTGTTGTTATTACCTTTGGCATCACGCTGTCCAGCCTTCCCAGATGATTGTGTTGTGTTTCTACTCTAAGACTGGCCCATAAATACATACAGTGCTGTGACAGCCAGAGGCTGTGAAACAGACATGGGTATTTCGGAAGAGAAATTACCTTCAATTCGGTGTATCCTCCGTTCAACACAGTGACTCTTTACCGGCCCCCCCCCCCCCCCCTGCATAGAGCCCCGCTATTGTTATTTACTGCTGCTCTTTAAATATTTGTTATTCTTATCTTTTTTACTTTTTTTGGGGGTTGTATTTTCCAAAAACGGATTTGTTGGTTAAGGGCTTGTATGTAAGTAAGCATTTCCCTGTATGACAAATACAATTTGATTTGACTTAATTCCTTGTGGACACATATTGTTGTGTGAGTCTGGCTGAGAATCATATTTCAGACCCCACCAGTCCTGATACGATCAACTCTCATAGGCCTAATATTGTATCTTAGTTCAATTTAAATAGCATTATAGCTCTTCCATGTCTACTATATAAACAGTCATGACACTATGTAGTGAATGTTCTTTGAGAAGTTAATAGGTGCATCAATAAGAGCGGTATGTGTAGCTAAATACTGTATATACTGTGATAGACAGATTAAAACACTGACCTTCCACTTTACAGCATAAAGGAGTTAAAATATACTGAACAAAATATATAAACGCAACATGCAACAATTTAAAAGATTTCACTGAGTTACACTGAGGCCCTAATCTTTGGAGGTCACATGACTGGGAATACATTCATTAGGCCCTAATCTATGGATTCCACATGACTGGGAATACATTCATTAGGTCCTAATCTATAGATTCCACATGACTGGGAATACATTCATTAGGCCCTAATCTATGGATTTCACATGACTGGGAATACATTCATTAGGGATTCCACATGACTGGGAATACATTCATAGGTCCTATCTAGATTCCACATGACTGGGAATACATTCATTAGGTCCTAATCTATGGATCTGATGGAATACATTCATTAGGCCCTAATCTATAGATTCCACATGACTGGGAATACATTCATTAGGCCCTAATCTATAGATTCCACATGACTGGGAATACATTCATTAGGTCCTAATCTATGGATTCCACATGACTGGGAATACATTCATTAGGTCCTAATCTATAGATTCCACATGACTGGGAATACATTCATTAGGTCCTAATCTATGGAGGTCACATGACTGGGAATACATTCATTAGGGTCCTAGATTCCACATCTGGGAATAGATTCCACATGACTGGGAATACATTCATTAGGCCCTAATCTATAGATTCCACATGACTGGGAATACATTCATGCATTAGGTCCTAACTGGGAATCTATTAGGTCCTAATCTATAGATTCCACATGACTGGGAATACATTCATTAGGCCCTAATCTATGGATTCCACATGAGATTCCACATGGGAATACATTCATTAGGCCCTAATCTATGGATTTCACATGACTGGGAATACATTCATTAGGCCCTAATCTATGGATTTCACATGACTGGGAATACATTCATTAGGCCCTAATCTATGGATTCCACATGACTGGGAATACATTCATTAGGCCCTAATCTATGGATTTCACATGACTGGGAATACATTCATTAGGCCCTAATCTATGGATTTCACCATGACTGGGAATACATTCATTAGGCCCTAATCTATGGATTTCACATGACTGGGAATACATTCATTAGGCCCTAATCTATGGATTTCACATGACTGGATTTCTAATCTATGGATTCCACATGACTGGGAATACATTCATTAGGCCCTAATCTATGGATTTCACATGACTGGGAATACATTCATTAGGCCCTAATCTATGGATTTCACCATGACTGGGAATATTCATTAGCCCTAATCTATGGATTTCACATGACTGGGAATACATTCATTGCCCTAATCTATGGATTTCACCATGACTGGGAATACATTCATTAGGCCCTAATCTATGGATTTCACATGACTGGGAATACATTCATTAGGCCCTAATCTATGGATTTCACATGACTGGGAATACAGATATGCATCTGTTGGTCACAGATAACTTAATAAAATGGGCCTCAGGATCTCGTCACTGTATTTTTGAGCTTTCAAATCGCCATTGATAAAATACAATTGTGTTTGTTGTCCTCAGTTTATGCCTGCCCATACCATAACCCCATCGCCATCATGGGGCACTCTGTTCACAACATTGACATCAGCAAACCGCCCGCCCGCGTGACACCACACACAGGATCTGCAGTTGTAAGGCCGGTTGGAAGAATTGTGTGACAAAACCGTACATTTTAGAGGGACCTTTAACTGTCCTCAGCACAAGGTGCACCTGTGTAATGATCATGCTGTTTAATCAGCTTCTTGATATTGCCACACCTGTCAGGTGGATGGATTATCTTGGAGAAATTAGAAATGGATTATTTTTGATGGATTATAAAGGAGAAATGCTCAAGAACAGGGGATGTAAACAAATTTGTGCACAACATTTCAGAGAATTAAGCTTTTTTGTGAGTATGGCACATTTCTGGGATCTTTTTATTTTCAGTTTATGAAACATGGGACCAACACTTTACATGCTGCATTTGTATTTCTGTTCAGTGTTTATTAGTCATCCAAACCCTCGTCGAGAACCAGGCTTCCCCAATGGAGGTTAGACAACAACGTGGTGTTTGGACGCATGGCAGCTGTCGGTAAGACCCTCCACCGCAGAGCTGTGTGCATTAGTTAATAGATCTAACATACTACGTAGCGTAATGGCTAAACAAAACTCTCCTATATACTACCTTACCATTGGTTCTTGATTTATGATATAAACTACATAGGCATAACAGTTCACCCTCCCTGCTTAAATGACCCATATTACAGATCAACTCTATTCCATTTACCGAGCCATTGAGATTGTTTCCTATGTAATTTGCTATACAATCCTGACTATTTGGTTCATACACTATAATATCAGTCCGTACAACGGGCTACTTTAAATGTAGTCAACTTTAATCTCAACCTTGGCTCAAATGTTCATATGATTTTTCTTGTAACGTGGATGGAAGAAGCATAAAGATGCCAACAAAACACAGGTGATAATGTCTCTGTGAAGCCTGGCAGGCGCGTGTAGCATGGTTACTGTTTGAGAACATGTCCATGGCTCAGCTAATGACTCTTATTGATCATAATCACACCAGGTGTGTTGGCCAGGTGGATGGCATTTATTACATCCCTTGTCTACTCTTTAATGAATTAATTACTAATTGGTTCTAGCACCTGCTTAGGCAAAGTGGATTTTTTTTTTTTTAGATGGAGAAGCCACATTTAACACTCTCTGTTCAGATCTCAGTGCAGGAGGAAAATAACTTGTTTTTAGTTGATCTCAGAACTAGATTTACTAGCATGTCCTGTGAGTGCTTAACACTATGTATGATAAATATGGTGCAATTTCATAAAATATAGAATATCCATTCGTGGACATAAAATAAGGGGGGAAAAACGAATTACAAGCATGAAAGTCCACTACAGTTTATTCCCAAGATTCACTGTCTGGTATTTATTCAAAATGTCTTGGGGCAACATTGAGTTCCTTTTTCAGTTCAACTCAATCACCATGTTGACTAACAGACAGCACTTAATCCAGGAATGGCTGGGAGGGAAAATTGTCTGGTTATTCCACTATATCAGACAGCCCAGCCATATGCACATTCACAAACTATTTTTAATTTTGTGAACTTGGGGAACTGCACATGCTCTTGATAGGCAGGGGCTAGTGCCAGGAATCTATCCCAATAACCATTCCAACACTCTGTCTACAATCTAGAATGTTAGGAAACAATCCAACGCTCTGTCTATATTCTAGAATGTTAGGAAACAATCCAACGCTCTGTCTATATTCTAGAATGTTAGGAAACAATCCAACGCTCTGTCTAGATTCTAGAATGTTAGGAAACAATCCAATGCTCTGTCTAGATTCTAGAATGTTAGGAAACAATCCAATGCTCTGTCTAGATTCTAGAATGTTAGGAAACAATCCAACGCTCTGTCTAGATTCTAGAATGTTAGGAAACAATTCTAGAATGTTAGGAAACAACGCTCTGTCTAGATTCTAGAATGTTAGAATGTTATGGAAACAATCCAACGCTCTGTCTAGATTCTAGAATGTTAGGAAACAATCCAATGCTCTGTCTAGATTCTAGAATGTTAGGAAACAATCCAACGCTCTGTCTAGATTCTAGAATGTTAGGAAACAATCCAACGCTCTGTCTAGATTCTAGAATGTTAGGAAACAATCCAACGCTCTGTCTAGATTCTAGAATGTTAGGAAACAATCCAACGCTCTGTCTAGATTCTAGAATGTTAGGAAACAATCCAACGCTCTGTCTGTCTAGAATGTTAGAAACAATCCAACGCTCTTCTAGATTCTAGAATGTTAGGAAACAATCCAATGCTCTGTCTAGATTCCAGAATGTTAGGAAACAATCCAACACTCTGTCTATATTCTAGAATGTTAGGAAACAAGCCAATGCTCTGTCTAGATTCTAGAATGTTAGGAAACAATCCAATGCTCTGTCTAGATTCTAGAACGTCAGGGGTGTAATCATTAGTCCAAAATGTTTTCTAATGGAAACAGTTTACTCCAAAGGGAAAACGTTTTGCAACGAAAACGAGAGTTTCTATTGGATAAATTCAGGTAGGTCGCACCCCGTTTCATTCCGTTTCCTTCCATTTGGTCCCTAGTGAATACACCCCAGGCTTCTTTTCAGTTCCTGTGAAGGACATCCTGGTCATGTGACTTAGCTGTAGATCAGAGCTCTTGTACATTACCCACCAACAGTTCAACCCATTTTTTGGGGGGAAAAATACTCCTCCACCCGGTCCATCCTCCCCATCCACACTCATTCATACAGTATGTGGATATGAGGTGCAGCAGCACCAGAGTGTCTAATGGTAGAGTGCTGATTGGTCCTTGGGAAGAATAGTCAGCTAAACTCTGCTTCTGTCTCCATGCTGTTGCCTTCCAGCAGCTTGACCAATGGAAACGTCCACCTCAGACCACTCCGAAGGGACGCAAACAGACAGCAACACATGGTGGCACAGTAATATATAGTGTTGTTATTAATTCAATCCATCAGAAGATCTAGAACTAGCTAGGTAGCTCTGTATGGCTGTTAGCCTTAAATACATCTCCAACTGTGCTTCTACACCTGCATTGCTTGCTGTTTGGGGTTTTAGGCTGGGTTTCTGTACAGCACTTTGAGATATCAGCTGATGTACGAAGGGCTTTATAAATACATTTGATTTGATTCAACTAGCTAGGTAGCTCTGTATGGCCGTTAGCCTTAAATACATCTCCAACTTGAGTGGCATGGTGTTTAATTAGCATTGAACGTTTTCTGTTTGTTTTTTTCCTGAATCAAATTGGTGTTAGTTATTACAACACCAGTATTGCTGATGTCTTTGTGAAATGTGTGAATTTTGAAAAACCTTTGTTGCAGTAGATTTTTAAATTCTGGTTAGATGTTTTGGTGCAGATGCTGTAGACAACTTTTTGCTGTGTAGTTGGTGTGTCCCAGACAGTCTTTGTTAATTGGTATCTCAGATCCTTCATTTACCTGGAAGTCATCTGGTGATCACTCTGACTTCGTGAAGCTCTTCCTCAGTGAGCGGCAACGGAGTTATTCATGATGATGTGGCACACCATTACAGTAAGACCCTAAGACCCTGGGATCAACACACCATTACAGGTAAGACCCTAAGACCCTGGGATCAACACACCATTACAGTAAGACCCTAAGACCCTGGGATCAACACACCATTACAGTAAGACCCTAAGACCCTGGGATCAACACACCATTACAGTAAGACCCTAAGACCCTGGGATCAACACACCATTACAGTAAGACCCTGGGATCAACACACCATTACCGGTAAGACCCTAAGACCCTGGGATCAACACACCATTACAGTAAGACCCTGTGATCAACACACCATTACAGTAAGACCCTAAGACCCTGGGATCAACACACCATTACAGTAAGACCCTAAGACCCTGGGATCAACACACCATTACAGTAAGACCCTAAGACCCTGGGATCAACACACCATTACAGTAAGACCCTGGGATCAACACACCATTACAGTAAGACCCCAAACTCCTGGTAAGACCCTAAGACCCTGGGATCAACACACCATTACAGTAAGACCCTAAGACCCTGGGATCAACACACCATTACAGTAAGACCCTAAGACCCTGGGATCAACACACCATTACAGGTAAGACCTAAGACCCTGGGATCAACACACCACAGTAAGACCCTAAGACCCTGGGATCAACACACCATTACAGTAAGACCCTAAGACCCTGGGATCAACACACCATTACAGTAAGACCCTAAGACCCTGGGATCAACACACCATTACAGTAAGACCCTAAGACCCTGGGATCAACACACCATTACAGTAAGACCCTAAGACCCTGGGATCAACACACCATTACAGTAAGACCCTAAGACCTGGGATCAACACACCATTACAGTAAGACCCTAAGACCCTGGGATCAACACACCATTACAGTAAGACCCTAAGACCCTGGGATCAACACACCATTACAGTAAGACCCTAAGACCCTGGGATCAACACACCATTACAGTAAGACCCTAAGACCCTGGGATCAACACACCATTACAGTAAGACCCTAAGACCCTGGGATCAACACACCATTACAGTAAGACCCTAAGACCCTGGGATCAACACACCATTACAGTAAGACCCTAAGACCCTGGGATCAACATCACCATTACAGTAAGACCCTAAGACCCTGGGATCAACACCATTACAGTAAGACCCTAAGACCCTGGGATCAACACACCATTACAGGTAAGACCCTAAGACCCTGGGATCAACACACCATTACAGTAAGACCCTAAGACCCTGGGATCAACACACCATTACAGTAAGACCCTAAGACCCTGGGATCAACACACCATTACAGTAAGACCCTAAGACCCTGGGATCAACACACCATTACAGTAAGACCCTAAGACCCTGGGATCAACACACCATTACAGTAAGACCCTAAGACCCTGGGATCAACACACCATTACAGTAAGACCCTAAGACCCTGGGATCAACACACCATTACAGTAAGACCCTAAGACCCTGGGATCAACACACCATTACAGTAAGACCCTAAGACCCTGGGATCAACACACCATTACAGTAAGACCCTAAGACCCTGACCCTGGGATCAACACACCATTACAGTAAGACCCTAAGACCCTGGGATCAACACACCATTACAGTAAGACCCTAAGACCCTGGGATCACCCTGGGACACACCATTACAGTAAGACCCTAAGACCCTGGGATCAACACACCATTACAGTAAGACCCTAAGACCCTGGGATCAACACACCATTACAGTAAGACCCTAAGACCCTGGGATCAACACACCATTACAGTAAGACCCTAAGACCCTGGGATCAACACACCATTACAGTAAGACCCTAAGACCCTGGGATCAACACACCATTACAGTAAGACCCTAAGACCCTGGGATCAACACACCATTACAGTAAGACCCTAAGACCCTGGGATCAACACACCATTACAGTAAGACCCTAAGACCCTGGGATCAACACACCATTACAGTAAGACCCTAAGACCCTGGGATCAACACACCATTACAGTAAGACCCTAAGACCCTGGGATCAACACACCATTACAGTAAGACCCTAAGACCCTGGGATCAACACACCATTACAGTAAGACCCTAAGACCCTGGGATCAACACACCATTACAGTAAGACCCTAAGACCCTGGGATCAACACACCATTACAGTAAGACCCTAAGACCCTGGGATCAACACACCATTACAGTAAGACCCTAAGACCCTGGGATCAACACACCATTAAGACAGTAAGACCCTAAGACCCTGGGATCAACACACCATTACAGTAAGACCCTAAGACCCTGGGATCAACACACCATTACAGTAAGTAAGAGACCCTAAGACCCTGGGATCAACACACCATTACAGTAAGACCCTAAGACCCTGGGATCAACACACCATTACAGTAAGTAAGACCCTGGGATCAACACACCATTACCCTGGGATCAACACACCATTACAGTAAGACCCTAAGACCCTGGGATCAACACACCATTACAGTAAGACCCTAAGACCCTGGGATCAACACACCATTACAGTAAGACCCTAAGACCCTGGGATCAACACACCATTACAGTAAGACCCTAAGACCCTGGGATCAACACACCATTACAGTAAGACCCTAAGACCCTGGGATCAACACACCATTACAGGTAAGACCCTGGGATCAACACACCATTACAGTAAGACCCTAAGACCCTGGGATCAACACACCATTACAGTAAGACCCTAAGACCCTGGGATCAACACACCATTACAGTAAGACCCTAAGACCCTGGGATCAACACACCATTACAGTAAGACCCTAAGACCCTGGGATCAACACACCATTACAGGTAAGACCCTAAGACCCTGGGATCAACACACCATTACAGGTAAGACCCTGGGATCAACACACCATTACAGTAAGACCCTAAGACCCTGGGATCAACACACCATTACAGTAAGACCCTAAGACCCTGGGATCAACACACCATTACAGTAAGACCCTAAGACCCTGGGATCAACACACCATTACAGTAAGACCCTAAGACCCTGGGATCAACACACCATTACAGTAAGACCTAAGACCCTGGGATCAACACACCATTACAGTAAGACCTAAGACCCTGGGATCAACACACCATTACAGTAAGACCCTAAGACCCTGGGATCAACACACCATTACAGTAAGACCCTAAGACCCTGGGATCAACACACCATTACAGTAAGACCCTAAGACCCTGGGATCAACACACCATTACAGTAAGACCCTAAGACCCTGGGATCAACACACCATTACAGTAAGACCCTAAGACCCTGGGATCAACACACCATTACAGTAAGACCCTAAGACCCTGGGATCAACACACCATTACAGTAAGACCCTAAGACCCTGGGATCAACACACCATTACAGTAAGACCCTAAGACCCTGGGATCAACACACCATTATGCAGTAAGACCTAAGACCCTGGGATCAACACACCATTACAGTAAGACCCAAGACCCTGGGATCAACACACCATTACAGTAAGACCCTAAGACCCTGGGATCAACACACCATTACAGTAAGACCCTAAGACCCTGGGATCAACACACCATTACAGTAAGACCCTAAGACCCTGGGATCTTGGGATCAACACACCATTACAGTAAGACCCTAAGACCCTGGGATCAACACACCATTACAGTAAGACCCTAAGACCCTGGGATCAACACACCATTACAGTAAGACCCTAAGACCCTGGGATCAACACACCATTACAGTAAGACCCTAAGACCCTGGGATCAACACACCATTACAGTAAGACCCTAAGACCCTGGGATCAACACACCATTACAGTAAGACCCTAAGACCCTGGGATCAACACACCATTACAGTAAGACCCTAAGACCCTGGGATCAACACACCATTACAGTAAGACCCTAAGACCCTGGGATCAACACACCATTACAGTAAGACCCTAAGACCCTGGGATCAACACACCATTACAGTAAGACCCTAAGACCCTGGGATCAACACACCATTACAGTAAGACCTAAGACCCTGGGATCAATCACACCATTACAGTAAGACCCTAAGACCCTGGGATCAACACACCATTACAGTAAGACCCTAAGACCCTGGGATCAACACACCATTACAGTAAGACCCTAAGACCCTGGGATCAACACACCATTACAGTAAGACCCTAAGACCCTGGGATCAACACCATTACAGTAAGACCCTAAGACCCTGGGATCAACACACCATTACAGTAAGACCCTAAGACCCTGGGATCAACACACCATTACAGTAAGACCCTAAGACCCTGGGATCAACACACCATTACAGTAAGACCCTAAGACCCTGGGATCAACACACCATTACAGTAAGACCCTAAGACCCTGGGATCAACACACCATTACAGTAAGACCCTAAGACCCTGGGATCAACACACCATTACAGTAAGACCCTAAGACCCTGGGACCCTGGGATCAACACACCATTACAGTAAGACCCTAAGACCCTGGGATCAACACACCATTACAGTAAGACCCTAAGACCCTGGGATCAACACACCATTACAGTAAGACCCTAAGACCCTGGGATCAACACACCATTACAGTAAGACCCTAAGACCCTGGGATCAACACACCATTACAGTAAGACCCTAAGACCCTGGGATCAACACACCATTACAGTAAGACCCTAAGACCCTGGGATCAACACACCATTACAGTAAGACCCCTAAGACCCTGGGATCAAACACACCATTACAGTAAGACCCTAAGGGATCAACACACCATTACAGTAAGACCCTAAGACCCTGGGATCAACACACCATTACAGTAAGACCCTAAGACCCTGGGATCAACACACCATTACAGTAAGACCCTAAGACCCTGGGATCAACACACCATTACAGTAAGACCCCAAGACCCTGGGATCAACACACCATTACAGTAAGACCCTAAGACCCTGGGATCAACACACCATTACAGTAAGACCCTAAGACCCTGGGATCAACACACCATTACAGTAAGACCCTAAGACCCTGGGATCAACACACCATTACAGGTAAGACCCTAAGACCCTGGGATCACACCATTACAGTAAGACCTAAGACCCTGGGATCAACACACCATTACAGTAAGACCCTAAGACCCTGGGATCAACACACCATTACAGGTAAGACCCTAAGACCCTGGGATCAACACACCATTACAGTAAGACCCTAAGACCCTGGGATCAACACACCATTACAGGTAAGACCCTGGGATCAACACACCATTACAGGTAAGACCCTGGAACACACCATTACAGTAAGACCCTAAGACCCTGGGATCAACACACCATTACAGTAAGACCCTAAGACCCTGGGATCAACACACCATTACAGTAAGTAACCCTGGGACCCTAAGACCCTGGGATCAACACACCATTACAGTAAACCCTAAGACCCTGGGACCCTAAGACCCTGGGATCAACACACCATTACAGTAAGACCCTAAGACCCTGGGATCAACACACCATTACAGTAAGACCTAAGACCCTGGGATCAACACACCATTACAGTAAGACCCTAAGACCCTGGGATCAACACACCATTACAGTAAGACCCTAAGACCCTGGGATCAACACACCATTACAGTAAGACCCTAAGACCCTGGGATCAACACACCATTACAGTAAGACCCTAAGACCCTGGGATCAACACACCATTACAGTAAGACCCTAAGACCCTGGGATCAACACACCATTACAGTAAGACCCTAAGACCCTGGGATCAACACACCATTACACAAGACCCTGGGATCAACACACCATTACAGTAAGACCCTGGGATCAACACACCCTAAGACCCTGGGATCAACACACCATTACAGTAAGACCCTAAGACCCTGGGATCAACACACCATTACAGTAAGACCCTAAGACCCTGGGATCAACACACCATTACAGTAAGACCCTAAGACCCTGGGATCAACACACCATTACAGTAAGACCTAAGACCCTGGGATCAACACACCATTACAGTAAGACCCTAAGACCCTGGGATCACACACCATTACAGTAAGACCCTAAGACCCTGGGATCAACACACCATTACAGTAAGACCCTAAGACCCTGGGATCAACACACCATTACAGTAAGACCCTAAGACCCTGGGATCAACACACCATTACAGTAAGACCCTAAGACCCTGGGATCAACACACCATTACAGTAAGACCCTGGGATCAACACACCATTACAGTAAGACCCTAAGACCCTGGGATCAACACACCATTACAGTAAGACCCTAAGACCCTGGGATCAACACACCATTACAGTAAGACCCTAAGACCCTGGGATCAACACACCATTACAGTAAGACCCTAAGACCCTGGGATCAACACACCATTACAGTAAGACCCTAAGACCCTGGGATCAACACACCATTACAGTAAGACCCTAAGACCCTGGGATCAACACACCATTACAGTAAGACCCTAAGACCCTGGGATCAACCCTGGGATCAACACCATTACAGTAAGACCCTAAGACCCTGGGATCAACACACCATTACAGTAAGACCCTAAGACCCTGGGATCAGACCAAGACCCTGGGATCCACACCATTACAGTAAGACCCTAAGACCCCTGGGATCAACACACCATTACAGTAAGACCCTAAGGATCAACACACCATTACAGTAAGACCCTAAGACCCTGGGATCAACACACCATTACAGTAAGACCCTAAGACCCTGGGATCAACACACCATTACAGTAAGACCCTAAGACCCTGGGATCAACACACCATTACAGTAAGACCCTAAGACCCTGGGATCAACACACCATTACAGTAAGACCCTGGGAAGACACCATTGGGATCAACACACCATTACAGTAAGACCCTAAGACCCTGGGATCAACACACCATTACAGTAAGACCCTAAGACCCTGGGATCAACACACCATTACAGGTAAGACCCCAAGACCCTGGGATCAACACACCATTACAGTAAGACCCTAAGACCCTGGGATCAACACACCATTACAGTAAGACCCTAAGACCCTGGGATCAACACACCATTACAGTAAGACCCTAAGACCCTGGGATCAACACACCATTACAGTAAGACCCTAAGACCCTGGGATCAACACACCATTACAGTAAGACCCTAAGACCCTGGGATCAACACACCATTACAGTAAGACCCTAAGACCCTGGGATCAACACACCATTACAGTAAGACCCTAAGACCCTGGGATCAACACACCATTACAGGTAAGACCCTGGGATCAACACACCATTACAGGTAAGACCCTGGGATCAACACACCATTACAGTAAGACCCTAAGACCCTGGGATCAACACACCATTACAGTAAGACCCTAAGACCCTGGGATCAACACACCATTACAGGTAAGACCCTGGGATCAACACACCATTACAGTAAGACCCTAAGACCCTGGGATCAATGGCAAAGTGAAAATAATATTTATTTAAAAAAAGCACATTTATTGAAAATGAAATACAAAAATATCTCATATACAGTATTGAGTCACACCCTACTTCCGGGTTGGAGCGAGCGGTCGCATCTGCACTCGGTCCGCAGGTAGTATTACATTTCATTACATTTCATTATAGTAAAACGGTTTGATTTGTCTAATCTTAGCAATTTTTCTTCTTAGCTAGCTACATAGCCGTCTTTGTATCATAGATAATTGCGTAATTATCGTATTTCGTCGTCCTAACGCAGTCTACACCGCCCTGCAGCTAGCTAGCTAGCTAACGTCTACCGTTAGCTAGTCCACCGTCTACCGATTAGCAGCACAACTTACACTCAACTGAACGACTTGATTAGTGTAGTGTTAGCTAGCTACATAGTTGTCTTTGCTGTCTTCGTATCCAAGATAATTGTGTAGTTTAGAGTGTGTAGTTTTAGAGTGATTATCTTAATTTACCGAGGTTAGCTAGCCAGCTATTCGTCGTCCTTAACGTAACAGAACTTCCGCACTCAACAATCTGGTCGCATTTCGCTTCGCTCCACAGGTAGTATCACATTTTTCATTTCATTACAGTACAACGGCTTGATTTGTTTGATCGTAGCTAGCTACATAGCTAGCTACATAGCCGTCTTTGTATCAAAGATAATTGTGTAGTCTTGAGCGATTTCCTAGGTTAGCTAGCCAGCTATTGTCGTTCTTTTAACGCAACGTAACGTAAATCAACACTGCTAGCTAGCCAGCTAGCCCCGAATAGCAGCACAGTAGCACAGTAGAAACCATTACACTCAACGGAACGACTTGATTAGTGTAGTGTCAACAACGCAGACACTGCCAGCTAGCCTACATAGTCAACAACGCAGCCTCTGCCAGCTAGCCTACTTCAGCAGTACTGTATCATTTTAATCATTTTAGTCAATAAGATTCTTGCTACGTAAGCTTAACTTTCTGAACACTCGAGACGTGTAGTCCACCCCTGAGTCAACACATGTTAGAATCAGTCTTTCTTGGTTAGTCTCTAAAAGCTTTGCATACCGTGATTGTACAATACTTGCACATTATTCTTGAAGATATTCTTCAAGCTCTGTCTAGTTCATTGATGACCATTGTTAGACAACCGTTTTCAAGTCTTGCCACAGATGTTCAAGTAGATGTACTGTAAGTCAAAACTGCAACACTCAGGAACGTTCAATGCTGTCTTGGTAAGCGACTCCAGGGTAGATTTGACCCTATGTTTTAGGTTAAAGTCCTTCTGAAAGGTGAATTGAACCAGACTGAACCAGACTGAACCAGGTCTTCCTCTATTATTTCGCCTGTGCTTAGCTATATTCTGTTTCATTTTATCCTCAAAAACTCCTTTAATCCGTGTCGATTACAAGCAGACCCATAACATGATGCAGCGACCACAATGCTTGAAAATATGAATAGTGGTAGTCAGTGATGTGTTGTGTTGGATTTGCCCCAAACACAACGCTTTTTTTTCAGGACATAAAGATAATTTCTTTGCCACATTTTTTTGCAGTTTTATATTAGTGCCTTGATGCAAACAGGATGTATGTTTTGGAATATTTCTATTCTGTACAGGCTTCCTTCTTTTCACTCTGTCAATTAGGTTAGTATTTAGGTTAGTATTGTGGAGTAACTTCAATGTCTCAGTTTTCTCCTATCACAGCCATTAAACTCTGTCAGTTAGGTTAGTATTGTGGAGTAACTACAATGTCTCAGTTTCTCTCCTATCACAGCCATTAAACTCTGTCATTTAGGTTAGTATTGTGGAGTAACTACAATGTCTCAGTTTCCTCCTATCACAGCCATTAAACTCTGTCAGTTAGGTTAGTATTGTGGAGTAACTACAATGTCTCAGTTTCTCTCCTATCACAGCCATTAAACTCTGTCATTTAGGTTAGTATTGTGGAGTAAGTACAATGTTGTTGATCCATCCTCAGTTGTTTTCTCCTATCACAGCCATTAAACTCTGTAACTGTTTTAAAGTCATTTTTTTCTCATGGTGAAATCCCTGAGCGATTTCCTTCCTCTACGGCAACTGAGTTAGGAAGGACACCTGTATTTTTGTCGTGACTGGGTGTATTGATACACCATCCAAAGCATAACTAATAACTTCACCATGCTCAAAATTGACATTCAATGTCTACTTTCAAAAAACACTATACATAATTAATAGTTGATCATATTACACAGATTTAGACACAGCTATACACAAATAAACAGATTTAGTTATATGTCAAATCTTAAAAGTTCAATTTAGTGGTGATAAATTCCTGTTGTTGATGGAGATTTCCTAGCAGAGAACAGGCATTTATATCCTACTAAAATCACAGAGTAATTTAGTTGGTGAATGAAAACATCAATGCCAATGGAACGTGAGGATTATTAATCTAATTATAAGAAATTGAGGAAACTGTGAGATAATTGGCAGGCCTATGTTGGGGGACTTGAATGCAGAGCCTCAACGCTAGTCATGCCTCTCTGTTATGAAGCCTTTAACTTGTACCTGCGTCGAAAGTGATATCATTTAAGGGTTTTAAATGTGCCATTGAACCCAAGCATGTAGATGATGGCTAGATGGGTCTGATTTCATTTATTAACATACACTATTGTTCAGTATTATAAATCACTCCAATAGTGTCTATTTTTATAGAGGTCTGATTGTATTTATTAACACAATGGTACAATATTATGTAAAAACCAAATTCTACCTCTTTGTATAAACATAAATTACATTGTAAATTAATTAACTTGTGTTTTTGGCCCCTTGTGTAAGCAAAGCTCCCCACAACAAACGGCCGTGCCTGAGAAACAATTACTAAACACATGTTAAGGAGATACAAAGTCATGTCATAAATCTGCCTCAAAATTATAATGTGTTGAGAAGCAGAAAGGAGTTTCTATATGTCTTCTTCTTCTCTTCTTCTACGTCAATGTACACATGGCTCTGGGAGAGAGTTGTACTCATGGCTCTGGGAGAGAGTTGTACACATGGCTCTGGGAGAGAGTTGTACTCATGGCTCTGGGAGAGAGTAGTACTCATGGCTCTGGGAGAGAGTAGTACTCATGGCTCTGGGAGAGAGTAGTACTCATGGCTCTGGGAGAGTGTTGTACTCATGGCTCTGGGAGAGAGTTGTACTCATGGCTCTGGGAGAGAGTTGTACACATGGCTCTGGGAGAGAGTTGTACACATGGCTCCGTGAGACATCAATCTCTGTCAGAAGAGCAATAAGGGAGACAGTCCATACCGGGCCGGGCCATGACCAGGGACAGGACTTTTCTAAATCAAATAAAGCCGTTGTGTTCTGGGCTCTATGACCCAGCTCCCTGCAGTGAGGATGCTGTGGGAATGAAATTATACACGCATGCTTACCCTGGTTACATTGGCTGCCTTTAATACAATAATACAATGAAATACACCCAGAGAAAAGTCCTTTGAGATCTACCGTGTCAAAATTCCATTTCATTTTCATTTTATAACGTCGGTGTCTCTGAAATGTAGGCTATAGTTCGAATTTATAGCATGGGGTGTAGAATCTAACAGCTGCAGGTGTTTTCTGGAGAACTCGCTCTTTACCAGTTAGCTGGGAGTCAGAGAAGAAGTCAAGATGGTTTTTGATGACGTATGTTTATATCAGGGTGATGAACCAACTGGGTTCAGAGAGCATAAGAAACGGTACCATAATCTGTTTTTCTTTAGTGAATGTTTTTTTTTGGCAGAAATACACACAAATGTCCTCCAAACTGTTGTTATTTATGTTGATATATTGGGGGATTTCATCGTCCTACATCATATTAACAGCCAGCTACATGCTCGCTCACCCGCTGCTCAGACTGACTAGATCCTGTACCTATTGTGACCAGCAGGGATTTCAAAGACATATAACAGTTGACAGCATGTTCTGATTGGAGCAACAGTAACTCCCTTGACTCATGTCCAGACTGTGTTGACATCTACATCTAATGGTGGAGTAGACTACCTACCACAAACTGGAGTAGACTACCACACACTGGAGTAGACTACCTACCACACACTGGAGTAGACTACCTACCACACACTGGAGTAGACTACCTACCACACACTGGAGTAGACCACTTACCACACACTGGAGGAGACTATCTACCACACACTGGAGTAGACTACCTACCACACACTGGAGTAGACTACCTACCACAAACTGGAGTAGACTACCACACACTGGAGTAGACTACCTACCACAAACTGGAGTAGACTACCTACCACACACTGGAGTAGACTACCTACCACACACTGGAGTAGACTACCTACCACACACTGGAGTAGACTACCTACCACACACTGGAGTAGACTACCTACCACACACTGGAGGAGACTACCTACCACACACTGGAGTAGACTACCTACCACACACTGGAGTAGACTACCTACCACACACTGGAGTAGACTACCTACCACACACTGGAGTAGACCACCTACCACACACTGGAGTAGACTACCTACCACACACTGGAGTAGACTACCTACAACACTGGAGTAGACTACCTACCACACACCGGAGAGAGACTACCTACCACACACTGGAGTAGACTACCTACCACACACTGGAGACTACCTACCACACACTGGAGTAGACTACCTACACACACACTGGAGTAGACTACCTACCACACACTGGAGTAGACTACCTACCACACACTGGAGGAGACTACCTACCACACACTGGAGTAGACTACCTACCACACACTGGAGTAGACTACCTACCACACACTGGAGTAGACTACCTACCACACACTGGAGTAGACTACCTACCACACACTGGAGTAGACTACCTACCACACACTGGAGTAGACTACCTACCACACACTGGAGTAGACTACCTACACACACCACACACTGGAGTAGACTACCTACCACACACTGGAGTAGACTACCTACCACACACTGGAGTAGACTACCTACCACACACCACACACTGGAGTAGACTACCTACCACACACTGGAGTAGACTACCTACCACACACTGGAGTAGACTACCTACCACACACTGGAGTAGACTACCTACCACACACTGGAGTAGACTACCTACCACACACTGGAGTAGACTACCTACCACACACTGGAGTAGACTACCTACCACACACTGGAGTAGACCACCTACCACACACTGGAGTAGACTACCTACCACACACTGGAGTAGACTACCACACACTGGAGTAGACTACCTACCACACACCGGAGGAGACTACCTACCACACACTGGAGTAGACTACCTACCACACACTGGAGTACACTACCTACCACACACTGGAGTAGACTACTGGAGTAGACTACCCACACACTGGAGTAGACTACCTACCACACACTGGAGTAGACTACCTACCACACACTGGAGTAGACTACCTACCACACACTGGAGTAGACTACCTACCACACACTGGAGTAGACTACCTACCACACACTGGAGTAGACTACCTACCACACACTGGAGTAGACTACCTACCACACACTGGAGTAGACTACCTACCACACACTGGAGTAGACTACCTACCACACACTGGAGTAGACTACCTACCACACACTGGAGTAGACTACCTACCACACACTGGAGTAGACTACCTACCACACACTGGAGTAGACTACCTACCACACACTGGAGGAGACTACCTACCACAAACTGGAGTAGACTACCTACCACACACTGGAGTAGACTACCTGCAAACACACTGGAGTAGACTACCTACCACACACTGGAGTAGACTACCTACCACACACTGGAGTAGACTACCTACCACACACTGGAGTAGACTACCTACCACACACTGGAGTAGACTACCTACCACACACTGGAGTAGACTACCACCACACACTGGAGTAGACTACCTACCACACACTGGAGTAGACTACCTACCACACACTGGAGAGACTACCTACCACACACTGGAGTAGACTACCTACCACACACTGGAGTAGACTACCACACACACTGAGAGACTACCACACACACTGGAGTAGACTACCTACCACACACTGGAGTAGACTACCACCAAACTGGAGGCAGACTACCACAAACTGGAGTAGACTACCTACCACACACTGGAGTAGACTACCTACCACACACTGGAGTAGACTACCTACCACACACTGGAGTAGACCACCTACCACACACTGGAGGAGACTACCTACCACACACTGGAGTAGACTACCTACCACACACTGGAGTAGACTACCTACCACACACTGGAGTAGACTACCTACCACACACTGGAGTAGACTACCTACCACACACTGGAGTAGACTACCTACCACACACTGGAGACTACCACACACACTGGAGGAGACTACCTACCACACACTGGAGAGACCACCTACCACACACTGAGTAGACTACCTACCACACACTGGAGTAGACTACCTACCACACACTGGAGTAGACTACCACCACACACTGGAGTAGACTACTACCACACACTGGAGGAGACTACCACCACACACTGGAGTAGACTACCTACCACACACTGGAGTAGACTACCTACCACACACTGGAGTAGACTACCTACCACACACTGGAGTAGACTACCTACCACACACTGGAGAGACTACCTACCACACACTGGAGTAGACTACCTACCACACACTGGAGTAGACTACCTACCACACACTGGAGTAGACTACCTACCACACACTGGAGTAGACTACCTACCACACACTGGAGTAGACTACCTACCACACACTGGAGTAGACTACCTACCACACACTGGAGTAGACTACCTACCACACACTGGAGTAGACTACCCCACCACACACTGGAGTAGACTACCTACCACACACTGGAGTAGACTACCTACCACACACTGGAGTAGACTACCTACCACACACTGGAGTAGACTACCACACACCTACCACACACTGGAGTAGACTACCTACCACACACTGGAGGAGACTACCACACACCTACCACACACTGGAGTAGACTACCTACCACACACTGGAGTAGACTACCTACCACACACTGGAGTAGACTACCTACCACACACTGGAGTAGACTACCTACCACACACTGGAGTAGACTACCTACCACACACTGGAGTAGACTACCTACCACACACCACACACTGGAGGAGACTACCTACCACACACTGGAGTAGACTACCTACCACACACTGGAGTAGACTACCTACCACACACTGGAGTAGACTACCTACCACACACTGGAGTAGACTACCTACCACACACTGGAGTAGACTACCTACCACACACTGGAGTAGACTACCTACCACACACTGGAGTAGACTACCTACCACACACTGGAGTAGACTACCTACCACACACTGGAGTAGACTACCTACCACACACTGGAGAGACTACCTACCACACACTGGAGTAGACTACCTACCACACACTGGAGTAGACTACCTACCACACACTGGAGTAGACTACCTACACACACACACTGGAGTAGACTACCTACCACACACTGGAGTAGACTACCTACACACACACTGGAGTAGACTACCTACCACACACTGAGTAGACTACCTACCACACACTGGAGTAGACTACCTACCACACACTGGAGTAGACTACCTACCACACACTGGAGTAGACTACCTACCACACACTGGAGTAGACTACCTACCACACACTGGAGTAGACTACCTACCACACACTGGACTGGTAGACTACCTACCACACACTGGAGTAGACTACCTACCACACACTGGAGTAGACTACCTACCACACACTGGAGTAGACTACCTACCACACTGGAGTAGACACCACACACTGGAGTAGACTACCTACCACACACTGGAGTAGACTACCTACCACACACTGGAGTAGACTACCTACCACACACTGGAGTAGACTACCTACCACACACTGGAGTAGACTACCTACCACACACTGGAGTAGACTACCTACCACACACTGGAGTAGACTACCTACCACACACTGGAGTAGACTACCTACCACACACT
This sequence comes from Oncorhynchus nerka, assembly GCF_034236695.1. NCBI lineage: Eukaryota > Metazoa > Chordata > Actinopteri > Salmoniformes > Salmonidae > Oncorhynchus > Oncorhynchus nerka. The sequence continues at coordinate 3,093,029 of NC_088401.1, read as the reverse complement.
GGAGTAGACTACCTACCACACACTGGAGTAGACTACCACACACACTGGAGTAGACTACCTACCACACACTGGAGTAGACTACCTACCACACACTGGAGTAGACTACCTACCACACACTGGAGTAGACTACCTACCACACACTGGACCACAGACTACCTACCACACACTGGAGTAGACTACCTACCACACACTGGAGTAGACTACCTACCACACACTGAGTAGACTACCTACCACACACTGGGAGACTACCTACCACACACTGGAGTAGACTACCTACCACACACTGGAGTAGACTACCTACCACACACTGGAGTAGACTACCTACCACACACTGGAGTAGACTACCTACCACACACTGGAGTAGACTACCTACCACACACTGGAGTAGACTACCTACCACACACTGGAGTAGACTACCTACCCACACACTGGAGTAGACTACCTACCACACACTGGACCTACCACACACTAGACTACCTACCACACACTGGAGTAGACTACCTACCACACACTGGAGTAGACTACCTACCACACACTGGAGTAGACTACCACACACTGGAGTAGACTACCTACCACACACTGGAGTAGACTACCTACCACACACTGGAGTAGACTACCTACCACACACTGGAGTAGACTACCTACCACACACTGGAGGAGACTACCTACCACACACTGGAGTAGACTACCACACACTGGAGTAGACTACCTACCACACACTGGAGTAGACTACCTACCACACACTGGAGTAGACTACCTACCACACACTGGAGTAGACTACCTACCACACACTGGAGTAGACTACCTACCACACACTGGAGTAGACCACCTACCACACACTGGAGTAGACTACCTACCACACACTGGAGTAGACTACCACAAACTGGAGTAGACTACCTACCACACACCGGAGGAGACTACCTACCACACACTGGAGTAGACTACCTACCACACACTGGAGTACACTACCTACCACACACTGGAGACTACCTACACACACTAGACTACCTACCACACACTGGAGTAGACTACCTACCACACACTGGAGTAGACTACCTACCACACACTGGAGGAGACTACCTACCACACACTGGAGTAGACTACCTACCACACACTGGAGTAGACTACCTACCACACACTGGAGTAGACTACCTACCACACACTGGAGTAGACTACCTACCACACACTGGAGTAGACTACCTAGGAGACTACACACACTAGTAGACTACCACCACACTGGAGTAGACTACCTACCACACACTGGAGTAGACTACCTACCACACACTGGAGGACTACCTACCACACACTAGACTACCTACCACACACTGGAGTAGACTACCTACCACACACTGGAGTAGACTACCTACCACACACTGGAGTAGACCTACCACACACCTACCACACACTGGAGTAGACTACCTACCACACACTGGAGAGACTACCTACCACACACTGGAGTAGGAGTAGACTACCTACCACACACTGGAGTAGACTACCTACCACACACTGGAGTAGACTACCTACCACACACTGGAGAGACTACCTACCACACACTGGAGTAGACTACCACACACTGGAGTAGACTACCACACACTGGAGTAGACTACCTACCACACACTGGAGTAGACTACCTACCACACACTGGAGTAGACTACCTACCACACACTGGAGTAGACTACCTACCACACACTGGAGTAGACTACCTACCACACACTGGAGAGACTACCTACCACACACTGGAGTAGACTACCTACCACACACTGGAGGAGACTACCTACCACACACTGGAGTAGACTACCTACCACACACTGGAGTAGACTACCTACCACACACTGGAGTAGACTACCTACCACACACTGGAGTAGACTACCTACCACACACTGGAGAGAGTACCTACCACACACTGGAGTAGACTACCTACCACACACTGGAGAGACTACCTACCACACACTGGAGTAGACCACCTACCACACACTGGAGTAGACTACCTACCACACACTGGAGTAGACTACCTACCACACACTGGAGTAGACTACCACACTGGAGTAGACTACCTACACACACACTGGAGTAGACTACCTACCACACACTGGAGTAGACCACCTACCACACACTGGAGTAGACTACCTACCACACACTGGAGTAGACTACCTACACAACTGGAGTAGACTACCTACCACACACTGGAGTAGAGACTACCTACCACACACTGGAGTAGACTACCTACCACACACTGGAGTAGACTACCTACCACACACTGGAGTAGACTACCTACCACACACTGGAGTAGACTACCTACCACACACTGGAGTAGACTACCTACCACACACTGGAGGACTACTACCTACCACACACTGGAGTAGACTACCTACCACACACTGGAGTAGACTACCTACCACACACTGGAGTAGACTACCTACCACACACTGGAGAGACTACCTACCACACACTGGAGTAGACTACCTACCACACACTGGAGTAGACTACCTACCACACACTGAGTAGACTACCTACCACACACTGGAGTAGACTACCTACCACACACACTGGAGTAGACTACCTACCACACACTGGAGTAGACTACCTACCACACACTGGAGTAGACTACCTACCACACACTGGAGTAGACTACCTACCACACACTGGAGTAGACTACCTACCACACACTGGAGTAGACTACCTACCACACACTGGAGGAGACTACCTACCACACACTGGAGTAGACTACCTACCACACACTGGAGTAGACTACCTACCACACACTGGAGTAGACTACCTACCACACTGGAGTAGACTACCACAAACTGGAGTAGACTACCTACCACACACCGGAGGAGACTACCTACCACACACTGGAGTAGACTACCTACCACACACTGGAGTAGACTACCTACCACACACTGGAGTAGACTACCTACCACACACTGGAGTAGACTACCTACCACACACTGGAGGAGACTACCACACACTGGAGACTACCACACACTGGAGTAGACTACCTACCACACACTGGAGGAGACTACCTACCACACACTGGAGTAGACTACCTACCACACACTGGAGTAGACTACCTACCACACACTGGAGTAGACTACCTACCACACACTGGAGTAGACTACCTACCACACACTGGAGTAGACTACCTACCACACACTGGAGGAGACTAGACACACACTACCACACACTGGAGTAGACTACCTACCACACACTGGAGTAGACTACCTACCACACACTGGAGTAGACTACCTACCACACACTGGAGGAGACTACCTACCACACACTGGAGTAGACTACCTACCACACACTGGAGTAGACTACCACACACTGGAGTAGACTACCTACCACACACTGGAGTAGACTACCTACCACACACTGGAGTAGACTACCTACCACACACTGGAGTAGACTACCTACCACACACTGGAGGAGACTACCTACCACACACTGGAGTAGACTACCTACCACACACTGGAGTAGACTACCTACCACACACTGGAGTAGACTACCTACCACACACTGGAGTAGACTACCTACCACACACTGGAGTAGACTACCTACCACACACTGGAGGAGACTACCTACCACACACTGGAGTAGACTACCTACCACACACTGGAGTAGACTACCACACACTGGAGTAGACTACCACACACTGGAGTAGACTACCTACCACACACTAGAGTAGACTACCTACCACACACTGGAGGAGACTACCTACCACACACTGGAGTAGACTACCTACCACACACTGGAGTAGACCACCTACCACACACTGGAGTAGACTACCTACCACACACCACACACTGGAGTAGACTACCTACCACACACTGGAGTAGACTACCTACCACACACTGGAGGAGACTACCTACCACACACTGGAGTAGACTACCTACCACACACTGGAGTAGACTACCTACCACACACTGGAGTAGACTACCTACCACACACTGGAGTAGACTACCTACCACACACTGGAGTAGACTACCTACCACACACTGGAGGAGACTACCTACCACACACTGGAGTAGACTACCTACCACAAACTGGAGTAGACTACCTACCACACACTGGAGTAGACTACCTACCACACACTGGAGTAGACTACCTACCACACACTGGAGTAGACTACCTACCACACACTGGAGGAGACTACCTACCACACACTGGAGTAGACTACCTACCACACACTGGAGTAGACTACCTACCACACACTGGAGTAGACTACCTACCACACACTGGAGTAGACTACCTACCACACACTGGAGTAGACTACCTACCACACACTGGAGTAGACTACCTACCACACACTGGAGTAGACTACCTACCACACACTGGAGTAGACTACCTACCACACACTGGAGTAGACTACCTACCACACACTGGAGTAGACTACCTACCACACACTGGAGTAGACTACCTACCACACACTGGAGTAGACTACCTACCACACACTGGAGTAGACTACCTACCACACACTGGAGTAGACTACCTACCACACACTGGAGTAGACTACCTACCACACACTGGAGTAGACACACACTGGAGTAGACTACCTACCACACACTGGAGTAGACTACCTACCACACACTGGAGTAGACTACCTACCACACACTGGAGTAGACTACCTACCACACACTGGAGTAGACTACCTACCACACACTGGAGACTACCTACCACACTGGAGACTACCTACCACACACTGGAGTAGACTACCTACCACACACTGGAGTAGACTACCTACCACACACACTGGAGACTAGACTACCTACCACACACTGGAGTAGACTACCTACCACACACTGGAGTAGACTACCTACCACACACTGGAGTAGACTACCTACCACACACTGGAGTAGACTACCTACCACACACTGGAGTAGACTACCTACCACACACACACTGGAGACCTACCACACACTGGAGTAGACTACACACTGGAGTAGACTACCTACCACACACTGGAGTAGACTACCTACCACACACTGGAGGAGACTACCTACCACACACTGGAGTAGACTACCTACCACACACTGGAGTAGACTACCTACCACACACTGGAGTAGACTACCTACCACACACTGGAGTAGACTACCTACCACACACTGGAGTAGACTACCTACCACACACTGGAGTAGACTACCTACCACACACTGGGAGACTACCTACCACACACTGGAGACTACCTACCACACACTGGAGTAGACTACCACACACTGGAGTAGACTACCACACACTGGAGGAGACTACCACACACACTGGAGTAGACTACCTACCACATACTGGAGTAGACTACCTACCACACACTGGAGTAGACTACCTACCACACACTGGAGTAGACTACCTACCACACACTGGAGTAGACTACCTACCACACACTGGAGTAGACTACCTACCACACACTGGAGTAGACTACCTACCACACACTGGAGTAGACTACCTACCACACACTGGAGTAGACTACCTACCACACACTGGAGTAGACTACCTACCACACACTGGAGTAGACTACCTACCACACACTGGAGTAGACTACCTACCACACACTGGAGTAGACCACCTACCACACACTGGAGTAGACTACCTACCACACACTGGAGTAGACTACCACAAACTGGAGTAGACTACCTACCACACACCGGAGGAGACTACCTACCACACACTGGAGTAGACTACCTACCACACACTGGAGTACACTACCTACCACACACTGGAGTAGACTACCTACCACACACTGGAGTAGACTACCTACCACACACTGGAGTAGACTACCTACCACACACTGGAGTAGACTACCTACCACACACTGGAGTAGACTACCTACCACACACTGGAGTAGACTACCTACCACACACTGGAGTAGACTACCTACCACACACTGAGAGTAGACTACCTACCACACACTGGAGTAGACTACACTACCACACACTGGAGTAGACTACCTACCACACACTGGAGTAGACTACCTACCACACACTGGAGTAGACTACCTACCACACACTGGAGTAGACTACCTACCACACACTGGAGTAGACTACCTACCACACACTGGAGTAGACTGGAGTAGACTACCTACCACACACTGGAGTAGACTACCTACCACACACTGGAGTAGACTACACACTGGAGTAGACTACCACACACTGGAGTAGACCACTACCACACACTGGAGTAGACTACCTACCACACACTGGAGAGACTACCTACCACACAGACTAGACCTACCACACACTGGAGTAGACTACCTACCACACACTGGAGTAGACTACCTACCACACACTGGAGGAGACTACCTACCACACACTGGAGTAGACCACCTACCACACACTGGAGTAGACTACCTACCACACACTGGAGTAGACTACCTACCACACACTGGAGTAGACTACCTACCACACACTGGAGAGACTACCTACCACACTGGAGTAGACTACCTACCACACACTGGAGTAGACTACCTACCACACACTGGAGTAGACTACCTACCACACACTGAGTAGACTACCTACCACACACTGGAGTAGACTACCTACCACACACTGGAGTAGACTACCTACCACACACTGGAGTAGACTACCTACCACACACTGGAGTAGACTACCTACCACACACTGGAGTAGACTACCTACCACACACTGGAGGAGACTACCTACCACACACTGGAGTAGACTACCTACCACACACTGGAGTAGACTACCACACACTGGAGTAGACTACCTACCACACACTGGAGTAGACTACCTACCACACACTGGAGTAGACTACCTACCACACACTGGAGTAGACTACCTACCACACACTGGAGTAGACTACCTACCACACACTGGAGTAGACTACCTACCACACACTGGAGTAGACTACCTACCACACACTGGAGTAGACTACCTACCACACACTGGAGTAGACTACCTACCACACACTGGAGTAGACTACCTACCACACACTGGAGTAGACTACCTACCACACACTGGAGTAGACTACCTACCACACACTGGAGTAGACTACCTACCACACACTGGAGTAGACTACCTACCACACACTGGAGTAGACTACCTACCACACACTGGAGTAGACTACCTACCACACACCACACACTGGAGTAGACTACCTACCACACACTGGAGTAGACTACCTACCAAACTGGAGTAGACTACCTACCACACACTGGAGTAGACTACCTACCACACACTGGAGTAGACTACCTACCACACACTGGAGTAGACTACCTACCACACACTGGAGTAGACTACCTACCACACACTGGAGGAGACTACCTACCACACACTGGAGTAGACTACCACCACACACTGGAGTAGACTACCTACCACACACTGGAGTAGACTACCTACCACACACTGGAGACTACCTACCACAGACTAGTAGACTACCTACCACACACTGGAGTAGACTACCTACCACACACTGGAGTAGACTACCTACCACACACTGGAGTAGACTACCTACCACACACTGGAGTAGACTACTACCACACACTGGAGTAGACTACCTACCACACACTAGACTACCACACTGAGTAGACTACCTACCACACACTGGAGTAGACTACCTACCACACACTGGAGTAGACACCTACCACACACTGGAGTAGACTACCTACCACACACTGGAGTAGACTACCTACCACACACTGGAGTAGACTACCTACCACACACTGGAGTAGACTACCTACCACACACTGGAGTAGACTACCTACCACACACTGGAGTAGACTACCACACACACTGGAGTAGACTACCTACCACACACTGGAGTAGACTACCTACCACACACTGGAGTAGACTACCTACCACACACTGGAGTAGACTACCTACCACACACTGGAGTAGACTACCTACCACACACTGGAGTAGACTACCTACCACACACTGGAGTAGACTACCTACCACACACTGGAGTAGACTACCTACCACACACTGGAGTAGACTACCTACCAAACTGGAGTAGACTACCTACCACACACTGGAGTAGACTACCTACCACACACTGGAGGAGACTACCTACCACACTGGAGTAGACTACCTACCACACACTGGAGTAGACCACAGACTGGAGTAGACTACCTACCACACACTGGAGTAGACTACCTACCACACACTGGAGTAGACTACCTACCACACACTGGAGTAGACTACCACACACTGGAGTAGACTACCACACACTGGAGTAGACTACCTACCACACACTGGAGTAGACTACCTACCACACACTGGAGTAGACCACCTACCACACACTGGAGTAGACTACCTACCACACACTGGAGTAGACTACCTACCACACACTGGAGTAGACTACCTACCACACACTGGAGTAGACTACCTACCACACACTGGAGTAGACTACCTACACACACTGGAGTAGACTACCTACCACACACTGGAGTAGACTACCACACTGGAGTAGAACTGGAGAGACTACCTACCACACACTGGAGTAGACTACCTACCACACACTGGAGTAGACTACCTACCACACACTGGAGTAGACCTACCACTACCTACCACACACTGGAGTAGACTACCTACACACACTGGAGTAGACTACCCACAAACACACCACACTGGAGTAGACTACCTACCACACACTGGAGTAGACTACCTACCACACACTGGAGTAGACTACCTACCACACACTGGAGTAGACTACCTACCACACACTGGAGGAGACTACCTACCACACACTGGAGTAGACTACCTACCACACACTGGAGTAGACTACCTACCACACACTGGAGTAGACTACCTACCACACACTGGAGGAGACTACCTACCACACACTGGAGTAGACTACCTACCACACACTGGAGTAGACTACCTACCACACACTGGGAGGAGTAGACTACCTACCACACACTGGAGTAGACTACCTACCACACTGGAGTAGACTACCTACCACACACTGGAGTAGACTACCTACCACACACTGGAGTAGACTACCTACCACACACTGGAGTAGACTACCTACCACACACTGGAGTAGACTACCTACCACACACTGGAGTAGACTACCTACCACACACTGGAGTAGACTACCTACCACACACTGGAGTAGACTACCTACCACACACTGGAGTAGACTACCACCACACACTGGAGTAGACTACCTACCACACACTGGAGTAGACTACCTACCACACACTGGAGTAGACTACCTACCACACACTGGAGTAGACTACCTACCACACACTACCACACACTGGAGTAGACTACCTACCACACACTGGAGTAGACTACCTACCCACACACTGGAGTAGACTACCTACCACACACTGGAGTAGACTACCTACCACACACTGGAGTAGACTACCTACCACACACTGGAGTAGACTACCTACCACACACTGGAGTAGACTACCTACCACACACTGGAGTAGACTACCTACCACACACTGGAGTAGACTACCTACCACACACTGGAGTAGACTACCTACCACACACTGGAGTAGACTACCTACCACACACTGGAGTAGACTACCACCACACACTGGAGTAGACTACCTACCACACACTGGAGTAGACTACCTACCACACACTGGAGTAGACTACCTACCACACACTGGAGTAGACTACCTGGAGTAGACTACCTACCACACACTGGAGTAGACTACCTACCACACACTGGAGTAGACTACCTACCACACACTGGAGGAGACTACCTACCACACACTGGAGTAGACTACCTACCACACACTGGAGTAGACTACCTACCACACACTGGAGTAGACTACCTACCACACACTGGAGTAGACTACCTACCACACACTGGAGTAGACTACCTACCACACACTGGAGTAGACTACCTACCACACACTGGAGTAGACTACCTACCACACACTGGAGTAGACTACCTACCACACACTGGAGTAGACTACCTACCACACACTGGAGGAGACTACCACACACTGGAGTAGACTACCTACCACACACTGGAGTAGACTACCTACCACACACTGGAGTAGACTACCTACCACACACTGGAGTAGACTACCTACCACACACTGGAGTAGACTACCTACCACACACTGGAGTAGACTACCTACCACACACTGGAGTAGACTACCTACCACACACTGGAGTAGACTACCTACCACACACTGGAGTAGACTACCTACCACACACTGGAGTAGACTACCTACCACACACTGGAGTAGACTACCTACCACACACTGGAGTAGACTACCTACCACACACTGGAGTAGACTACCACACACTGGAGTAGACTACCTACCACACACTGGAGTAGACTACCTACCACACACTGGAGTAGACTACCTACCACACACTGGAGTAGACTACCTACCACACACTGGAGTAGACTACCTACCACACACTGGAGTAGACTACCTACCACACACTGGAGTAGACTACCTACCACACACTGGAGTAGACTACCTACCACACACTGGAGTAGACTACCTACCACACACTGGAGTAGACTACCTACCACACACTGGAGTAGACTACCTACCACACACTGGAGTAGACTACCTACCACACACTGGAGTAGACTACCTACCACACACTGGAGTAGACTACCTACCACACACTGGAGTAGACTACCTACCACACACTGGAGTAGACTACCTACCACACACTGGAGGAGACTACCTACCACACACTGGAGTAGACTACCTACCACACACTGGAGTAGACTACCTACCACACACTGGAGTAGACTACCTACCACACACTGGAGTAGACTACCTACCACACACTGGAGTAGACTACCTACCACACACTGGAGGAGACTACCTACCACACACTGGAGTAGACTACCTACCACACACTGGAGTAGACTACCTACCACACACTGGAGTAGACTACCTACCACACACTGGAGTAGACTACCTACCACACACTGGAGTAGACTACCTACCACACACTGGAGTAGACTACCTACCACACACTGGAGTAGACTACCTACCACACACTGGAGTAGACTACCTACCACACACTGGAGGAGACTACCTACCACACACTGGAGTAGACTACCTACCACAAACTGGAGTAGACTACCTACCACACACTGGAGTAGACTACCTGCAAACACACTGGAGTAGACTACCTACCACACACTGGAGTAGACTACCTACCACACACTGGAGTAGACTACCTACCACACACTGGAGTAGACTACCTACCACACACTGGAGTAGACTACCTACCACACACTGGAGTAGACTACCTACCACACACTGGAGTAGACTACCTACCACACACTGGAGTAGACTACCTACCACACACTGGAGTAGACTACCTACCACACACTGGAGTAGACTACCTACCACACACTGGAGTAGACTACCTACCACACACTGGAGTAGACTACCTACCACACACTGGAGTAGACTACCTACCACACACTGGACTACCTAGACACACTGGAGTAGACTACCACAAACTGGAGTAGACTACCTACCACACACTGGAGTAGACTACCTACCACACACTGGAGTAGACTACCTACCACACACTGGAGTAGACTACCTACCACACACTGGAGTAGACTACCTACCACACACTGGAGTAGACTACCTACCACACACTGGAGTAGACTACCTACCACACACTGGAGTAGACTACCTACCACACACTGGAGTAGACTACCTACCACACACTGGAGTAGACTACCTACCACACACTGGAGTAGACTACCTACCACACACTGGAGAGACTACCTACCACACACTGGAGTAGACTACCTACCACACACTGGAGTAGACTACCTACCACACACTGGAGTAGACTACCTACCACACACTGGAGTAGACTACCTACCACACACTGGAGTAGACTACCACCACACACTGGAGTAGACTACCTACCACACACTGGAACTAGACTACCTACCACACACTGGAGTAGACTACCTACCACACACTGGAGTAGACTACCTACCACACACTGGAGTAGACTACCTACCACACACTGGAGTAGACTACCTACCACACACTGGAGTAGACTACCTACACCACACACTGGAGTAGACTACCTACCACACACTGGAGGAGACTACCTACCACACACTGGAGTAGACTACCTACCACACACTGGAGTAGACTACCTACCACACACTGGAGTAGACTACCTACCACACACTGGAGTAGACTACCTACCACACACTGGAGTAGACTACCTACCACACACTGGAGAGACTACCCACACTGGAGTAGACCACACACTGGAGTAGACTACCTACCACACACTGGAGTAGACTACCTACCACACACTGGAGTAGACTACCTACCACACACTGGAGTAGACTACCTACCACACACTGGAGTAGACTACCTACCACACACTGGAGTAGACTACCTACCACACACTGGAGTAGACTACCTACCACACACTGGAGTAGACTACCTACCACACACTGGAGTAGACTACCTACCACAAACTGGAGTAGACTACCTACCACACACTGGAGTAGACTACCTACCACACACTGGAGTAGACTACCTACCACACACTGGAGTAGACTACCTACCACACACTGGAGTAGACTACCTACCACACACTGGAGTAGACTACCTACCACACACTGGAGTAGACTACCTACCACACACTGGAGTAGACTACCTACCACAAACTGGAGTAGACTACCTACCACACACTGGAGTAGACTACCTGCAAACACACTGGAGTAGACTACCTACCACACACTGGAGTAGACTACCTACCACACACTGGAGTAGACTACCTACCACACACTGGAGTAGACTACCTACCACACACTGGAGTAGACTACCTACCACACACTGGGAGACTACCTACCACAGTAGACTACCTACCACACACTGGAGTAGACTACCTACCACACACTGGAGTAGACTACCTACCACACACTGGAGTAGACTACCTACCACACACTGGAGGAGACTACCTACCACACACTGGAGTAGACTACCTACCACACACTGGAGTAGACTACCTACCACACACTGGAGTAGACTACCTACCACACACTGGAGTAGACTACCTACCACACACTGGAGTAGACTACCTACCACACACTGGAGTAGACTACCTACCACACACTGGAGTAGACTACCTACCACACACTGGAGTAGACTACCTACCACACACTGGAGTAGACTACCTACCACACACTGGAGTAGACTACCTACCACACACTGGAGTAGACTACCTACCACACACTGGAGTAGACTACCTACCACACACTGGAGTAGACTACCTACCACACACTGGAGTAGACTACCTACCACACACTGGAGTAGACTACCTACCACACACTGGAGTAGACTACCACACACTGGAGTAGACTACCTACCACACACTGGAGTAGACTACCTACCACACACTGGAGTAGACTACCTACCACACACTGGAGTAGACTACCTACCACACACTGGAGTAGACTACCTACCACACACTGGAGTAGACTACCTACCCACACACTGGAGTAGACTACCTACCACACACTGGAGGAGACTACCTACCACACACTGGAGTAGACTACCTACCACACACTGGAGTAGACTACCTACCACACACTGGAGTAGACTACCTACCACACACTGGAGTAGACTACCTACCACACACTGGAGTAGACTACCTACCACACACTGGAGTAGACTACCTACCACACACTGGAGTAGACTACCTACCACACACTGGAGTAGACTACCTACCACACACTGGAGTAGACTACCTACCACACACTGGAGTAGACACACACACTGGAGTAGACTACCTACCACACACTGGAGTAGACTACCTACCACACACTGGAGTAGACTACCTACCACACACTGGAGTAGACTACCTACCACACACTGGAGGAGACTACCTACCACACACTGGAGTAGACTACCTACCACACACTGGAGTAGACTACCACAAACTGGAGTAGACTACCTACCACACACTGGAGGAGACTACCTACCACACACTGGAGTAGACTACCACACACTGGAGTAGACCTACCACACACTGGAGTAGACTACCTACCCACACACTGGAGTAGACTACCTACCACACACTGGAGTAGACTACCTACCACACACTGGAGTAGACTACCTACCACACACTGGAGTAGACTACCTACCACACACTGGAGTAGACTACCTACCACACACTGGAGTAGACCTACCTGGAGTAGACCACACACTGGAGTAGACTACCTACCACACACTGGAGTAGACTACCTACCACACACTGGAGTAGACTACCTACCACACACTGGAGTAGACTACCTACCACACACTGGAGTAGACTACCTACCACACACTGGAGTAGACTACCTACCACACACTGGAGTAGACTACCTACCACACACTGGAGTAGACTACCTACCACACACTGGAGTAGACTACCTACCACACACTGGAGTAGACTACCTACCACACACTGGAGTAGACTACCTACCACACACTGGAGTAGACAGACTAGACTACCTACACACACTGGAGTAGACTACCTACCACACACTGGAGTAGACTACCTACCACACACTGGGAGACTACCTACCACAGACTAGACTACCACACACTGGAGTAGACTACCTACCACACACTGGAGTAGACTACCTACCACACACTGGAGTAGACTACCTACCACACACTGGAGTAGACTACCTACACACACTGGAGTAGACTACCTACCACACACTGGAGTAGACTACCTACCACACACTGGAGTAGACTACCTACCACACACTGGAGTAGACTACCTACCACACACTGGAGTAGACTACCTACCACACACTGGAGTAGACTACCTACCACACACTGGAGTAGACTACCTACCACACACTGGAGTAGACTACCTACCACACACTGGAGTAGACTACCTACCACACACTGGAGGAGACTACCTACCACACACTGGAGTAGACTAGACTACCACACACTGGAGTAGACTACCTACCACACACTGGAGTAGACTACCTACCACACACTGGAGTAGACTACCTACCACACACTGGAGTAGACTACCTACCACACACTGGAGTAGACTACCTACCACACACTAGACTACCTACCACACACTGGAGTAGACTACCTACCACACACTGGAGTAGACTACCTACCACACACTGGAGTAGACTACCTACCACACACTGGAGTAGACTACCTACCACACACTGGAGTAGACTACCTACCACACACTGGAGTAGACTACCTACCACACACTGGAGTAGACTACCTACCACACACTGGAGTAGACTACCTACCACACACTGGAGTAGACTACCTACCACACACTGGAGTAGACTACCTACCACACACTGGAGTAGACTACCTACCACACACTGGAGGAGACTACCTACCACACACTGGAGTAGACTACCTACCACACACTGGAGTAGACTACCTACCACACACTGGAGTAGACTACCTACCACACACTGGAGTAGACTACCTACCACACACTGGAGTAGACTACCTACCACACACTGGAGTAGACTACCTACCACACACTGGAGTAGACTACCTACCACACACTGGAGTAGACTACCTACCACACACTGGAGTAGACTACCTACCACACACTGGAGTAGACTACCTACCACACACTGGAGTAGACTACCTACCACACACTGGAGTAGACTACCTACCACACACTGGAGTAGACTACCACACACCTACCACACACTGGAGTAGACTACCTACCACACACTGGAGTAGACTACCTACCACACACTGGAGTAGACTACCTACCACACACTGGAGTAGACTACCTACCACACACTGGAGTAGACTACCTACCACACACTGGAGTAGACTACCTACCACACACTGGAGTAGACTACCTACCACACACTGGAGTAGACTACCTACCACACACTGGAGTAGACTACCTACCACACACTGGAGTAGACTACCTACCACACACTGGAGTAGACTACCTACCACACACTGGAGTAGACTACCTACCACACACTGGAGTAGACTACCTACACACACACACACTGGAGTAGACTACCTACCACACACTGGAGTAGACTACCTACCACACACTGGAGTAGACTACCTACCACACACTGGAGTAGACTACCTACCACACACTGGAGTAGACTACCTACCACACACTGGAGTAGACTACCTACCACACACACACTGGAGTAGACTACCTACCACACACTGGAGTAGACTACCTACCACACACTGGAGTAGACTACCTACCACACACTGGAGTAGACTACCTACCACACACTGGAGTAGACTACCACACACTGGAGTAGACTACCTACCACACACTGGAGGAGACTACCTACCACACACTGGAGTAGACTACCTACCACACACTGGAGTAGACTACCTACCACACACTGGAGTAGACTACCTACCACACACTGGAGTAGACTACCTACCACACACTGGAGTAGACTACCTACCACACACTGGAGGAGACTACCTACCACACACTGGAGTAGACTACCTACCACACACTGGAGTAGACTACCTACCACACACTGGAGTAGACTACCTACCACACACTGGAGTAGACTACCTACCACACACTGGAGTAGACTACCTACCACACACTGGAGGAGACTACCTACCACACACTGGAGTAGACTACCTACCACACACTGGAGTAGACTACCTACCACACACTGGAGTAGACTACCTACCACACACTGGAGTAGACTACCTACCACACACTGGAGTAGACTACCTACCACACACTGGAGTAGACTACCTACCACACACTGGAGTAGACTACCTACCACACACTGGAGTAGACTACCTACCACCACACACTGGAGTAGACTACCCACACACACACTGGAGTAGACTACCTACCACACACTGGAGTAGACTACCTACCACACACTGGAGAGACTACCTACCACACACTGGAGTAGACTACCTACCACACACCTACCACACACTGGAGTAGACTACCTACCACACACTGGAGTAGACTACCTACCACACACTGGAGTAGACTACCTACCACACACTGGAGAGACTACCTACCACACACTGGAGAGACTACCTACCACACACTGGAGTAGACTACCACACACTGGAGTAGACTACCACACACTGGAGTAGACTACCTACCACACACTGGAGTAGACTACCTACCACACACTGGAGTAGACTACCTACCACACACTGGAGTAGACTACCTACCACACACTGGAGTAGACTACCTACCACACACTGGAGTAGACTACCTACCACACACTGGAGTAGACTACCTACCACACACTGGAGTAGACTACCTACCACACACTGGAGTAGACTACCTACCACACACTGGAGTAGACTACCTACCACACACTGGAGTAGACTACCTACCACACACTGGAGTAGACTACCTACCACACACTGGAGTAGACTACCTACCACACACTGGAGTAGACTACCTACCACACACTGGAGTAGACTACCTACCACACACTGGAGTAGACTACCTACCACACACTGGAGTAGACTACCACAAACTGGAGTAGACTACCTACCACACACTGGAGGAGACTACCTACCACACACTGGAGTAGACTACCTACCACACACTGGAGTAGACTACCTACCACACACTGGAGTAGACTACCTACCACACACTGGAGTAGACTACCTACCACACACTGGAGTAGACTACCACACACTGGAGTAGACTACCACACACTGGAGGAGACTACCTACCACACACTGGAGTAGACTACCTACCACAAACTGGAGTAGACTACCTACCACACACTGGAGTAGACTACCTGCAAACACACTGGAGTAGACTACCTACCACACACTGGAGTAGACTACCTACCACACACTGGAGTAGACTACCTACCACACACTGGAGTAGACTACCTACCACACACTGGAGTAGACTACCTACCACACACTGGAGTAGACTACCTACCACACACTGGAGTAGACTACCTACCACACACTGGAGTAGACTACCTACCACACACTGGAGTAGACTACCTACCACACACTGGAGTAGACTACCTACCACACACTGGAGGAGACTACCTGGAGCAGACCACACACTGGAGTAGACTACCTACCACACACTGGAGTAGACTACCTACCACACACTGGAGTAGACTACCTACCACACACTGGAGTAGACTACCTACCACACACTGGAGTAGACTACCTACCACACACTGGAGTAGACTACCTACCACACACTGGAGTAGACTACCTACCACACACTGGAGTAGACTACCTACCACACACTGGAGTAGACTACCTACCACACACTGGAGTAGACTACCTACCACACACTGGAGGAGACTACCTACCACACACTGGAGTAGACTACCTACCACACACTGGAGTAGACTACCTACCACACACTGGAGTAGACTACCACAAACTGGAGTAGACTACCTACCACACACCGGAGGAGACTACCTACCACACACTGGAGTAGACTACCTACCACACACTGGAGACTACCTACCACAAACTGGAGTAGACTACCTACCTGGAGTAGACACACACTGGAGTAGACTACCTACCACACACTGGAGTAGACTACCACACACTGGAGTAGACTACCACACACTGGAGTAGACTACCTACCACACACTGGAGTAGACTACCTACCACACACTGGAGTAGACTACCTACCACACACTGGAGTAGACTACCTACCACACACTGGAGTAGACTACCTACCACACACTGGAGTAGACTACCTACCACACACTGGAGTAGACTACCTACCACACACTGGAGTAGACTACCTAGTAGACACCACACTGGAGTAGACTACCTACCACACACTGGAGTAGACTACCTACCACACACTGGAGTAGACTACCTACCACACAGACTACCTACCACACACTGGAGTAGACTACCTACCACACACTGGAGTAGACTACCTACCACACACTGGAGTAGACTACCTACCACACACTGGAGTAGACTACCTACCACACACTGGAGGAGACTACCTACCACACACTGGAGTAGACTACCTACCACACACTGGAGTAGACTACCTACCACACACTGGAGTAGACTACCTACCACACACTGGAGTAGACTACCTACCACACACTGGAGTAGACTACCTACCACACACTGGAGTAGACTACCTACCACACACTGGAGTAGACTACCACCACACACTGGAGTAGACTACCTACCACACACTGGAGTAGACTACCTACCACACACTGGAGTAGACTACCTACCACACACTGGAGTAGACTACCACCACACACTGGAGTAGACTACCTACCACACACTGGAGTAGACTACCTACCACACACTGGAGTAGACTACCTACCACACACTGGAGTAGACTACCTACCACACACTGGAGTAGACTACCTACCACACACTGGAGTAGACTACCTACCACACACTGGAGTAGACTACCTACCACACACTGGAGTAGACTACCTACCACACACTGGAGTAGACTACCTACCACACACTGGAGTAGACTACCTACCACACACTGGAGTAGACTACCTACCACACACTGGAGTAGACTACCTACCACACACTGGAGTAGACTACCTACCACACACTGGAGTAGACTACCTACCACACACTGGAGTAGACTACCACACACACACACACACACTGGAGTAGACTACCTACCACACACTGGAGTAGACTACCTACCACACACTGGAGTAGACTACCTACCACACACTGGAGAGACTACCTACCACACACTGGAGTAGACTACCTACCACACACTGGAGTAGACTACTACCACACACTGGAGTAGACACCTACCACACACTGGAGTAGACTACCTACCACACACTGGAGTAGACTACCTACCACACACTGGAGTAGACTACCTACCACACACTGGAGTAGACTACCTACCACACACTGGAGGAGACTACCTACCACACACTGGAGTAGACTACCTACCACACACTGGAGTAGACTACCTACCACACACTGGAGTAGACTACCTACCACACACTGGAGTAGACTACCTACCACACACTGGAGTAGACTACTACCACACACTGGAGTAGACTACCTACCACACACTGGAGTAGACTACCTACCACACACTGGAGTAGACTACCTACCACACACTGGAGTAGACTACCTACCACACACTGGAGTAGACTACTACCACACACTGGAGTAGACTACCTACCACACACTGGAGAGACTACCTACCACACACTGGAGTAGACTACCTACCACACACTGGAGTAGACTACCTACCACACACTGGAGTAGACTACCTACACACACTGGAGTAGACTACCACACACACTGGAGTAGACTACCTACACACACTGGAGTAGACTACCTACCACACACTGGAGTAGACTACCTACCACACACTGGAGTAGAGACTACCACACACCTACCACACACTGGAGTAGACTACCTACCACACACTGGAGTAGACTACTGGAGTAGACTACCACACACTGGAGTAGACTACCTACCACACACTGGAGGAGACTACCTACCACACACTGGAGTAGACTACCTACCACACACTGGAGTAGACTACCTACCACACACTGGAGTAGACTACCTACCACACACTGGAGTAGACTACCTACCACACACTGGAGTAGACTACCTACCACACACTGGAGTAGACTACCACACACCTACCACACACTGGAGTAGACTACCACACACACTGGAGTAGACTACCTACCACACACTGGAGTAGACTACCACCACACACTGGAGTAGACTACCTACACACACTGGAGTAGACTACCTACCACACACTGGAGTAGACTACCTACCACACACTGGAGTAGACTACCTACCACACACTGGAGTAGACTACCTACCACACACTGGAGTAGACTACCTACCACACACTGGAGTAGACTACCTACCACACACTGGAGTAGACTACCTACCACACACTGGAGTAGACTACCTACCACACACTGGAGTAGACCTACCACACACTGAGAGTAGACTACCACACACTGGAGTAGACTACCTACACACACACTGGAGTAGACTACCACACACTGGAGTAGACTACCCACACACACTGGAGTAGACTACCTACCACACACTGGAGTAGACTACCTACCACACACTGGAGAGGAGACTACCTACCACACACTGGAGTAGACTACCTACCACACACTGGAGTAGACTACCTACCACACACTGGAGTAGACTACCTACCACACACTGGAGTAGACTACACTACCACACTGGAGTAGACTACCTACCACACACTGGAGTAGACTACCTACCACACACTGGAGTAGACTACCTACCACACACTGGAGCAGACTACCTACCACACACTGGAGTAGACTACCTACCACACACTGGAGTAGACTACCTACCACACACTGGAGTAGACTACCTACCACACACTGGAGTAGACTACCTACCACACACTGGAGTAGACTACCTACCACACACTGGAGGAGACTACCTACCACACACTGGAGTAGACTACCTACCACACACTGGAGTAGACTACCTACCACACACTGGAGAAGACTACCTACCACACACTGGAGTAGACTACCTACCACACACTGGAGTAGACTACCTACCACACACTGGATGAGACTACCTACCACACACTGGAGGAGACTACCTACCACAAACTGGAGTAGACTACCTACCACACACTGGAGTAGACTACCTACCACACACTGGAGTAGACTACCTACCACACACTGGAGGAGACTACCTACCACACACTGGAGTAGACTACCTACCACACACTGGAGTAGACTACCTACCACACACTGGAGTAGACTACCTACCACACACTGGAGTAGACTACCTACCACACACTGGAGTAGACTACCTACCACACACTGGAGTAGACTACCTACCACACACTGGAGTAGACTACCTACCACACACTGGAGTAGACACACCTACCACACACTGGAGTAGACTACCTACCACACACTGGAGTAGACTACCTACCACACACTGGAGTAGACTACCTACCACACACTGGAGTAGACTACCTACCACACACTGGAGTAGACTACCTACCACACACTGGAGTAGACTACCTACCACACACTGGAGTAGACTACCTACCACACACTGGAGTAGACTACCTACCACACACACACTGGAGTAGACTACCTACCACACACTGGAGTAGACTACCTACCACACACTGGAGGAGACTACCACACACTGGAGTAGACTACCTACCACATACTGGAGTAGACTACCTACCACACACTGGAGTAGACTACCTACCACACACTGGAGTAGACTACCACACACTGGAGTAGACTACCTACCACACACTGGAGTAGACTACCACACACTGGAGTAGACTACCTACCACACACTGGAGTAGACTACCTACCACACACTGGAGTAGACTACCTACCACACACTGGAGTAGACTACCTACCACACACTGGAGTAGACTACCTACCACACACTGGAGTAGACTACCTACCACACACTGGAGTAGACTACCTACCACACACTGGAGTAGACTACCTACCACACACTGGAGTAGACTACCTACCACACACTGGAGTAGACTACCTACCACACACTGGAGTAGACTACCTACCACACACTGGAGTAGACTACCTACCACACACTGGAGTAGACTACCTGCAAACACACTGGAGTAGACTACCTACCACACACTGGAGTAGACTACCACACACACTGGAGTAGACTACCTACCACATACTGGAGTAGACTACCTACCACACACTGGAGTAGACTACCTACCACACACTGGAGTAGACTACCTACAAAACACTGGAGGAGACTACCACACACTGGAGTAGACTACCTACCACACACTGGAGTAGACTACCTACCACACACTGGAGTAGACTACCTACCACACACTGGAGTAGACTACCACAAACTGGAGTAGACTACCTACCACACACTGGAGTAGACTACCTACCACACACTGGAGTAGACTACCTACCACACACTGGAGTAGACTACCTACCACACACTGGAGTAGACTACCTACCACACACTGGAGAAGACTACCTACCACACACTGGAGTAGACTACCTACCACACACTGGAGTAGACTACCTACCACACACTGGAGTAGACTACCTACCACACACTGGAGTAGACTACCTACTGGAGCAGACTACCTACCACACACTGGAGGAGACTACCTACCACACACTGGAGTAGACTACCTACCACACACTGGAGTAGACTACCTACCACACACTGGAGTAGACTACCTACCACACACTGGAGTAGACTACCTACCACACACTGGAGTAGACTACCTACCACACACTGGAGTAGACTACCTACCACACACTGGAGTAGACTACCTACCACACACTGGAGTAGACTACCTACCACACACTGGAGTAGACTACCTACCACACACTGGAGTAGACTACCTACCACACACTGGAGTAGACTACCTACCACACACTGGAGTAGACTACCTACCACACACTGGAGTAGACTACCTACCACACACTGGAGTAGACTACCTACCACACACTGGAGTAGACTACCTACCACACACTGGAGTAGACTACCTACCACACACTGGAGTAGACTACCTACCACACACTGGAGGAGACTACCTACCACACACTGGAGTAGACTACCTACCACACACTGGAGTAGACTACCTACCACACACTGGAGTAGACTACCTACCACACACTGGAGTAGACTACCTACCACACACTGGAGTAGACTACCACACACTGGAGTAGACTACCACACACTGGAGTAGACTACCTACCACACACTGGAGTAGACTACCTACCACACACTGGAGTAGACTACCTACCACACACTGGAGTAGACTACCTACCACACACTGGAGTAGACTACCTACCACACACTGGAGTAGACTACCTACCACACACTGGAGTAGACTACCTACCACACACTGGAGTAGACTACCTACCACACACTGGAGTAGACTACCTACCACACACTGGAGTAGACTACCTACCACACACTGGAGTAGACTACCTACCACACACTGGAGTAGACTACCTACCACACACTGGAGTAGACTACCTACCACACACTGGAGGAGACTACCTACCACACACTGGAGTAGACTACCTACCACACACTGGGTAGACTACCTACCACACACTGGAGTAGACTACACTGGAGTAGACACACACTGGAGTAGACTACCTACCACACACTGGAGTAGACTACCTACCACACACTGGAGTAGACTACCTACCACACACTGGAGTAGACTACCTACCACACACTGGAGTAGACTACCTACCACACACTGGAGTAGACTACCTACCACACACTGGAGTAGACTACCTACCACACACTGGAGTAGACTACCTACCACACACTGGAGTAGACTACCTACCACACACTGGAGTAGACTACCTACCACACACTGGAGTAGACACACTGGAGTAGACTACCTACCACACACTGGAGTAGACTACCTACCACACACTGGAGTAGACTACCACACTGGAGTAGACTACCTACCACACACTGGAGTAGACTACCTAACACACACTGGAGTAGACTACCTACCACACACTGGAGTAGACTACCTACCACACACTGGAGTAGACTACCTACCACACACTGGAGTAGACTACCACAAACTGGAGTAGACTACCTACCACACACTGGAGTAGACTACCACAAACTGGAGTAGACTACCTACCACACACTGGAGTAGACTACCTACCACACACTGGAGTAGACTACCTACCACACACTGGAGTAGACTACCTACCACACACTGGAGGAGACTACCACACACTGGAGTAGACTACCTACCACATACTGGAGTAGACTACCTACCACACACTGGAGTAGACACACTGGAGTAGACTACCTACCACACACTGGAGTAGACTACCTACCACACACTGGAGTAGACTACCTACCACACACTGGAGTAGACTACCTACCACAAACTGGAGTAGACTACCTACCACACACTGGAGTAGACTACCTACCACACACTGGAGGAGACTACCTACCACACACTGGAGTAGACTACCTACCACACACTGGAGTAGACTACCACAAACTGGAGTAGACTACCTACCACACACTGGAGTAGACTACCTACCACACACTGGAGTAGACTACCTACCACACACTGGAGTAGACTACCTACAAAACACTGGAGGAGACTACCACACACTGGAGTAGACTACCTACCACATACTGGAGTAGACTACCTACCACACACTGGAGTAGACTACCTACCACACACTGGAGTAGACTACCTACCACACACTGGAGTAGACTACCTACCACACACTGGAGTAGACTACCTACCACACACTGGAGTAGACTACCTACCACACACTGGAGTAGACTACCTACTACCACACACTGGAGTAGACTACCTACCACACACTGGAGTAGACTACCTACCACACACTGGAGTAGACTACCTACCACACACTGGACTGAGACTACCTACACACTGGAGTAGACTACCTACCACACACTGGAGTAGACTACCTACCACACACTGGAGACTACCTACCACAGACTACCTACCACACACTGGAGTAGACTACCTACCACACACTGGAGTAGACTACCTACCACACACTGGAGTAGACTACCTACCACACACTGGAGTAGACTACCTACCACACACTGGAGTAGACTACCTACCACACACTGGAGTAGACTACCTACCACACACTGGAGTAGACTACCTACCACACACTGGAGTAGACTACCTACCACACACTGGAGTAGACTACCTACCACACACTGGAGTAGACTACTACCACACACTGGAGTAGACTACCTACCACACACTGGAGTAGACTACCTACCACACACTGGAGTAGACTACCTACCACACACTGGAGTAGACACACACTGGAGTAGACTACCTACCACACACTGGAGTAGACTAGACTACCTACCACACACTGGAGTAGACTACCTACCACACACTGGAGGAGACTACCTACCACACACTGGAGTAGACTACCTACACACACTGGAGTAGACTACCTACCACACTGGAGTAGACTACCTACCACACACTGGAGTAGACTACCTACCACACACTGGAGTAGACTACCTACCACACACTGGAGTAGACTACCTACCACACACTGGAGGAGACTACCACACACTAGACTACCTACCACACACTGGAGTAGACTACCTACCACACACTGGTAGAGTACCACAGACTACCTACCACACACTGGAGTAGACTACCACACACACTGGAGTAGACTACCTACCACACTGGAGTAGACTACCTACCACACACTGGAGTAGACTACCTACCACACACTGGAGTAGACTACCTACCACACACTGGAGTAGACTACCTACCACACACTGGAGTAGACTACCTACCACACACTGGAGTAGACTACCTACCACACACTGGAGTAGACTACCTACCACACACTGGAGTAGACTACCTACCACACACTGGAGTAGACTACCTACCACACACTGGAGTAGACTACCACAACACTGGAGTAGACTACCTACCACACACTGGAGTAGACTACCTACCACACTGGAGTAGACTACCTACCACACACTGGAGTAGACTACCACAAACTGGAGTAGACTACCTACCACACACTGGAGTAGACCACCTACCACACACTGGAGTAGACTACCTACCACACACTGGAGTAGACTACCTACCACACACTGGAGTAGACCACCTACCACACACTGGAGTAGACTACCTACCACACACTGGAGTAGACTACCTACCACACACTGGAGTAGACTACCTACCACACACTGGAGTAGACTACCTACCACACACTGGATGAGACTACCTACCACACACTGAGAGTAGACTACTACCTACCACACACTGGAGTAGACTACCTACCACACACTGGAGTAGACTACCTACCACACACTGGAGTAGACTACCTACCACACACTGGAGTAGACTACCTACCACACACTGGAGTAGACTACCTACCACACACTGGAGTAGACTACCTACCACACACTGGAGGAGACTACCTACCACACACTGGAGTAGACTACCTACACACACTGGAGAGAGACTACACTACCACACACTGGAGTAGACTACCTACCACACACTGGAGTAGACTACCTACCACACACTGGAGTAGACTACCTACCACACACTGGAGTAGACTACCTACCACACACTGGAGTAGACTACCTACCACACACTGGAGTAGACTACCTACCACACACTGGAGTAGACTACCTACCACACACTGGAGTAGACTACCTACCACACACTGGAGTAGACTACCTACCACACACTGGAGGAGACTACCACACACTGGAGTAGACTACCTACCACACACTGGAGTAGACTACCTACCACACACTGGAGGAGACTACCTACCACACACTGGAGTAGACTACCTACCACACACTGGAGTAGACTACCTACCACACACTGGAGTAGACTACCTACCACACACTGGAGTAGACTACCTACCACACACTGGAGTAGACTACCTACCACACACTGGAGTAGACTACCTACCACACACTGGAGTAGACTACCTACCACACACTGGAGTAGACTACCTACCACACACTGGAGTAGACTACCTACCACACACTGGAGTAGACTAATGTCTCCTGCTCTAACACAGACTAATGTCTCCTCCTCTCTGTAACACAGACTAAAGTCTCTCTCTCTGTAACACAGACTACAGTCTCTCTCTCTGTAACACAGACTAAAGTCTCTTCCTCTCTGTAAAACATAGCAAATTCAATCTATACTCCCAGCATGCCCCTCTCTTACATCCCAACATCCTGGTTTAATCCAACTATCTGCATAGAGGGTTGAGATGTAGTGATGTGACCGATGACATTCCTTCCTTTTCTCCCTCTGTCGCCAGAGTATTCTTCCTTACAACATATTCAATAAACATCCCATTTTTAAGGTTTTTGCTAAAGTAACAATTATCTCTAAAAAGCTAATTAAGCCAATTTAATTAATGCACATCTGTAAATAGTCGATGAGGCAATTACGGATGACTCTGTCACGTTTGACAGCTTGCTTTTACACAGCAGTTGGAGGATGTTGGCAGAGAAGGACCTAAACTACTTACACAGACCAAAGTCTAGACTCTACCTATCTCCGGTCTGGATACTCCACCCCTACCTTACAGAATCAGACTCTACCTATCTCCGGTCTGGGTACTCCATCCCTACCTTACAGAATCAGACTCTACCTATCTCCGGTCTGGATACTCCACCCCTACCTTACAGAATCAGACTCTACCTATCTCCGGTCTGGATACTCCATCCCTACCTTACAGAATCAGACTCTACCTATCTCCGGTCTGGGTACTCCATCCCTACCTTACAGAATCAGACTCTACCTATCTCCGGTCTGGGTACTCCATCCCTACCTTACAGAATCAGACTCTCCCTATCTCCGGTCTGGGTACTCCATCCCTACCTTACAGAATCAGACTCTACCTATCTCCGGTCTGGATACTCCACCCCTACCTTACAGAATCAGACTCTACCTATCTCCGGTCTGGGTACTCCATCCCTACCTTACAGAATCAGACTCTACCTATCTCCGGTCTGGGTACTCCATCCCTACCTTACAGAATCAGACTCTACCTATCTCCTGTCTGGATACTCCACCCCTACCTTACAGAATCAGACTCTCCCTATCTCCTGTCTGGATACTCCATCCCTACCTTACAGAATCAGACTCTCCCTATCTCCTGGCTGGGTACTCCATCCCTACCTTACAGAATCAGACTCTCCCTATCTCCGGTCTGGGTACTCCATCCCTACCTTACAGAATCAGACTCTACCTATCTCCGGTCTGGGTACTCCATCCCTACCTTACAGAATCAGACTCTACCTATCTCCGGTCTGGATACTCCACCCCTACCTTACAGAATCAGACTCTACCTATCTCCGGTCTGGATACTCCACCCCTACCTTACAGAATCAGACTCTCCCTATCTCCGGTCTGGATACTCCACCCCTACCTTACAGAATCAGACTCTACCTATCTCCTGTCTGGATACTCCATCCATACCTTACAGAATCAGACTCTACCTATCTCCGGTCTGGATACTCCATCCCTACCTTACAGAATCAGACTCTCCCTATCTCCTGGCTGGGTACTCCATCCCTACCTTACAGAATCAGACTCTCCCTATCTCCGGTCTGGGTACTCCATCCCTACCTTACAGAATCAGACTCTACCTATCTCCGGTCTGGGTACTCCATCCCTACCTTACAGAATCAGACTCTACCTATCTCCGGTCTGGATACTCCACCCCTACCTTACAGAATCAGACTCTACCTATCTCCGGTCTGGAAACTCCACCCCTACCTTACAGAATCAGACTCTCCCTATCTCCGGTCTGGGTACTCCATCCCTACCTTACAGAATCAGACTCTACCTATCTCCGGTCTGGGTACTCCATCCCTACCTTACAGAATCAGACTCTACCTATCTCCTGTCTGGATACTCCATCCCTACCTTACAGAATCAGACTCTACCTATCTCCGGTCTGGATACTCCATCCCTACCTTACAGAATCAGACTCTATCTCCTGTCTGGGTACTCCATCCCTACCTTACAGAATCAGACTCTACCTATCTCCTAGCTGGCTCACTAAAGGAATCCTATACCAGTAGAGCCAGTTATGTTAATAATAATGTTATGTTTGAGATGGTTAATAAAGTTATGTTTGAGACGGTTAATAAAGTTATGTTTGAGATGGTTAATAAAGTTATGTTTGAGACGGTTAATAAAGTTATGTTTGAGATGGATAATAAAGTTATGTTTGAGATGGATAATAAAGTTATGTTTGAGATGGTTAATAAAGTTATCTTTGAGATGGATAATAAAGTTATGTTTGAGATGCATAATAAAGTTATGTTTGAGATGGTTAATAAAGTTATGTTTGAGACGGTTAATAAAGTTACTATGATTGATGTTGTAGGCTCGTGACTGTGGTCATGGTGAGGTTGGAGTCAGACACAGATACACGGCTTAACGTTTGAAATCGACATCATTTCATGCTGGATCAGAGGGTTTGAGTGAGACAGACTCCAAGGCAGATGGTTTGACTGAGAAGCACTCCATGACGAAGGAGCTTGGTGGTTTTATCAGGTTCAGCTAAAGATTTCACGCCCTGATGTGTTTCACTTGTTCCTGTGATGGTCTCCACCTCCTCCAAGTCTTATTTTCCCCAGTGTATTTATCTCTGTGTTTCCTGTCTCTCTGTACCAGTGTATTTATCAGTCTGTCTGTACCAGTGTATTTATCCCAGTGTTTCCTGTCTCTCTGTACCAGTGTATTTATCCCTGTGTTTCCTGTCTCTCTGTACCAGTGTATTTATCCCTGTGTTTCCTGTCTCTCTGTACCAGTGTATTTATCCCTGTGTTTCCTGTCTCTCTGTACCAGTGTATTTATCCCTGTGTTTCCTGTCTCTCTGTACCAGTGTATTTATCCCTGTGTTTCCTGTCTCTCTGTACCAGTGTATTTATCTCTGTGTGTTCTGTCTCTCTGTCCCATTGTATTTATCCCTGTGTTTCCTGTCTCTCTGTACCAGTGTATTTATCCCTGTGTTTCCTGTCTCTCTGTACCAGTGTATTTATCCCTGTGTTTCCTGTCTCTCTGTACCAGTGTATTTATCCCTGTGTTTCCTGTCTCTCTGTACCAGTGTATTTATCCCTGTGTTTCCTGTCTCTCTGTACCAGTGTATTTATCCCTGTGTTTCCTGTCTGTCTGTACCAGTGTATTTATCCCTGTGATTCCTGTCTCTCTGTACCAGTTCATCCTGTATGTTCAAGTCAACCAGCGTTTTCCCTGTACTCCTGCTTCTATTCTCTTTTGCTAGTCCTCATGATTTTTGACTCTTGCCTGTTTCTGGACTCTGTACCCGCCTGCCTGCCCTGACATCGAGCCGGTCTTCCACTCTGTACCTCCTGGATTCTGATCTGGTTTTGACCTTTTGCCTGTCCACCACCATTCTCACCACCCCTTTGGATATAAATAAACAACTAAGACTGTAAACATCTGCCTCCTGCTTCTACATCTGGGTCTTGCCTTGTGCCCTATACAAAGAGGTGTTTATTTTTGCGCTATCATGTTTCCAGAGGGGCCCGCAGAAGGGCCAGCAGGAGGACCAGCAAGGGGGCCAGCAGGGGGACCAGTAAGGGGACCAGCAGGGGGACCAGTAGGGGACCAGCAGGGGGACCAGCAGGGGGCCAGGCCAGCAGGGGACCAGCAGGGGGATCAGCAGGGGACCAACAGGGGACCAGTAGGGGGACCAGCAGCGGGACCAGTAGGGGGACCAATAGGGGACAAGTAGGGAGACCAGCAGGGGACCAGTAGGGGACCAATAGGGGGACCAACAGGGGGACCAGTAGGGGGACCAGCAGGGCGACCAACAGGGGGACCAGCAGGGGGCTAGCAGGGGGACCAGCAGGTCGACCAACAGGGGACCAGCAGGGGGCTAGCAGGGGGACCAGCAGGGGGAAGCAGTGGGGCTAGCAGGGGGGACCAGCAGGGCGACCAACAGGGGGGACCAGCAGGGCGACCAACAGGGGGACCAGCAGGGGGCTAGCAGGGGGACCAGCAGAGGGGGAAGCAGGGGGCTAGCAGGGGGGACCAGCAGGGGGACCAACAGGGGACCAGCAGGGGGACCAGCAGGGGGCTAGCAGGGGGACCAGCAGGGGACCAGCAGGGGACCAGCAGGGGGAAGCAGGGGGCTAGCAGGGGGACCAGCAGGGGACCAGCAGGGGACCAGCAGGGGGCTAGCAGGGGGACCTGCAGGGGGACCAGTAGGGCGGACCAACAGGGGGCCAGCAGGGGGCAGCAGGGGGACCAGCAGGGGGACCAGCAGGGGGCCAGCAGGGGGACCAGACCAGCAGGGGGACCAGGCCAGCTGGGGGACCAGCAGGGGGCCAGCAGGGGGCCAGTAGGGGGCCAGTAAGGGGGCAGCGGGGGCCAGCAGCATAAGGTGCTCTCTCAGGTCTGAGCTGTGCCAGATGCAACCTCTCTAATCATACTCCCTCCCTCTCCCTCATACATCTGCCTCCTGCTTCTACATCTGGGTCTTGCCTTGTGCCCTTATACAAAGAGGTGTTTATTTTTGCACTATCATGTTTCCAGAGGGGCCCAGCAGAAGGGCCAGCAGGAGGACCAGCAAGGGGGCCAGCAGGGGGACCAGTAGGGGGACCAGCAGGGGGACCAGCAGGGGGGGGACCAGTAGGGGGACCAGCAGGGGACCAGCAGGGGGACCAACAGGGGGACCAGTAGGGGGACCAGCAGCGGGACCAGTAGGGGGACCAATAGGGGGGACAAGTAGGGAGACCAGCAGGGGGACCAGTAGGGGGACCAATAGGGGACCAACAGGGGGACCAGCAGGGGGGCTAGCAGGGGGACCAGCAGGTCGACCAACAGGGGACCAGCAGGGGGCTAGCAGGGGGACCAGCAGGGGGAAGCAGTGGGGCTAGCAGGGGGACCAGCAGGGCGACCAACAGGGGGACCAGCAGGGCGACCAAGGGGGACCAGCAGGGGGCTAGCAGGGGGACCAGCAGGGGGAGCAGGGGGCTAGCAGGGGGACCAGCAGGGGGACCAACAGGGGACCAGCAGGGGGACCAGCAGGGGGCTAGCAGGGGGACCAGCAGGGGACCAGCAGGGGGACCAGCAGGGGGAAGCAGGGGGCTAGCAGGGGGACCAGCAGGGGGCTAGCAGGGGGACCTGCAGGGGACCAGTAGGGCGGACCAACAGGGGGCCAGCAGGGGGCCAGCAGGGGGACCAGCAGGGGGCCAGCAGGGGGCCAGTAGGGGGCCAGTAAGGGGGCAGCGGGGGCCAGCAGCATAAGGTGCTCTCTCAGGTCTGAGCTGTGCCAGATGCAACCTCTCTAATCATACTCCCTCCCCCAGCAATAGTGACAAGAAGAAGACTATTCTACTCTCTACCCCGTCGTCTACAGACACTGGCTGTTCCAAACAGATATCACAGATGCATTTATCCTGCCCCCCCATCTCCTCTGTCTTTGTCTTTCCCCACCTTTATTTGGTCTCTACCAGCCTCCTCCTCCTGTTCTCTTGTCTTATGATTGGCTCGATTCCACGCTCATTAGCATGGAGCATTATTCGTCAGAATATTCAGGGTGCCATTTTCCAAACGCTGCCATTCCAATTTATTATAATAGACAACATGCTTTATGACTTTCAACTTTCTGGAAGAGTTTCAGCTTTTATTCAAGGTCCTCAGTCGCATGTTCCAAGAGCATCTGGTCCACGTCGATCCAGAAGAGAGACGGGGAGACGGGAAGACAGAGAGAGAGACAGGGAGACAGAGAGAGAGACAGGGAGACAGAGAGAGAGACAGGGAGACAGAGAGAGAGAGACAGGGAGACAGAGAGAGACAGGGAGACAGAGAGAGACAGGGAGACAGAGAGAGAGACAGGGAGACAGAGAGAGAGAGACAGGGAGACAGAGAGAGAGACAGGGAGACAGAGAGAGAGACAGGGAGACAGAGAGAGAGAGACATGGAGACAGAGAGAGACGGGAGACAGAGGGAGAGATGGGAGACAGAGAGGGAGAGATGGGAGACAGGGAGACAGAGAGAGAGACATGGAGACAGAGAGATGGGAGACAGAGAGAGAGAGACAGGGAGACAGAGAGAGACGGGAGACAGAGGGAGAGATGGGAGACAGAGAGAGAGATGGGAGACAGGGAGCCAGAGAGAGAGACATGGAGACAGAGAGAGATAGGAGACAGAGAGAGAGATGGGAGACAGAGAGAGAGACAGGGAGACAGAGAGAGACAAGAGACAGAGAGAGACAGGAAGACAGAGAGAGAGACAGGGAGACAGAGAGAGACAGGGAGACAGATAGAGAGATAGGGAGACAGAGAGAGACGGGAGACAGAGAGAGAGAGACAGGGAGACAGAGAGAGACAGGGAGACAGAGAGAGACAGGGAGACAGACAGAGACAGGGAGGCAGAGAGAGACAGGGAGGCAGAGAGAGAGAGAGACAGGGAGAGAGAGACAGGGATACAGAGAGAGACAGGGAGACAGACAGAGACAGGGAGGCAGAGAGAGACAGGGAGGCAGAGAGAGAGAGAGACAGGGAGACATATGGAAATAGATTAGATACTGAGAGACAGGTAGAGAAAAAGATAGAGAGAGACAGGGAGACAGAGACAGGGAGAGAGAAAGAGACAGAGAGACGGGGAGACAGCTGAGATACAGAGAGAGGGAGACTGAGAGATACAGAAGATTGACGAGGGGACAGAGGGAGACAGAAGGAGACAAAGAAACAGAGGGAGACAGAGGGAGACAGAAGGAGACAGATGGAGACAGAGGGAGACAGACGAAGACAGGGGGAGACAGAGGGAGACAGAGGGAGACAGAGGAAGACAGGGGGAGACAGAGGGAGACAGAAGGAGACAGAGGGAGACAGAGGGAGACAGAGGGAGACAGAGGGAGACAGGGGGAGACAGAGGGAGACAGAAGGAGACAGAGGGAGACAGGGGGAGACAGAAGGAGACAGAGGGAGACCGATGGAGACAGAGGGAGACACAGGGAGACAGAGGGAGACAGAGGGAGACAGAGGGAGACACAGGGAGAAAGAGAGAGTGAGAAGGAGACAGACGGGGACAGAAGGAGACAAAGAGACAGAGGGAGACAGAGGGAGACAGAGTGAGACTTGGAGATGGGGAAACAGAGGAAGACAGGGAGACAAAGAGACAGAGGGAGACATAGGGAGACAGATTGAGACAGAGGGAGACAGAGGGAGAAATATTGAGACAGATTGAGACAGATTGAGACAGAGGGAGACAGATTGAGACAGAGGGAGACAGAAAAGAGACAGAGGGAGACAGAGGGAGAGAGAGGGAGACAGATTATGACAGATGGAGAAAGGGAGACAGAGGGAGAAAGGGAGACAGAGGGAGACAGAGGGAGACAGAAAAGAGACAGAGGGAGACAGATGGAGACAGGGAGACAGAGAGAGAGAGAGAGACAGGGAGACATATGGAAATAGATTAGATACTGAGAGACAGGTAGAGAAAAAGATAGAGAGAGACAGGGAGACAGAGACAGGGAGAGAGAAAGAGACAGAGAGACGGGGAGACAGCTGAGATACAGAGAGAGGGAGACTGAGGGATACAGAAGATTGACGAGGGGACAGAGGGAGACAGAAGGAGACAAAGAGACAGAGGGAGACAGAGGGAGACAGAGGGAGACAGAAGGAGACAGATGGAGACAGAGGGAGACAGACGAAGACAGGGGAGACAGAGGGGAGACAGAGGGAGACAGAGGAAGACAGGGGAGACAGAGGGAGACAGAAGGAGACAGAGGGAGACAGAGGGAGACAGAGGGAGACAGAGGGAGACAGAGGAGACAGGGGGAGACAGAGGGAGACAGAAGGAGACAGAGGGAGACAGAGGTAGACAGAGGTAGACAGAGGGAGACAGAGGGAGACAGATTGAGACAGAGGAGACAGATGGAGAAAGGAGACAGAGGGAGACATATTGAGACAGAGGGAGACAGATTGAGACAGAGGGAGACAGAAGGAGACAAAGAGACAGAGGAGAAGGGAGACAGATTGAGACAGAGGGAGACAGAGGGAGACAGAGGGAGACAGATTGAGACAGAGGAGACAGAGGGAGAAGGGAGACAGTTTGAGACAGATTGAGACAGAGGGAGACAGAGGGAGAAAGGGAGACAGAGGGAGAAAGGGAGTCAGAGGGAGAAAGGGAGACAGAGGGAGAATGGGAGACAGAGGGAGAAAGGAGACAGAGAGAGACAGAGGGACACAGGGTGACAGATGGAGACAGAGGGAGACAGATTGAGGCAGAGGGAGACAGAGGGAGAAAGGGAGACAGGGGAGAAAGGGAGACAGAGGAGAAAGGGAGACAGAGGGAGAAAGGGAGACAGAGGGAGACAGAGGGAGACAGGGTGACAGATGGAGACAGAGGGAGACAGATTGAGGCAGAGGGAGACAGAGGGAGAAAGGGAGACAGAGGGAGAAAGGGAGACAGAGGGAGACAGATTGAGGCAGATGGAGACAGAGAGAGAAAGGGAGTAGGAGGGAGACAGAGGGAGACAGATTGAGACAGAGGGAGACAGAGGGAGAAAGATTGAGACAGATTGAGACAGATTGAGACAGAGGAGACAGATTGAGACAGAGGAGACAGAAAAGAGACAGAGGGAGACAGAGGGGAGAGAGAGGGAGACAGATTGAGAGAGATGGAGAAAGGGAGACAGAGGGAGAAAGGAGACAGAGGGAGACAGAGGGAGACAGAAAAGAGACAGAGGGAGACAGAGGTAGACAGAGGGAGACAGAGGGAGACAGATTGAGACAGAGGGAGACAGATGGAGACAGGGAGACAGAGAGAGAGAGAGAGACAGGGAGACATATGGAAATAGATTAGAAAGACAGGGAGACAAAGAGACAGAGGGAGACATAGGGAGACAGATTGAGACAGAGGGAGACAGAGGGAGAAAGATTGAGACAGATTGAGACAGATTGAGACAGAGGGAGACAGATTGAGACAGAGGGAGACAGAAAAGAGACAGAGGGAGACAGAGGGAGAGAGAGGAGACAGATTGAGACAGATGGAGAAAGGAGACAGAGGGAGAAAGGGAGACAGAGGGAGACAGAGGGGAGACAGAAAAGAGACAGAGGGAGACAGAGGTAGACAGAGGGAGACAGAGGGAGACAGATTGAGACAGGGAGACAGATGGAGACAGGGAGACAGAGAGAGAGAGACAGGGAGACATATGGAAATAGATTAGATACTGAGAGACAGGTAGAGAAAAGATAGAGAGAGACAGGGAGACAGAGACAGGAGAGAAAGAGACAGAGAGACGGGGAGACAGCTGAGATACAGAGAGAGGGAGACTGAGGGATACAGAAGATTGAGAGGGGACAGAGGGAGACAGAAGGAGACAAAGAGACAGAGGGAGACAGAGGGAGACAGAGGGAGACAGAAGGAGACAGATGGAGACAGAGGGAGACAGACGAAGACAGGGGGAGACAGAGGGAGACAGAGGGAGACAGAGGAAGACAGGGGGAGACAGAGGGAGACAGAAGGAGACAGAGGGAGACAGAGGGAGACAGAGGGAGACAGAGGGAGACAGGGGGAGACAGAGGGAGACAGAAGGAGACAGAGGGAGACAGAGGTAGACAGAGGTAGACAGAGGGAGACAGAGGGAGACAGATTGAGACAGAGGGAGACAGATGGAGAAAGGGAGACAGAGGGAGACATATTGAGACAGAGGGAGACAGATTGAGACAGAGGGAGACAGAAGGAGACAAAGAGACAGAGGGAGAAGGGAGACAGATTGAGACAGAGGGAGACAGAGGGAGACAGATTGAGACAGAGGGAGACAGAGGGAGAAGGGAGACAGTTTGAGACAGATTGAGACAGAGGGAGACAGAGGGAGAAAGGGAGACAGAGGGAGAAAGGGAGACAGAGGGAGAAAGGGAGACAGAGGGAGAATGGGAGACAGAGGGAGAAAGGGAGACAGAGAGAGACAGAGGGACACAGGGTGACAGATGGAGACAGAGGGAGAAGGGAGACAGTTTGAGACAGATTGAGACAGAGGGAGACAGAGGGAGAAAGGGAGACAGAGGGAGAAGGGAGTCAGAGGGAGAAAGGGAGACAGAGGGAGAATAGGAGACAGAGGGAGAAAGGGAGACAGAGAGAGACAGAGGGACACAGGGTGACAGATGGAGACAGAGGGAGACAGATTGAGGCAGAGGAGACAGAGGGAGAAAGGGAGACAGGGAGAAAGGGAGACAGAGGGAGAAAGGAGACAGAGGAAGAAAGGGAGACAGAGGGAGACAGAGGAGACAGGGTGACAGATGGAGACAGAGGGAGACAGATTGAGGCAGAGGGAGACAGAGGGAGAAAGGGAGACAGAGGGAGAAAGGGAGACAGAGGGAGACAGATTGAGGCAGATGGAGACAGAGAGAGAAAGGGAGTAGGAGGGAGACAGAGGGAGACAGATTGAGACAGAGGGAGACAGAGGGAGAAAGATTGAGACAGATTGAGACAGAGGGAGACAGATTGAGACAGAGGGAGACAGAAAAGAGACAGAGGGAGACAGAGGGAGAGAGAGGGAGACAGATTGAGACAGATGGAGAAAGGGAGACAGAGGGAGAAAGGGAGAC
The DNA here is from genome assembly GCF_034236695.1 of Oncorhynchus nerka. Lineage (NCBI taxonomy): Eukaryota > Metazoa > Chordata > Actinopteri > Salmoniformes > Salmonidae > Oncorhynchus > Oncorhynchus nerka. The sequence goes on along the minus strand of NC_088401.1, from coordinate 3,054,979 downwards.
AGAGGGAGACAGAGGGAGACAGAAAAGAGACAGAGGGAGACAGAGGTAAACAGAGGGAGACAGAGGGAGACAGATTGAGACAGAGGGAGACAGATGGAGACAGGGAGACAGAGAGAGAGAGAGAGACAGGGAGACATATGGAAATAGATTAGAAAGACAGGGAGACAAAGAGACAGAGGGAGACATAGGGAGACAGATTGAGACAGAGGGAGACAGAGGGAGAAAGATTGAGACAGATTGAGACAGATTGAGACAGAGGGAGACAGATTGAGACAGAGGGAGACAGAAAAGAGACAGAGGGAGACAGAGGGAGAGAGAGGGAGACAGATTGAGACAGATGGAGAAAGGGAGACAGAGGGAGAAAGGGAGACAGAGGGAGACAGAGGGAGACAGAAAAGAGACAGAGGGAGACAGAGGTAGACAGAGGGAGACAGAGGGAGACAGATTGAGACAGAGGGAGACAGATGGAGACAGGGAGACAGAGAGAGAGAGAGAGACAGGGAGACATATGGAAATAGATTAGATACTGAGAGACAGGTAGAGAAAAAGATAGAGAGAGACAGGGAGACAGAGACAGGGAGAGAGAAAGAGACAGAGAGACGGGGAGACTGAGGGATACAGAAGATTGACGAGGGGACAGAGGGAGACAGAAGGAGACAAAGAGACAGAGGGAGACAGAGGGAGACAGAGGGAGACAGAAGGAGACAGATGGAGACAGAGGGAGACAGACGAAGACAGGGGGAGACAGAGGGAGACAGAGGGAGACAGAGGAAGACAGGGGGAGACAGAGGGAGACAGAAGGAGACAGAGGGAGACAGAGGGAGACAGAGGGAGACAGAGGGAGACAGGGGGAGACAGAGGGAGACAGAAGGAGACAGAGGGAGACAGAGGTAGACAGAGGTAGACAGAGGGAGACAGAGGGAGACAGATTGAGACAGAGTGAGACAGATGGAGAAAGGGAGACAGAGGGAGACATATTGAGACAGAGGGAGACAGATTGAGACAGAGGGAGACAGAAGGAGACAAAGAGACAGAGGGAGAAGGGAGACAGATTGAGACAGAGGGAGACAGAGGGAGACAGAGGGAGACAGATTGAGACAGAGGGAGACAGAGGGAGAAGGGAGACAGTTTGAGACAGATTGAGACAGAGGGAGACAGAGGGAGAAAGGGAGACAGAGGGAGAAAGGGAGACAGAGAGAGACAGAGGGACACAGGGTGACAGATGGAGACAGAGGGAGACAGATTGAGGCAGAGGGAGACAGAGGGAGAAAGGGAGACAGGGAGAAAGGGAGACAGAGGGAGAAAGGGAGACAGAGGGAGAAAGGGAGACAGAGGGAGACAGAGGGAGACAGGGTGACAGATGGAGACAGAGGGAGACAGATTGAGGCAGAGGGAGACAGAGGGAGAAAGGGAGACAGAGGGAGAAAGGGAGACAGAGGGAGACAGATTGAGGCAGATGGAGACAGAGGGAGAAAGGGAGTAGGAGGGAGACAGAGGGAGAAAGGGAGACAGAGGGAGACAGAGGGAGAAAGGGAGTCAGAGGGAGACAGAAAAGAGACAGAGGGAGACAGAGGGAGACAGAGGGAGAAAGATTGAGACAGAGGGAGACAGATTGAGACAGAGGGAGACAGAAAAGAGACAGAGGGAGACAGAGGGAGAGAGAGGGAGACAGATTGAGACAGATGGAGAAAGGGAGGCAGAGGGAGAAAGGGAGACAGAGGGAGACAGAAAAGAGACAGAGGGAGACAGAGGTAGACAGAGGGAGACAGAGGGAGACAGATTGAGACAGAGGGAGACAGATGGAGAAAGGGAGACAGAGGGAGACATATTGAGACAGAGGGAGACAGATTGAGACAGAGGGAGACAGAAGGAGACATAGAGACAGAGGGAGAAGGGAGACAGATTGAGACAGAGGGAGACATAGGGAGACAGAGGGAGACAGATTGAGACAGAGGGAGACAGAGGGAGAAGGGAGACAGTTTGAGACAGATTGAGACAGAGGGAGACAGAGGGAGACAGAGGGAGAAAGAGGGAGACAGAGGGAGAAAGGGAGACAGAGGGAGAATGGGAGACAGAGGGAGAAAGGGAGACAGAGAGAGACAGAGGGAGACAGATGGAGACAGAGGGAGACAGATGGAGACAGAGGGAGACAGAGAGAGACAGAGGGAGACAGAGAGAGACAGAGGGAGACAGATGGAGACAGAGGGAGACAGAAGGAGACAAAGAGACAGAGGGAGAATGGAGACAGATTGAGACAGAGGGAGACAGAGGGAGACAGATTGAGACAAAGGGAGACAGATTGAGACAGAGGGAGACAGAGGGAGAAGGGAGATAGATTGAGACAGAGGGAGACAGAGGGAGACAGATTGAGACAGAGGGAGACAGATTGAGACAGAGGGAGAAGGGAGACAGTTTGAGACAGATTGAGACAGAGAGAGACAGAGGAGAAAGGGAGACAGAGGGAGAAATGGAGACAGAGGGAGAAAGGGAGACAGAGGGAGAAAGGGAGACAGAGGGAGACAGAAAAGAGACAGAGGGAGACAGAGGTAGACAGAGGGAGACAGAGAAAGGGGGACGGAGGGAGACAGATTGAGGCAGATGGAGACAGAGGGAGAAAGGGAGACAGAGGGAGAAAGGGAGACAGAGGGAGACAGATTGAGGCAGATGGAGACAGAGAGAGAAAGGGAGTAGGAGGGAGACAGAGGGAGACAGATTGAGACAGAGGGAGACAGAGGGAGAAAGATTGAGACAGATTGAGACAGATTGAGACAGAGGGAGACAGATTGAGACAGAGGGAGACAGAAAAGAGACAGAGGGAGACAGAGGGAGAGAGAGGGAGACAGATTGAGACAGATGGAGAAAGGGAGACAGAGGGAGAAAGGGAGACAGAGGGAGACAGAGGGAGACAGAAAAGAGACAGAGGGAGACAGAGGTAAACAGAGGGAGACAGAGGGAGACAGATTGAGACAGAGGGAGACAGATGGAGACAGGGAGACAGAGAGAGAGAGAGACAGGGAGACATATGGAAATAGATTAGAAAGACAGGGAGACAAAGAGACAGAGGGAGACATAGGGAGACAGATTGAGACAGAGGGAGACAGAGGGAGAAAGATTGAGACAGATTGAGACAGATTGAGACAGAGGGAGACAGATTGAGACAGAGGGAGACAGAAAAGAGACAGAGGGAGACAGAGGGAGAGAGAGGGAGACAGATTAAGACAGAGGGAGAAAGGGAGACAGAGGGAGAAAGGGAGACAGAGGGAGACAGAGGGAGACAGAAAAGAGACAGAGGGAGACAGAGGTAGACAGAGGGAGACAGAGGGAGACAGATTGAGACAGAGGGAGACAGATGGAGACAGGGAGACAGAGAGAGAGAGAGAGACAGGGAGACATATGGAAATAGATTAGATACTGAGAGACAGGTAGAGAAAAAGATAGAGAGAGACAGGGAGACAGAGACAGGGAGAGAGAAAGAGACAGAGAGACGGGGAGACAGCTGAGATACAGAGAGAGGGAGACTGAGGGATACAGAAGATTGACGAGGGGACAGAGGGAGACAGAAGGAGACAAAGAGACAGAGGGAGACAGAGGGAGACAGAGGGAGACAGAAGGAGACAGATGGAGACAGAGGGAGACAGACGAAGACAGGGGGAGACAGAGGGAGACAGAGGGAGACAGAGGAAGACAGGGGGAGACAGAGGGAGACAGAAGGAGACAGAGGGAGACAGAGGGAGACAGAGGGAGACAGAGGGAGACAGAGGGAGACAGGGGGAGACAGAGGGAGACAGAAGGAGACAGAGGGAGACAGAGGTAGACAGAGGTAGACAGAGGGAGACAGAGGGAGACAGATTGAGACAGAGGGAGACAGATGGAGAAAGGGAGACAGAGGGAGACATATTGAGACAGAGGGAGACAGATTGAGACAGAGGGAGACAGAAGGAGACAAAGAGACAGAGGGAGAAGGGAGACAGATTGAGACAGAGGGAGACAGAGGGAGACAGAGGGAGACAGATTGAGACAGAGGGAGAAGGGAGACAGTTTGAGACAGATTGAGACAGAGGGAGACAGAGGGAGAAAGGGAGACAGAGGGAGAAAGGGAGACAGAGGGAGAAAGGGAGACAGAGGGAGAATGGGAGACAGAGGGAGAAAGGGAGACAGAGAGAGACAGAGGGACACAGGGTGACAGATGGAGACAAAGGGAGACAGATTGAGGCAGAGGGAGACAGAGGGAGAAAGGGAGACAGGGAGAAAGGGAGACAGAGGGAGAAAGGGAGACAGAGGGAGAAAGGGAGACAGAGGGAGACAGAGGGAGACAGGGTGACAGATGGAGACAGAGGGAGACAGATTGAGGCAGAGGGAGACAGAGGAGAAAGGGAGACAGAGGGAGAAAGGGAGACAGAGGAGACAGATTGAGGCAGATGGAGACAGAGGGAGAAAGGGAGTAGGAGGGAGACAGAGGGAGAAAGGGAGACAGAGGGAGAAGGGAGTCAGAGGGAGAAAGGGAGACAGAGGGAGAATAGGAGACAGAGGGAGAAAGGGAGACAGAGAGAGACAGAGGGACACAGGGTGACAGATGGAGACAGAGGGAGACAGATTGAGGCAGAGGGAGACAGAGGGAGAAAGGGAGACAGGGAGAAAGGGAGACAGAGGGAGAAAGGGAGACAGAGGGAGAAAGGGAGACAGAGGGAGACAGAGGGAGACAGGGTGACAGATGGAGACAGAGGGAGACATATTGAGGCAGAGGGAGACAGAGGGAGAAAGGGAGACAGAGGGAGAAAGGGAGACAGAGGGAGACAGATTGAGGCAGATGGAGACAGAGAGAGAAAGGGAGTAGGAGGGAGACAGAGGGAGACAGATTGAGACAGAGGGAGACAGAGGGAGAAAGGGAGACAGAGGGAGAAAGGGAGACAGAGGGAGAATGGGAGACAGAGGGAGAAAGGGAGACAGAGAGAGACAGAGGGACACAGGGTGACAGATGGAGACAGAGGGAGACAGATTGAGGCAGAGGGAGACAGAGGGAGAAAGGGAGACAGGGAGAAAGGGAGACAGAGGGAGAAAGGGAGACAGAGGGAGAAAGGGAGACAGAGGGAGACAGAGGGAGACAGGGTGACAGATGGAGACAGAGGGAGACAGATTGAGGCAGAGGGAGACAGAGGGAGAAAGGGAGACAGAGGGAGAAAGGGAGACAGAGGGAGACAGATTGAGGCAGATGGAGACAGAGGGAGAAAGGGAGTAGGAGGGAGACAGAGGGAGAAAGGGAGACAGAGGGAGAAGGGAGTCAGAGGGAGAAAGGGAGACAGAGGGAGAATAGGAGACAGAGGGAGAAAGGGAGACAGAGAGAGACAGAGGGACACAGGGTGACAGATGGAGACAGAGGGAGACAGATTGAGGCAGAGGGAGACAGAGGGAGAAAGGGAGACAGGGAGAAAGGGAGACAGAGGGAGAAAGGGAGACAGAGGGAGAAAGGGAGACAGAGGGAGACAGAGGGAGACAGGGTGACAGATGGAGACAGAGAGAGAGAGAGACAGGGAGACATATGGAAATAGATTAGATACTGAGAGACAGGTAGAGAAAAAGATAGAGAGAGACAGGGAGACAGAGACAGGGAGAGAGAAAGAGACAGAGAGACGGGGAGACAGCTGAGATACAGAGAGAGGGAGACTGAGGGATACAGAAGATTGACGAGGGGACAGAGGGAGACAGAAGGAGACAAAGAGACAGAGGGAGACAGAGGGAGACAGAGGGAGACAGAAGGAGACAGATGGAGACAGAGGGAGACAGACGAAGACAGGGGGAGACAGAGGGAGACAGAGGGAGACAGAGGAAGACAGGGGGAGACAGAGGGAGACAGAAGGAGACAGAGGGAGACAGAGGGAGACAGAGGGAGACAGGGGGAGACAGAGGGAGACAGAAGGAGACAGAGGGAGACAGAGGTAGACAGAGGTAGACAGAGGGAGACAGAGGGAGACAGATTGAGACAGAGGGAGACAGATGGAGAAAGGGAGACAGAGGGAGACATATTGAGACAGAGGGAGACAGATTGAGACAGAGGGAGACAGAAGGAGACAAAGAGACAGAGGGAGAAGGGAGACAGATTGAGACAGAGGGAGACAGAGGGAGACAGAGGGAGACAGATTGAGACAGAGGAGAAGGAGACAGTTTGAGACAGATTGAGACAGAGGGAGACAGAGGGAGAAAGGGAGACAGAGGGAGAAAGGGAGACAGAGGGAGAAAGGGAGACAGAGGGAGAATGGGAGACAGAGGGAGAAAGGGAGACAGAGAGAGACAGAGGGACACAGGGTGACAGATGGAGACAAAGGGAGACAGATTGAGGCAGAGGGAGACAGAGGGAGAAAGGGAGACAGGGAGAAAGGGAGACAGAGGGAGAAAGGGAGACAGAGGGAGAAAGGGAGACAGAGGGAGACAGAGGGAGACAGGGTGACAGATGGAGACAGAGGGAGACAGATTGAGGCAGAGGGAGACAGAGGGAGAAAGGGAGACAGAGGGAGAAAGGGAGACAGAGGGAGACAGATTGAGGCAGATGGAGACAGAGGGAGAAAGGGAGTAGGAGGGAGACAGAGGGAGAAAGGGAGACAGAGGGAGAAGGGAGTCAGAGGGAGAAAGGGAGACAGAGGGAGAATAGGAGACAGAGGGAGAAAGGGAGACAGAGAGAGACAGAGGGACACAGGGTGACAGATGGAGACAGAGGGAGACAGATTGAGGCAGAGGGAGACAGAGGGAGAAAGGGAGACAGGGAGAAAGGGAGACAGAGGGAGAAAGGGAGACAGAGGGAGAAAGGGAGACAGAGGGAGACAGAGGGAGACAGGGTGACAGATGGAGACAGAGGGAGACATATTGAGGCAGAGGGAGACAGAGGGAGAAAGGGAGACAGAGGGAGAAAGGGAGACAGGGGAGACAGATTGAGGCAGATGGAGACAGAGAGAAAGGGAGTAGGAGGGAGACAGAGGGAGACAGATTGAGACAGAGGGAGACAGAGGGAGAAAGGGAGACAGAGGGAGAAAGGAGACAGAGGGAGAATGGGAGACAGAGGGAGAAAGGAGACAGAGAGAGACAGAGGACACAGGGTGACAGATGGAGACAGAGGGAGACAGATTGAGGCAGAGGGAGACAGAGGGAGAAAGGGAGACAGGGAGAAAGGGAGACAGAGGGAGAAAGGAGACAGAGGGAGAAAGGGAGACAGAGGGAGACAGAGGAGACAGGGTGACAGATGGAGACAGAGGGAGACAGATTGAGGCAGAGGGAGACAGAGGGAGAAAGGGAGACAGAGGGAGAAAGGGAGACAGAGGGAGACAGATTGAGGCAGATGGAGACAGAGGGAGAAAGGGAGACAGGAGGGAGACAGAGGGAGAGAAAGGGAGACAGAGGGAGAAGGGAGTCAGAGGGAGAATGGGGAGACAGAGGGAGAATAGGGAGACAGAGGGAGAAAGGGAGACAGAGAGAGACAGAGGGACACAGGGTGACAGATGGAGACAGAGGGAGACAGATTGAGGCAGAGGGAGACAGAGGGAGAAAGGAGACATGGAGAAAGGGAGACAGAGGGAGAAAGGGAGACAGAGGGAGAAAGGGAGACAGAGGGAGACAGAGGGAGACAGGGTGACAGATGGAGACAGAGAGAGAGAGAGACAGGGAGACAGAGCATGGAAATAGATTAGATACTGAGAGACAGGTAGAAAAAGATAGAGAGAGACAGGGAGACAGAGACAGGGAGAGAGAAAGAGACAGAGAGACGGGGAGACAGCTGAGATACAGAGAGAGGGAGACTGAGGGATACAGAAGATTGACGAGGGGACAGAGGGAGACAGAAGGAGACAAAGAGACAGAGGGAGACAGAGGGAGACAGAGGGAGACAGAAGGAGACAGATGGAGACAGAGGGAGACAGACGAAGACAGGGGGAGACAGAGGGAGACAGAGGGAGACAGAGGAAGACAGGGGGAGACAGAGGGAGACAGAAGGAGACAGAGGGAGACAGAGGGAGACAGAGGGAGACAGAGGGAGACAGAGGGAGACAGGGGGGAGACAGAGGGAGACAGAAGGAGACAGAGGGAGACAGAGGTAGACAGAGGTAGACAGAGGAGACAGAGGGAGACAGATTGAGACAGAGGGAGACAGATGGAGAAAGGGAGACAGAGGGAGACATATTGAGACAGAGGGAGACAGATTGAGACAGAGGGAGACAGAAGGAGACAAAGAGACAGAGGGAGAAGGGAGACAGATTGAGACAGAGGGAGACAGAGGGAGACAGAGGGAGACAGATTGAGACAGAGGGAGAAGGGAGACAGTTTGAGACAGATTGAGACAGAGGGAGACAGAGGGAGAAAGGGAGACAGAGGGAGAAAGGGAGACAGAGGGAGAAAGGGAGACAGAGGAGAATGGGAGACAGAGGGGAGAAAGGGAGACAGAGAGAGACAGAGGGACACAGGGTGACAGATGGAGACAGAGGGAGACAGATTGAGGCAGAGGGAGACAGAGGGAGAAAGGGAGACAGGGAGAAAGGGAGACAGAGGGAGAAAGGGAGACAGAGGGAGAAAGGGAGACAGAGGGAGACAGAGGGAGACAGGGTGACAGATGGAGACAGAGGGAGACAGATTGAGGCAGAGGGAGACAGAGGGAGAAAGGGAGACAGAGGGAGAAAGGGAGACAGAGGGAGACAGATTGAGGCAGATGGAGACAGAGGGAGAAAGGGAGTAGGAGGGAGACAGAGGGAGAAAGGGAGACAGACGAAGACAGGGACAGAGGGAGACAGAGGGAGACAGAGGAGAATAGGAGACAGAGGGAGAAAGGGAGACAGAGGAGACAGAGGGACACAGGGTGACAGATGGAGACAGAGGGAGACAGATTGAGGCAGAGGGAGACAGAGGGAGAAAGGGAGACAGGGAGAAAGGGAGACAGAGGAGAAAGGGAGACAGAGGGAGACAGAGGGAGACAGATGGAGACAGAGGGAGACAGGGAGACAGATGGAGACAGAGGAGAGACATATTGAGACAGAGGGAGACAGAGGGAGAAAGAGGAGACAGAGGGAGAAAGGGAGACAGGGAGACAGAGGGAGACAGATGGAGAAGAGAGAGAAAGGGAGTAGGAGGGAGACAGAGGGAGACAGATTGAGACAGAGGGAGACAGAGGGAGAAAGGGAGACAGAGGGAGAAAGGGAGACAGAGGAGAATGGGAGACAGAGGGAGAAAGGGAGACAGAGAGAGACAGAGGGGACACAGGGTGACAGATGGAGACAGAGGGAGACAGATTGAGGCAGAGGGAGACAGAGGGAGAAAGGGAGACAGGGAGAAAGGGAGACAGAGGGAGAAAGGGAGACAGAGGGAGAAAGGGAGACAGAGGGAGACAGAGGGAGAGGGGACAGATGGAGACAGAGGGAGACAATTGAGGCAGGAGGAGACAGAGGGAGAAAGGGAGACAGAGGGAGACAGGGGGAGACAGAGGGAGAGACAGAGGAGACAGAGGGAGACAGGGGAGACAGAGACAGAGACAGAAGGAGAGGAGAGGAGACAGAGGGGAGACAGAGGGAGACAGAGGGAGACAGAGGGAGACAGAGGACAGAGACAGAGGGAGACAGAGGAGACAGAGGGAGACAGAGGAGACAGAGACAGAGGGAGACAGAGGGAGACAGAGGGAGACAGATTGAGACAGAGGGAGACAGAGGAGAGAAGGGAGACAGAGGGAGACAGAGGGAGAAGGAGAGGGAGAGGGAGACAGAGGGAGAAAGAGACAGAGGGAGACAGAGGTAGACAGAGGGAGACAGAGGGAGAAAGATTGAGACAGAGGGAGACAGAGGGAGACAGAGGGAGACAGAGAGGAGAGACAGGAGACAGATTGAGACAGAGAGACAGAGGGAGAGACAGAAGAGACAGAGGGACAGAGGGAGACAGAAGGAGACAAAGAGACAGAGGGAGACAGAGGGAGACAGAGGGAGACAGGGAGACAGATGGAGACAGAGGAGACAGAGGGAGACAGGGGGAGACAGAGGGAGACAGAGGGAGACAGAGGAGACAGAAGGGAGACAGAGGGAGACAGAAGGAGACAGAGGAGACAGAGGAGACAGAGGGAGACAGAGGGAGACAGAGGAGACAGAGGGAGACAGAGGGAGACAGAGGGAGACAGAGGGAGAAGAGGGAGACAGAGAGAGACAGAGAGACAGGAGACAGAGGGAGAAGAGGAGACAGTTTGAGACAGATTGAGACAGAGGGAGACAGAGAGGAGACAGAGGGAGACAGAGGGAGAAGGGAGACAGATTGAGACAGAGGGAGACAGAGGGAGACAGAGGGAGACAGATTGAGAGACAGAGGGAGACAGAGGAGACAGGGAGACAGAGGGAGACAGATTGAGACAGAGGGAGACAGAGACAGAGAGAGGAGACAGGGAGAAAGGGAGACAGGGAGAAAGGGAGACAGAAGGAGACAGAGAGAGACAGAGGGACACAGGGTGACAGATGGAGACAGAGGGAGACAGATTGAGGCAGAGGGAGACAGAGGGAGAAAGGGAGACAGGGAGAAAGGGAGACAGAGGGAGAAAGGAGACAGAGGGAGAAAGGGAGACAGAGGGAGACAGAGGGAGACAGAGTGACAGATGGAGACAGGGGGAGACAGATTGAGGCAGAGGGAGACAGAGGGAGAAAGAGGAGACAGAGAGGAGAAAGGGAGACAGAGGGAGACAGATTGAGGCAGATGGAGACAGAGGAGAAAGGGAGTAGGAGGGAGACAGAGGGAGAAAGGGAGACAGAGGGAGACAGAGGGAGACAGGAGTCAGAGGGAGACAGAAAGAGACAGAGGGGAGACAGAGGTAGACAGGGGAGACAGAGGGAGAAAGATTGAGACAGAGGGGAGACAGATTGAGACAGAGGAGACAGAAAAGAGACAGAGGGAGACAGAGGGAGAGAGATGGAGGGAGACAGAGGGAGAAAGGGAGACAGAGGGAGAAAGGGAGACAGAGGAGACAGAGAAAAGAGACAGAGGGAGACAGAGGTAGACAGAGGGAGACAGAGGGAGACAGATTGAGACAGAGGGAGACAGATGGAGAAAGGGAGACAGAGGAGACAGGGAGACAGAGGGAGACAGATTGAGACAGAGGGAGACAGAAGGGAGACAGAGAGACAGAGGGAGAAGGGAGACAGAGGGAGACAGAGGGGAGACAGATTGAGACAGAGGGAGACAGAGATTGAGACAGAGAGAGACAGAGGGAGAAGGGAGACAGTTTGAGACAGATTGAGACAGAGGGAGACAGAGGGAGACAGAGGGAGAAAGGAGACAGAGGGAGAAAGGGAGACAGAGGGAGAATGGGAGACAGAGGGAGAAAGGGAGACAGAGAGAGACAGAGGGAGACAGAGACAGAGGGAGACAGATGGAGACAGAGGGAGACAGAGAGAGACAGAGGGAGACAGAGAGAGACAGAGGGAGACAGATGGAGACAGAGGGAGACAGAAGGAGACAAAGAGACAGAGGGAGAATGGAGACAGATTGAGACAGAGGGAGACAGAGGGGAGACAGATTGAGACAAGGGAGACAGATTGAGACAGAGGGAGACAGAGGGAGAAGGGAGATAGATTGAGACAGGGAGACAGAGGGAGACAGATTGAGACAGAGGGAGACAGATTGAGACAGAGGGAGAGAGGGAGACAGTTTGAGACAGATTGAGACAGAGAGAGACAGGGGGAGAAAGGGGAGACAGAGGGAGAAATGGAGACAGAGGAGAAAGGGAGACAGACAGGGAGGAGACAGAGGGAGACAGAAAAGAGACAGAGGGAGACAGAGGTAGACAGAGGGAGACAGAGAGAGGAGACAGACAGGAGACAGATTGAGAGACAGATGGAGACAGAGGGAGAAAGGAGACAGAGGGAGAAAGGGAGACAGAGGGAGACAGATTGAGGCAGATGGAGACAGAGAGAGAAAGGGAGTAGGAGGGAGACAGAGGAGACAGATTGAGACAGAGGGAGACAGAGGGAGAAAGATTGAGACAGATTGAGACAGATTGAGACAGAGGGAGACAGATTGAGACAGAGGGAGACAGAAAGAGACAGAGGGAGACAGAGGAGAGAAGGAGACAGATTGAGACAGATGGAGAAAGGGAGACAGAGGGAGAAAGGAGACAGAGGGAGACAGAGGGAGACAGAAAAGAGACAGAGGAGACAGAGGAGACACAGAGGAGACAGAGGGAGACAGAGGAGACAGAGGGAGACAGATGGAGACAGAGGAGACAGAGAGAGAGAGAGACAGGGAGACATATGGAAATAGATTAGAAAGACAGGAGACAAAGAGACAGAGGGAGACATAGGGAGACAGATTGAGACAGAGGAGACAGAGGAGAAAGAGGGAGACAGAGGAGACAGATTGAGACAGAGGGAGACAGATTGAGACAGAGGGAGACAGAAAGAGACAGAGGGAGACAGAGGGAGAGAGAGGGAGACAGATTGGAGACAGATGGAGAAAGGGGAGACAGAGGGAGAAAGAGGAGACAGAGAGAGACAGAGGGAGACAGAAAAGAGACAGAAGGAGACAGAGGGTAGACAGAGGGAGACAGAGGGAGACAGATTGAGACAGAGGGAGACAGATGGAGACAGGGAGACAGAGAGGAGACAGACAGGGAGACATATGGAAATAGATTAGATACTGAGAGACAGAGAAAAAGATAGAGACAGACAGGGAGACAGAGGGAGACAGATTGAGACAGAGGAGACAGGGAGACAGCTGAGAGACAGAGAGAGGAGACAGAGGGAGACAGAAGGAGGGAGAGAGGAGACAGAAGGAGACAAAGGAGACAGAGGGAGACAGAGGGAGAGACAGGGAGACAGAGGGAGACAGATGGAGACAGAGGAACAGAGACAGACAGGGAGACAGAGGGAGACAGAGAGAGAGACAGAGGAAGACAGATTGGAGACAGAGGGAGACAGAAGGAGACAGAGGAGACAGAGGGAGACAGAGGGAGACAGAGAGAGACAGGGAGACAGAGGGAGACAGAGACAGAGGAGACAGAGGGAGACAGAGGAGACAGATGGTAGACAGAGGGAGACAGAGGGAGACAGATTGAGACAGAGGGAGACAGATGGAGAAAGGGAGACAGAGGGAGACAGATTGAGACAGAGGGAGACAGATTGAGACAGAGGGAGACAGAAGGAGACAAGGAGACAGAGGGAGAAGGGAGACAGATTGAGACAGAGGGAGACAGAGGAGAAAGGGAGACAGAGGGAGAAAGGGAGACAGAGGGAGAAAGGGAGACAGAGGGAGAATGGGAGACAGAGGGAGAAAGAGAGACAGAGAGAGACAGAGGGACACAGGGTGACAGATGGAGACAGAGGGAGACAGGAGACAGAGAGAGAGAGAGAGGGAGAAAGGAGACAGAGAGAGACAGAGGGAGACAGGGAGCCAGAGGGAGAAAAGGAGACAGAGAGAGACAGAGGAGACAGGGAGACAGAGGGAGAGAACAGAGACAGATTGAGAGAGGGAGACAGAGGGAGAAAGGAGACAGAGGAGAAAGAGAGACAGAGGGAGACAGATTGAGGCAGATGGAGACAGAGGGAGAAAGGAGTAGGAGGGAGACAGAGGGAGAAAGGGAGACAGACGAAGACAGGGGAGACAGAGGGAGACAGAGGGAGACAGAGGAAGACAGGGGGAGACAGAGGGAGACAGAAGGAGACATAGGGAGACAGAGGGAGACAGAGGGGAGACAGAGGGAGACAGAAGGGAGACAGAGGAGACAGAGGGAGACAGAGGAGACAGAGGGAGACAGAGGGAGACAGAGGAGACAGAGGAGACAGAGGGAGAAAGGGAGACAGAGGAGACATATTGAGACAGAGGGAGACAGATTGAGACAGAGGAGACAGAAGGAGACAAAGAGACAGGGAGAAGGAGACAGATTGAGACAGAGGAGACAGAGGGAGACAGAGGGAGACAGAGGGAGACAGAGGGAGACAGAAGAGACAGAGGGAGACAGTTTGAGACAGATTGAGACAGAGGAGACAGAGGGAGAGAAGGGAGACAGAGGAGAAAGGAGACAGAGGAGAAAGGGAGACAGAGGAGAGAATGGGAGACAGAGGGAGAAAGGAGAGAAGAGAGAGACAGAGGGACACAGGGTGACAGATGGAGACAGAGGAGACAGATTGAGCAGAGGGAGACAGATGGAGAAAGGGAGACAGGGAGAAAGGAGACAGAGGGAGAAAGGGACAGAGAGGAGAAAGGAGACAGAGGGAGACAGAGGAGAGACAGAGACAGATGGAGACAGAGGGAGACAGATTGGACAGAGGGAGACAGAGAGAAAGAGACAGAGGGAGAAAGGGAGACAGAGGGAGACAGATGGGAGAGGCAGATGGAGACAGAGGAGAAAGGGAGAGGAGGGAGACAGATGGAGAAAGGGAGACAGACGAAGACTGGGGAGACAGAGGGAGACAGAGGAGACAGAGGAAGAAGAGGGAGACAGAGGAGACAGAAGGAGACAGAGGGAGACAGAGGAGACAGAGGGAGACAGGAGGAGACAGAGAGAGACAGAGGGAGACAAGAGGAGACAGAGGGAGACAGAGGGAGGAGAGACAGGTTGAGACAGAGGAGACAGAGGGGGGAGACAGAGAGGAGATTAGGCAAGGGAGACAGATGGAGACAGAGGGAGACAGAAGGAGACAAAGAGACAGAGGGAGAATGGAGACAGATTGAGACAGAGGGAGACAGAGAGAGAGGGAGACAGATTGAGACAGAGGGAGACAGAGGGAGAAGGGAGACAGTTTGAGACAGATTGAGACAGAGGAGACAGAGGGAGAAAGGAGACAGAGGGAGAAATGGAGACAGAGGAGAAAGGAGACAGAGGGAGAACAGAGAGGAGACAGAGGGAGACAGAAGAAGAGACAGAGGGAGACAGAAAGAGACAGAGGGAGACAGAGAGAGACAGGGAGACAGAGAAGGGAGACAGGGACAGAGACAGACAGAGGCAGATGGAGACAGAGGGAGAAAGGGAGTCAGAGGGAGACAGAAAAGAGACAGAGGGAGACAGAGGTAGACAGAGGGAGACAGAGGGAGAAGGGAGACAGAGGGAGACAGAGGGAGACAGATTGAGACAGATTGAGACAGAGGGAGACAGATTGAGACAGAGGGAGACAGAGGGAGAAGGGAGACAGTTTGAGACAGATTGAGGCAGAGGGAGACAGAGGGAGAAAGGGAGACAGAGGGAGACAGATTGAGGCAGATGGAAACAGTGGGAGAAAGGGAGTCAGAGGGAGACAGAGGGAGAAAGGGAGACAAAGGGAAACACAGGGAGAAAGGGAGTCAGAGGGAGACAGAGGGAGACAGATTGAGATAGAGGGAGACAGATTGAGACAGAGGGAGAAAGGGAGACAGAGGGAGACAGAGGGAGACAGATTGAGACAGAGGGAGAAAGGGAGACAGAGGGAGACAGAGGGAGACAGAGGGAGACAGATTGAGACAGAGGGAGAAAGGGAGACAGAGGGAGACAGAAAAGAGACAGAGGGAGACAGAGGAGACAGAGGGAGACAGAGGGAGAAAGGGAGACAGAGGGAGACAGAGGGAGACAGATTGAGACAGAGGGAGACAGAGGGAGAAAGGGAGACAGAGGGAGACAGATTGAGACAGAGGGAGACAGAAGGAGACAAAAGACAGCGGGAGAAGGGAGACAGATTGAGACAGAGGGAGAAAGGGGGAGACAGAGGGAGACAGATTGAGACAGAGGGAGACAGAGGGAGAAGGGAGACAGTTTGAGACAGATTGAGACAGAGGGAGACAGAGGGAGAAAGGGAGACAGAGGGAGACAGATTGAGACAGAGGGAGCCAGATTGAGACAGAGGGAGACAGAGGGAGAAGGGAGACAGATTGAGACAGATTGAGAAAGAGGGAGACAGATTGAGACAGAGGGAGACAGAAGGAGACAAAGAGACAGAGGGAGACAGATTGAGACAGAGGGAGCCAGATTGAGACAGAGGGAGACAGAGGGAGAAGGGAGACAGATTGAGACAGATTGAGAAAGAGGGAGACAGATTGAGACAGAGGGAGACAGAGGGAGAAGGGAGACAGTTTGAGACAGATTGAGACAGAGGGAGACAGAGGGAGAAAGGGAAAAGGGAGACTGAGGGAGACAGAGGGAGAAAGGGAGACAGATGGAGACAGAGGGAGACAGATGGAGACAGAGGGAGAAAGGGAGACAGAGGGAGACAGAGGGAGACAGAAGTGGGGCCGAGCTGGAAGGATCCACTAAGAATTTCTTGAATCAAATTCTTGCACCTGGATATAATGGTTGTGCAGCTGTGCTGGGAAGTTCCCCTGCTTCACAGAGAGTAAATTAATGCTCAGGAAAATAGATACACAGCCCTCACCTGGTGTCATATTTTACCCAGAGAAACTGCTTCCTGTGCGCTGTCTGTCCACTAATGATTATGATGTTTTGTACGGTGTACAGTTTGTATGAATACAGCCTTCTGATCTGTGGAGAGGAGGAGAGAGGAGGAGGAGAGAGGAGGAGGAGAGAGGAGGAGATAGGAGAGAGGAGGAGGAGAGAGGAGGAGATAGGAGAGAGGAGGAGAGAGGAGGAGAGAGGAGGAGGAGAGAGGAGGAGATAGGAGAGAGGAGGAGGAGAGAGGAGGAGATAGGAGAGAGGAGGAGGAGAGAGGAGGAGATAGGAGAGAGGAGGAGAGAGAGGAGGAGAGAGGAGGAGGAGAGAGGAGGGGAGATAGGAGAGAGGAGGAGGAGGAGAGAGGAGGAGATAGGAGAGAGGAGGAGGAGAGAGGAGGAGGAGAGAGGAGAGGAGGAGGAGGAGAGGAGGAGAGAGGAGGAGGAGAGAGGCGGAGATAGGAGAGAGGAGGAGGAGAGAGGAGGAGATAGGAGAGAGGAGGAGAGTATCATTACTTACTTATTATTTACTACTTACATATTTACTTTATCAAGCATTACTATTTATTAATAATACTCATTACTACACATTAATACTTATCAATATTTTACTACTGCCATTACTTTACTTACTTACTTACTCGCTCATTACTACTTCACACATTTACTCATTACTTTCGTTACATTACTTACATCATTACTAATAATACTACTAACACGCTAATATTACTACTTACACATTACTTCACTTCACACTAGCACACTACTTACTTTACACGCACACATTTACTACTAATATCGTATCATTACCATCATCGCTATCACTACTTACGACTTCATCAATATTTACTCACTAATAAGGCTTATTTCACACGCTTAATAATACCGCCCATCTGACACACTACTCACTTCATTAATTCTACACGGCTATCAATACTATCACTTCACACATTTATCAATAATGCTGACATTAATATTTACTAATATATTTACTAATATCATTTATCAGCATTTACTACTGACATATTTACTATTAATGCTTATTACTACTTACATATTTACTTAATATTACTTATTTACTAATAATATTTACTTAATATTTACACATACTTCATTTACTAATATTAATACTTATATTTAATACATTACTTACTTAATATTATTTACTACACATTCTAATACTGTTTACTATTATTTATTTACTTAATATTATTTACTAATATCACATCAAGACAAACATTATTATTTACTTCACATTTAATATTACTTTACTTACTTTACATATTTACTGATGATGATGCGCGCCGATGATGCGGCGATGATGAGACGGAGATGATGGCGGCGATGATGAGATGATGAGATGATGATGAGATGATGATGATGAGATGATGGACGATGATGAGATGAGATGATGATGATGAGATGATGATGATGATGAGATGATGATGCGATGATGATGATGATGCGGCGATGATGATGATGATGATGCGCGATGATGAGATGATGAGATGATGATGATGATGATGATGAGATGAGATCGATGATGATGATGATGAGATGATGATGATGATGATGATGAGATGATGATAAATGATGATGATCCGAGAGATGATGATGATTTCCGATGATGATGATGATGATGAGACGATGAGACCGAGATGATGATGATGAGATGAGATGATGATGATGATGATGATGATGAGATGAGATGATGATGATGATGATGATGAGATGATGACACAAATTGATGAGATGATGATGATGATGCGATGATGATGATGATGATGAGATGAGATGATGATGATGATGAGATGATGATGAGATGATGATGATGATGATGATGATGATGATGATGATGATCCGATGATGATGATGATGATGAGATGATGATGATGAGATGATGAGATGATGATGATGATGATGAGATGATGATGATGAGATGATGATGATATGAGATTGGATGATGAGATGATGATGATGAGATGATGATGGCGATCCGAGATGATGATGATGATGATGATGATGATGATGATGATGATGATGATAAAGAGAGATGATGATGATGATGCGCGATGATGATGATGAGATGATGATGCGATGAGATGAGATGATGATGATGCGATGATGGATGATGATAAACGATGAGCGATGATGAGATGATGATGATCAAGCACATTACTACTCACTACTATTTACTTACGACATTATAACATTACTTACTACTCATTACATTTACTATTTCATTAATACGACACTACATACCATTTACTCATTACGATTAATGACGTTTAATATTTACTTACGTACACATTACTTACTTATTAATTACTAATATCGCTTAATACATTTACTATCATTAATATTTACTAATATCGCTTACACATTTACTTCATTTAATACATTACTTTAATATCGTTTGTCACATGCACATTTAATCTACACATTTCATACCGCGACACATTTCATTTACTATTACATTATTAATACATTTACTACTTCACACATTACTTAATAATATTATCATTACTATCTATTTTTACTAATACTATTAATTACATTACTACTTACTACTAATGTTCATTACTATTTGACGACACATTGACGATTAATATTTAATATCGTTAATATTACGACTTACTACTATCATTTACTAATATCGTTTAATACACTACTTCACTACATATTTCATTTTTACTACTTTTATCACACATACCATCATTACTACTTCACTTCACATTATTTACTCACACGCTATCATTACCACTTCATTTAACTACACTTACTCTACTATCGCTAATAATACTACTTCACTAATACATTACTCACATCAAAGCATTACACATTTCATTTAATTCATTAATACTTCACACGCTAATAATACTTATCATTTCATTACACTACTAATACACACGATTAATAATACTACGACATCGCTACATTGGCTTACTCATTACTCTTTACTTAATAATACTACTATCATTACTTACCATTACACGACCACACAATGTTCAATACTACTTCACACACGATTGACACACACTACTTAACACGCGACACATTTACTACTATTACTTACTAATAAGCACATACTACTTACTCATTAATACTATTACTTACTTACATACCACACACATTTACTATTACTACTTCATCAATAATATTTACTTCACATCAAGCACACATTACTTACTAATATTACCACTAATATCACATTAATACTTACACATTTACTGACTAATATTTCATTTACTCATTACTTACTAATATCACATTACATTTACTTCATTTACACATTTACTATCATCATTTACACACTACTAATATCATTACTTCACCACATCAAGACATATAAAAACGCACACACGACGACATCATACATACTTCACAAAACCCACACATTTATTATTGTTTACTACTAATATTAATTACGACATGACACACGCATTATTACTTATTTACACATTATTTAATACTATCACTTATTATAATAACATTATTACTATATTTACTATTACTTACTTTACTAATACATTATCATTATTTACTACTAATACATTACTACTTCATTAATACTTACTAATAATACTACTGTATGCACACATTTACTAATACACTACTACATTACTAATTAATACTAATTTTACTACATTACTACTAATATCGCATACTACTTCATTTGACTACATATTTACTACACTGCTACTGACATTACTGACTCATTTACTACTACATTTTATCCACACATTTACTTCACTAATAATCGCTACTTCACTAATAATACTTACTACCACTGGCTTAATACCATTACTCACTGACACATTTACTATCATTACTATATCATTACTACTAATACTACTACTAATACTACTCACTATCGGCCATTACTACTTCCACATACTTCACTAATATTTACTACTACTACTACTTACTAATATTATTTAATATCATTGACATTACTCACACGTTAATAATACTACTTACTTTTATTAATATTTACTGACACATTTACTTACTAATACACATTTACGCGCACACACATTACATTGGCCACAAGCACACACACGATTTCACATTTACTTCACACGTTACTAATAATACTACCACACATTACTACTTCAATATTACTTCACTTACTAATATTACTACTTCACATCGCATTACTATTCACACATTTACTCATTACCTTACTCATCATTGGTTACTACTAACACGCACGAAGTACTACCACGTTACTACTCACTAATATTTACTAATACAGATTACGATTACTGACATTATTTCACACGTTAATACATTTACCATTTAATATATTACGATTACTTCTACTATTACATTACTGATTATCGTTTACTACTACTAATACTTACCACACGCCACTAATAATACTTCAATATCACACATTACCACTCATCACACTTCAATCACATTACTACTAATACTACCACACAAGATCACATTACCATCATGATACTCATTACTACTTACTAATATTTACTAATATTTACTCACACGCTTATCATTATTTAATCATCAAGACGACATTAATATTTACTAATGATTACTACTAATACTACTTCGTCATTTGACGCACAGATGATTAACAACACGCACGACATTACTTACACATGACATATTTTATTTACTAATAATATTTATTTGACGATAATATTTACTATTATGCTAACATTACGCATTTGATCATATTATTACTACTTGATGATACATTACTTACACTAAGCATTACGACGATTTATTATTTACGATATTAATACGATTGACAAAACGATGATTAATATCGTTAATATTACTACGACGATTATTACTTACTACGACACACATTGATTTACTGACAATGACGCATTAAGATTTGACGACACACATATTTATCACTAAGACACGTTATATTTATTTAATATTTACCATCATACATTAATACATATTTACTAATATCACATATTATTTACTTTCAATAATATTACGACATATTTACATTGATGTTAATGACCATTTTCATATTAATATCATTTTTACTTATTATTTACTATTATTATTGATTATTAATACTTACTTCATTACTATTTACTACTTACATATTTAGATTGATATTTACTACTTACATATTTACTAATACACACATTATTATTTCATTGCTTATTACGCATTTCATACACATTTATTACATTTACTTATTGATTATTAATACATTTACTACTTCATATTTACTTACTAATACATTTACTACATCATGATATTACTTTTATTTACTTAATATTTTATTTAATACGTACATTATTACTATTTACTTAATACATTAATAATATCATGATAATTATTTATTTACTTCACATGTTTATTTATTATTACTACTTACTTAATAATATTTACTTCACACTGCCATTACATTACCACGCACGACACACACATTTAATACACGCTACTACTAATACACTATTTACATCGCACATACTTCTTACTTCACTGACATTTACTCATTACACTATTTACACATTTACTACACATTTACTACTTCATACATTACTTCACACGTTTAATACTACTATCACATCGCTACTACTAATATTACTACTATCATTACTTTTACTGATTTACTAATACTTTACTCATTAATACACATTTAATATCTGGCACACATTTACGACTCATTTCACTAATAATATTTACTATTACTATTTATATTTATTATATTTACTAATATCATATTATTATTTTACTTACGACATATTTATCATCAAGCATTTTACTACTTCATTGGCTACTATCAATATCGTTTTACTACTAATTATTCATTACTTACTTGCTATCACATTTCAATACACATCATCACACACATTACTTCACTACATTAATTCATACATTGTCAATGTTACTTACATTATCATGATCACATTTACTATCAGCATTTACTATCATTATTTATCATTACATTATTTACACATTATTTCACATACACACATTTACTATCACACTATCACTAATACTTATCATTACTACTACTATTGTCATTACTATTCATTAATACACATTATTTACTACTTTATTACTACTACTACTAATATTACTATCTACTAATAATACTACTTTAATCCAAGATTACTACTAATACTACTTCAATACTTTATCAATACATTTTACTCACACATTAATATTTACTACTAATACACGACGATCACGCTTAATGGCTACATTTTACTAATACTTACTAATATCGCTTACACACATTTACTAATAATACTTATCTACATCGCTAATACTTACTACTAATTACTACTAATATCGTTTAATACATGATTACTAATACACACACACATTTAATACAACACATTATCATTAATGCCATTTACATTTTTACTATCATTTTACTTAATAATACTTACTATTAATATTTACTAATGGCTTTCATTTACTTCATTTACACATTGCAATAATACGTTTAATACTATCACTAATATTATTTGATTAATCACAATACTAATTAATATTACTTACTACTTACTACACATTTTATCATCATTACTTACATTTGACATATTTACTACTATTACACATTTCGACCACATTACACATTTAATACTTATCACATCAGCATTACGATTTACGACACATTTACTACTTACTTACTTACATCACATTAATACTTACTTACTTCATTACATTTTACTAATATCATGACACATTTATTTACATTTACATATTTACTTAATATCATTTACACATTTATTTACTTCATACAAACATTTAATATTATTTATCATTCATTAATATTTACTTTAATATCAAGGCATTACTACTTCACCACATCATTAATACTACTAATATTACTGATACCGACCACGACTTACTTCACACACTATCGCTATCATTACTTACTTCATCAATATTACTTCATCAATACCATCACTACTAATACTACTATTACATTTACGACGATTACTACTAACATCACACATTACTACTTCGACTGCTACCACTAATACTACTTCATTAATACTTACTACTGTCACACAATTAATTAATAATAATACTAATATCAAGCATTACTTCAATATCAATACTAATAATACCATTTCACTAATAATAATACTAGCCATCATACTTCACATTACCATCAATATCGCTATCATTACTACTCATTTAATGTATTACTACTAACATCACACTTCAATAATACTATCAATAATACTACTACTAATAATACTCACTATCAATACTTCACTAACATCGCTTAATAATACTTACCACTACTACTTCACTATCATTTCTCCTTTACTACTATCACTACTCACACTGCTGACATATTTACTTAATGTATTTACTCATTATTATTTCATTTACACATTATTTTTACTTTACATATTTACTAATATCAAGCATACTTACTTACTATTAGCTTACTTTACTATGACATTATTTAATATTATTTGATATTATCAGAGACATTTACTTACATATTTACATCATGCATATTACGCATTTATCGCGATGACCACATATTTACTTACATATTTACTTATGATGTATGATTGCGACATTTTATCATGCATTTACACATATTTATTTACATTTACGACATATTTATCATTACTGCGACATATTTACGACATGACATTTATATATTTATTTACATATGCGATGATGTTATATGATGAGATAGGAGATGATGATAGAGATGATGACATGATGATGACATTATTTACATTAAGTATTATTATTTACATATTTACTTACTATTATTATTTACATATTTATTTACTTATTATTTACTATATATTTATATTATTTATTATTATTTACGATATTACATTTCATTACTACTATTACATTTATACATTATTTACTACTATATCTTATTAATATTATTTACTTACATTATTTATTACTTACTATTCATATTTACTATTATTACTAATGATTTCATTATTACTAATTACATTATTTACTTACTTATTTACTAATATCTTAATTACATTATTACTTAATACACATTTACATGTATTACTATTTACATACTTACATTATACATTATTTATTTATTTAATATTTATACTTATATACATATTTATTTATCTTAATATTTACTATTGTGACATAATTATTTACTTATATACAGCACTATTTACATTATTTATTTACATATTTAATTACTTATTATTTATTTATTCATTTATTTATATTATGACATGACATACTGATATCATGATGATATTTGATTTATTATACATTACGATTTACATATTTATTTACATTATTTATTTATTTATTATGATGCATGATGATGATGACGATATGATGAAGAGATGATGACATCAGTGATGATATGATGATGATGAGATGGAGATGATGAGACACTGATGATGATGAGATACATGATGAATATGATGATCATGATGATGATGATGGGAGATGATGATGACGATGGATGATGATATGATGATGATGATGATGAG
>NC_088401.1:2936114-3029667 GCF_034236695.1 Oncorhynchus nerka | reverse complement strand
GAGAGAGGAGGAGGAGGAAGAGGAGGAGGAGAGAGGGAGGAGAGAGAGGAGGAGAGAGGAGGAGATAGGAGAGAGAGGAGAGAGGGAGGAAAGAGGGAGGAGGAGAGAGGAAGGGAGGAGAGAGGAGGAGGAGAGAGGAGGAGATAGGAGAGAGAGGGAGGGAGAAACGGGGGATAGAGGGAGAGAGAAAGGAGGAGAGAGGAGGATAGAGGAGGAGAGAGGAGGATAGAGGAGGAGGGACGGGATAGAGGAGGAGAAAGGGAGGAGAGAGGGAGGAAGAGGAGATAAGGAGAGGGAGGAGAGAGGAGAGGAGGATAGAGGAGGATAAGGAGAGAGGAGGAGGAGGAGGATAGAGGAGGAGAGAGTGGAGGAGGGGGAGGAGTAGAGAGAGGAGGAGAGGAGGAGATGAGGAGAGAGGAGGAGGAGAGGGAGGAGATAGGAGAGAGGGAGGATAGAGGAGAGAGGAGAGGAGGATAGAGGAGGAGAGGGGAGGGAGAGAGGAGGAGGAGGGATAGAGGATAGAGGAGGAGGAGAGAGGAGGAGAGAGGAGGAGGAGAGAGGGAGGAGATAGGAGAGGAGGATAGAGGAGGGAGAGAGGAGAGAGAGGAGGAGGAAGAGAGAGTAGAGAAGAGAGGATAAGGCGAGAGGAGGAGAGAGGGAGGAGGAGAGAGGAGGAGATGGGAGGATGATAGAGGAGGAGAGGAGGAGAAGAGGAGGGAGGAGAGAGAGGAGGAGATAGGAGGATAGAGGAGGAGAGAGGAGGAGAGAGGAGGGAGAGAGAGGAGGAGGAGGAAAGAGGAGGAGGAAGAGGGAGGATATAGGAGGAGAGAGGGGATAGAGGAGGAGAGAGGAGGAGAGAGGAGGATAGAGGAGGAGAGAGGAGGATAGAGGAGGAGAGAGGAGGAGAGAGTAGGAGGAGAGGAGGGAGGAGTGGAGGAGAAGAGGAGGAGATAGGAGAGGAGGAGATAGGAGAGAGGAGGAGGAGAGGAGGAGATAGGAGAGAGGAGGAGGAGAGAGGAGGAGGAGAGAGGAGATGATAGGGAGAGGAGGAGGAGAGAGGAGGAGATAGGAGAGAGGAGGAGGAGAGAGGGAGGAGGAGAGAAGGAGATAGGAGAGAGGAGGGGAGGAGAGAGGAGGAGAGGAGAGAGGAGGAGAGGGAGGAGGAGGAGAGAGGAGGAGGAGAGGAGGAGGAGAGAGGAGGAGACAGGGAGAGAGGGAGGAGGAGAGAGGCGGAGATAGGAGAGAGGAGGAGGAGAGAGGAGGAGATAGGAGAGAGGAGGAGGAGAGAGGAGGAGATAGGAGAGAGGAGGAGGATGAGAGGAGGAGATAGGAGAGAGGAGGAGGAGAGAGGAGGAGAGAGGAGGAGGAGAGAGGAGGAGATAGGAGAGAGGAGGAGAGTGGAGGAGAGAGGAGGAGAGAGGAGGAGAGAGAGGAGAGAGAGGGAGGAGGAGATGGAGATAGGAGAGAGGAGGAGGAGAGAGGAGGATAGAGAGGAGGAGAGAGGAGGAGAGTGGGAGGAGAGAGGAGGAGGAGGAGAGAGGAGGGAGGAGAGAGAGGAGGATATAGGAGAGAAGGAGGAGAGAGGAGGAGATAGGAGAGAGAGGAGAGAGAGGAGGAGGAGAGAGGAGGAGATAGGAGAGAGGAGGAGGAGAGAGAGGAGAGTAGGAGAGAGGGAGGAGGAGGAGAGAAGAGGAGAGAGGAGGAGGAGAGAGAGGAGATAGGAGAGAGGAGGAGAGTGAGGAGAGAGGAGGAGAGAGGGAGGAGGAGAGGAGGAGGAGAGAGAGGAGGAGAAGAGGAGAGAGAGGAGAAAGGAGGAGGAGGAGAGAGGAGGGAGGAGAGAGGAGGAGAGGAGGAGGAGAGGGAGAGAGGAGGAGAGAGGGAGGAGGAGGAGGAGGAGAGAGGAGGAGGAGAGAGGAGGAGATAGGAGAGAGGAGGAGGAGAGAGGAGGAGAGAGGAGGAGGAGAGAGGAGGAGATAGAGAGAGAGAGGAGGGAGATAGGAAAGAGGGAGGAGGAGAGAGGAGGAGGAGAGAGGGAGGAGATAGGGAGAGAGGAGGAGGAGAGAGGAGGAGAGAGGAGGGGAGGAGAGGGAGGGAGATAGGAGGAGAGAGGAGGAGAGAGGAGAGAGGAGGAGGGAGAGAGGAGGAGATAGGAGGAGAGAGAGGAGACAGGGAAAGAGGAGGAGGAGAGAAGAGGAGGAGGAGAGGAGAGATAGAGGAGATAGGAGGAGAGAGGAGGAGAGGGAGGAGAGAGGAGGATAGGAGGAGGAGGATAGGGAGGGAGGAGAGAGGGAGGAGGAGGAGGAGGAGAGGAGGAGGAGATAGGGAGGAGAGGAGGAGAGAGGGAGGAAAGAGAGGAGGAGGAGAGGGAGGATATAGGAGGAGAGAGGATAGAGGAGGGAGGGAGGAGGGAGGGAGAGAGGAGGATAGAGGAGGAGAGAGGAGGATAGAGGGAGAGAGAGGAGAGAGGGAGGGAGAGAGAGGAGGAGAGTGGAGAGAGAGGAGGAGAGAGGAAGAGAGAGTAGAAGAGAGGATAAGGCGGCGGAGGAGAGAGGAGGAGGAGGAGGAGATAGGAGGGGATAGAGGAGGAGAGAGGAGGAAAGAGGAGGAGGAGAGAGGAGGAGAGAGGAGGAGGAGAGAGGAGGAGATAGGAGAGAGGAGGATAGAGGAGGAGAGAGGAGAGGAGGAGGAGGAGAGGAGGAAGAGGAGAGGAGAGAGAGGAGGATAGAGGAGGAGAAATGGGGATAGAGGGAGGAGAAAGGAGGAGAGAGAGGAGGATAGAGGAGGAGAGAGGAGGAGAGAGGAGGAGAGAGGAAGAGAGAGAGAAGAGAGGATAAGGAGAGAGGAGGAGAGAGAGAGGATAGAGGAGGAGAGAGGAGGAGAATAGGAGTAGAGAGAGGAGGGAGAGTGGAGGAGAGAGGAGGAGAGGAGGAGGAGGAGAGAGGAGGAGGAGGGAGAGAGGAGGAGGAGAGAGGAGGAGAGAGGAGGAGGAGAGAGGAGGAGATAGGAGAGAGGAGGATAGAGGAGGAGAGGAGGAGAGAGGAGGAGGAGAGGAGGAGATAGGATAGAGGAGGAGGAGAGAGGAGGAGAGAGGAGAGGAGAGAGGAGGAGATAGGAGAGAGGAGGATAGAGGAGGAGAGAGGAGAGGAGGGAGGAGAGAGAGAAGAGAGGAGAAGAGGATAAGGAGAGAGGGAGGAGAGAGAGGAGGAGGAGAGAGGAGGAGATAGGAGGATAGAGGAGGAGAGAGGAGGAAAGAGGAGGAGGAGAGAGGAGGATATAGGAGGAGAGAGGAGGATAGAGGAGGAGAGAGGAGGAGAGAGGAGGAGAGAGGAGGAGAGAGGAGGAAAGAGGAGGAGGAGAGAGGAGGATATAGGAGGAGAGAGGAGGATAGAGGAGGAGAGAGGAGGAGAGAGGAGGATAGAGGAGGAGAGAGGAGGATAGAGGAGGAGAGAGGAGGAGAGAGGAGGAGTAGAGAGAGGAGGAGAGTGGAGGAGAGAGGAGGAGAGAGGAGGAGGAGAGAGGAGGAGATAGGAGAGAGGAGGGAGAGAGGGAGGAGGAGAGAGGAGGAGGAGAGAGAGGAGGAGATAGGGAGAGAGGAGGATAGAGGGAGGAGAGAGGAGGAGAGAGGAGGATAGAGGAGGAGAAAGGAGGAGGAGAGAGGAGGAGATAGGAGAGAGGAGGAGAGAGGAGGAGGAGAGAGGAGGAGATAGGAGAGAGGAGGATAGAGGAGGAGAGAGGAGGAGAGAGGAGGAGGAGAGAGGAGGAAAGAGGAGGAGAGAGGAGGATAGAGGAGGAGAAAGGGGGATAGAGGAGGAGAAAGGAGGAGAGAGGAGGATAGAGGAGGAGAGAGGAGGAGAGAGGAGGAGAGAGGAAGAGAGAGGAGAAGAGAGGATAAGGAGAGAGGAGGAGAGAGGAGGAGGAGAGAGGAGGAGAGGAGGAGAGGGAGGATAGAGGAGAGAGGAGGATAGAGGAGGAGAGAGGAGGGAGAGGAGGAGGAGAGAGGAGGAGAGTGGAGGAGAGAGGAGGGAGGAGAGAGGAGAAGAGAGGAGGATAGAGGAGGATGGAGGAGGAGAGAGGAGGAGAGAAGACGAGAGAGTAGGAGAGTGGAGGAGAGAGAGGAGGAGAGGGAGGAGGAGGATGGAGGAGGAGGAGGAGAGAGGAGGAGAGAGGAGGAGAGAGGAGGAAAGTGAAGGAGAGAGGAGGAGAGAGGAGGAGAGAGGAGGAGAGAGGAGGAAAGTGGGGGATAGAGGAGGAGAGAGGAGGAGAGAGGAGGAGTAGAGAGGAGGAGAGTGGAGGAGAGAGGAGGAGGAGAGAGGAGAAGAGAGGAGGATAGAGGAGGATGGAGGAGGAGAGAGGAGGAGAGAAGAGGAGAGAGTAGGAGAGTGGAGGAGAGAGGAGGAGAGGGGAGGAGAGGGATGGATGGAGAGAGGAGAGAGGAGGAGAGAGGAGGAGAGAGTGAAGAGGAAAGGAAGGAGAGAGGAGGGAGAGAGGAGGAAGAGGGAGGAGGAGAGAGGGAGGAGAGGGGAGGAGAGGGGAGGAGAGAGGAGGGAGAGAGGGAGGAGAGAGGAGGAAAGTGGGGATAGAGGAGGAGAGAGGAGGAGAGAGGAGGAGTAGAGAGAGGAAGGGAGAGGAGGAGAGAGGAGGAGTAGAGAGAGGAGTAGAGAGAGGAGGAGAGAGGAGGAGAGAGGAGGAGAGAGGAGGAGAGAGGAGGAGGAGAGAGGAGGAGAGAGGAGGAGTAGAGAGAGGAGGAGAGAGGAGGAGAGAGGTGGAGAGAGGAGGAGAGTGCTGGTTAAATAATGCTTCACAGTATTAAACACTATAACACAATCTAGGATCCCCGTCAGCCGACGCCAACGACAACAACTAACGTAAAGCAAAATTGACATTCAATCAATTAAAATGTCAAAGGTAAATCAACAGATAAATTGGTATAACCGCTACGCCTGTTTATGACAGTAGTTAACATGAGGAGAATTGCTATCGGGGATTGCTGTGTGTGCGGAGTCTCTGTAGTTAATAACCACATCCTGTGAATGTGAAGAATCGTCATCAGTTTGAGTTTTATAGCTGTAACCTTCTCTGGTGTTTTTATTCATCTAATGAATATACACAAGCCGTCACGTGCACCAAATCACTCCCATAGAGGTTGGTGTGTTTGTTTGTTTGCGTGCGTGTGTGTGTGCAGTTTAGTCTGGTGGCTAACTGGTTGCTTGTGGAAAACGTTTCACAGCCTTCTTAACTAAATTAAACTAACTGTTTAATGAGATGACAAGGAGAAAGGACTAGATCTATGGGGGTCTGGACAATGTTCACCAAAGCTGATGAATATCAGGCAATATTGTACAACACCACCACAGACCTCTTCCTCATTCATTACAGACCTCTTCATCATTCACTACAGACCTCTTCATCATTCACTACAGACCTCTTCCTCTTATCTTGAAAAAACATTTGTTTTCTCTGCTTATTAAATAACTTCAGGCAAGGTTGATGTGTTGTGAGTTTCCTTGTAAAGAGAGTCCATGTTTTTGATGTGTCTCTTTAGTGTCGTATTGTCTAGACCGTATTGTTCTAGAATCGCCCACTTACCTTCTGATTGAGGTGTTTTACCGTATTCACAACACGCAGAGGGACAGAGGTCAGAAACAAAAGAAAACTTTGGGGGGATTTTTTTTTCCCAATAGTTTTTATTATTGTGGCTAAATAAACAATTCAGACTTTAGTTCCAACATCTGTTCTGTTCCAAGTCAGACTTTAGTTCCAACATCTGTTCTGTTCCAAGTCAGACTTTAGTTCCAACATCTGTTCTGTTCCAAGTCAGACTTTAGTTCCAACATCTGTTCTATTCCAAGTCAGACTTTAGTTCCAACATCTGTTCTATTCCAAGTCAGACTTTAGTTCCAACATCTGTTCTGTTCCAAGTCAGACTTTAGTTCCAACATCTGTTCTATTCCAAGTCAGACTTTAGTTCCAACATCTGTTCTGTTCCAAGTCAGACTTTAGTTCCAACATCTGTTCTGTTCCAAGTCAGACTTTAGTTCCAACATCTGTTCTGTTCCGAGTCAGACTTTAGTTCCAACATCTGTTCTGTTCCAAGTCAGACTTTAGTTCCAACATCTGTTCTATTCCAAGTCAGACTTTAGTTCCAACATCTGTTCTATTCCCAAACATGTTGACCAGACAGCACGTGCGGGTGTGTCTGTGTGATGTCATAGCTCTCATTTTGATTTTGTCCAACCAGACGCCATCAGAACACTCAGATTGAAATATCAAAACAAACTATAAACCAATTATATTAATTAGGGGATCAGGTCGATAAGCATAAAACATTTATGTCAAATTATATAGCTATCTTGCTGTTGCTAGCTAATGTGACCTGGGATATAAACATTGGGTTGTTATTTTACCTGAAATGCACAAGGTTCTCTACTCCTACAATTCATCTACAGATAAAACAGTAAACAGAGTTTGTTTCTAGTAATCTCTCCTCCTTCAGGCTTCTTTTATTAGATGAAGGGAACCTGAGTGAACAAATAACACAACAATTACATACTTATTTCAAAGTTATGCAACACCCAATGCCCCTGTTTGAAAAAGTAATTCAGGCTTCTTCTTCTTCTTCTTCTTCTTCTTCTTCTCCTTCGGTGGTTGGAAACCAACTTTAAGGTGCATTACCACCACCAACTGGACTGGAGTGTGGACCTCAGTTCATCTTTCAATCACCCACGTGGGTCTATGCTCCTAAAAATTAATGAGGAGATGGGAAAGGCGGGAATCTTGCTGAGCGTGTCACCAAGTTCTGTTTTACCAACTGGCCAATCCAGACGCTTGTTGAGGCTCGCGAGCAGTGTGGGTGCAATGATTGAATGACATGTAGATAGATGGCGCCGAAGAACATGGCTGATGTTTTACATTCTCCCAACCAATGGTGCTATTTTGTTAATTTAAAAAAAAAACGTATTTTGTTCACAATGTTGCTGCTGCCGTCTCTTATGACCGAATATATCAGAAACTCACCGAGGACTGGAAGAAACTTTTTCCTTTAACGAGTCCGACGAAAAGGATATCCTGCTTTCACTGGAACAGGCCCAGATCCACACCTTTTGTGTGAAGAAAAGACGCCGGAAAAAGGGCCGCAGATCGGGTAGCCTTCCCACTGTCATCTCTTCTTCTTGCTAACGTGCAATCATTGGAAAATAAAATTGATGACCTATGATTAATATTATCCTACCAATGGGACATTAAAAACTGTAACATCTTATGTTTCACCGAGACGTGGCTGAACGACGATACGGACAATATAGAGCTGGTGGCATTTTCTATGCACCGGCAGAACAGAGACGCTACCTCTGGTAAGACGAGGGGTGGGGGTGTGTGTCTTTTTGTCAATAACAGCTGGTGCACGATGTCTAATGTTAAAAAAGTCTTGAGGTATTGCTCGCCTGAGGTAGAATACCTTATGATAAGCTGTAGACCACACTATCTACCAAGAGAGTTCTCATCTATATTATTCTTAGCCACCACAGAACGAAGCTGGCAATAAGACCGCTCTCAAACTACTAAATAAACAAAGAAGAAAATGCTCACCCAGAAGCGGCGCTCCTAGCGGCCGGGGACTTTAATGCAGGCAAACTGAAATCAGTTTTACCAGCATGTCACATGTGCAACCAGAGAAAAAAAATCCTAGACCACCTTTACTCCACACACAGAGATGCATACATAGCTCTCCCTCACCCTCCATTTGTCAAAATCTGACCATAATACTATCCTCCTGATTCCTGCTTACCTATGTGAGAATGCTGTTCATTGACTACAGTTCAGCATTCAAAAACATAGTGCCCACGAAGCTTTTCACTAAGCTAATGACTCTGGGACTAAACAACTCCCAGACTACAACTCCCAGACTGCAACAGGGTCCCAGACTACATGATGGGCCGCCCCCAGGTGGTAAGGGTAGGCAACAACACGTCTGCCACGCTGATCCTCAACACTGGGGCCCCTCAGGGGTGTGTACTTAGTCCCCTCCTGTACTCCCTGTTCACCCACGACTGCGTGGCAAAACACGACTCCAAAACCATCATCAAGTTTGCTGACGACACAACAGTGGAAGGCCTGATCACCAAAACGATGAGACAGCCTATAGGGAGGAGGTCAGAGAACTGGCAGTGTGGTGTCAGGACAACAACCTCTCTCTCAATCCATCCAGGACCTATATAATAGTTGGTGTCAGCGGAAAGACCATAAAATTATCAGAGACTCCAGCCACCTGCTCTACTATATTATATACTCTTCACTGCATGGTCCACTTGTCCTGCTCTACTATATTATATACTCTTCACTGCATGGTCCACTTGTCCTGCTCTACTATATTATATACTCTTCACTGCATGGTCCACTTGTCCTGCTCTACTATATTATATACTCTTCACTGCATGGTCAACTTGTCTTGCTCTACTATATTATATACTCTTCACTGCATGGTCAACTTGTCCTGCTCTACTATATTATATACTCTTCACTGCATGGTCAACTTGTCCTGCTCTACTATATTATATACTCTTCACTGCATGGTCAACTTGTCCTGCTCTACTATATTATATACATGTCACTGCATGGTCAACTTGTCCTGTTCTACTATGTTATATACTCTTCACTGGATGGTCAACTTGTCTTGCTCTACTATATTATATACTCTTCACTCCATGGTCCACTTGTCCTGCTCTACTATATTATATACTCTTCACTGCATGGTCAACTTGTCCTGCTCTACTATGTTATATACTCTTCACTACATTGTCTACATCATCCGCTCCTCTTCTCTTTGATTAGCCAACTTCTCCTCCTCCCCTCTAACACTGTATTAGCAGGAAAGCTCCAGGGACCAAGGCTAACTGGTAGGAAAAACTACTCACCCATTCATTTCACCAATTCACTTCACCAATTCACTTCACCTTATCAATTCACCCATTCAATTCACCTATTAATTTCACCTATTCATTAGATCCATTCATTTCACCCATTCACTTCCTTCACCCATTTCACACATTCACTTCACCCTTACACTTCACCCATTCATTTTAGCCATTCAATTCACTCATGCACTTCACACATTCACTTCCTCCATTAATTTCACCCATTCACCACCTCCATTAGATTCATCCATTCACTTCCTCTATTAATTTCACCCATTCACCACCTCCATTAGATTCACCCATTCACTTCCTCTATTAATTTCACCAATTCACTTCCTCCATTAATTTCACCCATTCACTTCCTCCATTAGATTCACCCATTCACTTCCTCCATTAGATTCACCCATTCACTTCCTCCATTAATTTCACCCATTCACTTCCTCCATTAATTTCACCCATTCACTTCCTCCATTAGATTCACCCATTCACTTCCTCCATTAGATTCACCCATTCACTTCCTCCATTAATTTCACCCATTCACTTCCTCTATTAATTTCACCCATTCACTTCCTCTATTAATTTCACCCATTCACTTCCTCCATTAATTTCACCCATTCACTTCCTCCATTAGATTCACCCATTCACTTCCTCCATTAGATTCACCCATTCACTTCCTCCATTAATTTCACCCATTCACTTCCTCTATTAATTTCACCCATTCACTTCCTCTATTAATTTCACCCATTCACTTCCTCCATTAATTTCACCCATTCACTTCCTCCATTAGATTCACCCATTCACTTCCTCCATTAGATTCACCCATTCACTTCCTCCATTAATTTCACCCATTCACTTCCTCTATTAATTTCACTCATTCACTTCCTCTATTAATTTCACCCATTCACTTCCCCCACTTGTCACTCCTAATAACCATCACTCCCCTTGCCATTTCCAGAATCAAGTCAGGTTTGGCTCTGCCTTTTGTTAAACAGTTGATTTAAATGTTCATATAAAATGTGTTAAAGACTCATTGCCTAATTGCTCCACTATTATTGAACAACTAAAGACTAGACAGGACAAAGAAAGACATGGAAGTCAGAATAGAGAATATTGTTTGTAGCACTGAGGAACTGCAGGCTTATCATCAACAGGTCTGCATGGGAATTAGAATTAGCTGGCCTGTGTTTCATAAAGCCTGTCTGTCTAATCCTCTCAATTGAGGGTATCATCCCTGCTAATTGATTCTATTGTATCAGCCTCTATAACTCTGCTATTACTGCTTACAAAGCCTGGGTATTTCCATCCCATGTGGGGAGACTATTGATACACAGAAAACAGAGAATATTGGCCTGGGAATTCCCATTTCAATTGACATTGATTCAAATAATGATTTTGAGGTGTCTTAAGCAATCATATCCAAAAACATGGAAATCAATGCAAGAAACCCAGACACAATTAATGACAATGTTTTATTTTGATTGAACCTTTATTTAACTAGGCAAGTCAGTTAAAGAACAAAACAAATTCTTATTTATAATGACGGCCAAACCCTCCCTTAACGCGGACGACGCTGGGCCAATTGTGCGCCATCTTCTGGGACTACGGATCATGGCCGGTTGCGATACAGCCCGGGATCGAACCAGGGTTTGTAGTGACACCTCTAGCACTGAGATGTAGTGCCTTAGACGACTGTCCCACTGGGGAACAATATATTAATGAACTGCTGGAGAATAACTACCAAACCCAGAAATGCTCCATCATGCTCCCCTTGGTTCCCGTCTCAGAACCTGGCTGTGTGGTGTACAGGTTCTCCCAGGGACAGCCCCTGGTCCTACCAGCTGACAGGTGTGTTCTGTAAGCCCTCACCTGGACCCACCTGAACCCACCTGGACCCACCTGAACCCACCTGAACCCACCTGGACCCACCTGAACCCACCTGGACCCACCTGGACCCACCTGAATCCACCTGGACCCACCTGAACCCACCTGGGCCCACCTGGACCCACCTGAACCCACCTGAACCCACCTGTACCCAGCATAGGTAGTAAATGGTCAAACTGTACCAGAATGTTTAGGTTGGCATGGTTACACACCTGGAGGATACCTGGATGAAGTGTTTAATGGACCTGTCAGTAAATTACTACATTTAAGTAGGAGTCAGATAGAGTGGGTTCAGAAAGTATTCAGACACCTTGACTTTTTCCACATTTTGTTATGTTACAGCCTTATTCTAAAATGGATTAATTAAATATATATTTTTTCTCCTCATCAAATCTACACTAATACCTCATAATGACAAAGGAAAAACAGGTTTTTGAAATGTTTGCAAGTTGCAAAACAGAAATATCACATTTCCCTAAGTATTCAGAACCTTTACTCAGTACTTTGTTGAAGCACCTTTGTCATTGATTACAGCCTCCAGTCTTCTTGGGTATGACGCTACAATCTTGTCATATCTGTATTTGGGGAGTTTCTCCCATTGTTCTCTAAAGATCCTCTCAAGCTCTGTCAGGTAGGACAGGGTGCTTCGCTGCACAGCTATTTTCAGGTCTCTCCATAGATGTTTAAGTCCAGGCTCTGGTTGGACCACTCAAGGACATTCAGAGACTTGTCCCGAAACCACTCCTGCATTGTCTTGGCTGTGTGCTTAGGGTTGTTGTCCTGCTGGAAGGTGAACCTCCGCACCAGTCTGAGGTCCTGAACGCTCTGGGGCATATTTTCATCAAGGATCTTTCTGTACTTTTGCTCCGCTCATCTTTCCCGCGATCCTGCTTCGTCTCCCAGGCCGCTGACAAACATCCCCACAGCCTGATGCTGCGTTATAAACACTTGTTGATCTGAACATTTGATTTTGTTAAAATGTAATTTTTGTCAGTAAGGAAATTGAGACTGCTAATCTGTTTGTGTTTTGTATTATTTAGCTGAGAAGAACAGAATATGAGTTGTCCTACTGTAATGTTATCTGACTATGTTCCATGATATAGGCTGTAGGCTTGTTCATTTATCTGACTAGATACTGTATGTTATCTGGCTATAGGCTGTAGACTAGTTCATTTATCAGACTAGATACTGTATGTTATCTGGCTATAGGCTGTAGGCTTGTTCATTTATCTGACTAGATACTGTATGTTATCTGGCTATGATATAGACTGTAGGCTTGTTCATTTATCAGACTAGATACTGTATGTTATCTGGCTATGATATAGACTGTAGGCCTGTTCATTTATCAGACTAGATACTGTATGTTATCTGGCTATGATATAGACTGTAGGCCTGTTCATTTATCAGACTAGATACTGTATGTTATCTGGCTATAGGCTGTAGGCTTGTTCATTTATCAGACTAGATACTGTATGTTATCTGGCTATGATATAGACTGTAGGCTTGTTCATTTATCAGACTAGATACTGTATGTTATCTGGCTATAGACTGTAGGCTTGTTCATTTATCAGACTAGATACTGTATGTTATCTGACTATAGACTGTAGACTAGTTTATTTATCAGACTAGATACTGTATGTTATCTGGCTATAGACTGTAGGCTTGTTCATTTATCAGACTAGATACTGTATGTTATCTGGCTGTAGACTGTAGGCCTGTTCATTTATCAGACTAGATACTGTATGTTATCTGGCTATAGACTGTAGGCTTGTTCATTTATCAGACTAGATACTGTATGTTATCTGATTATAGACTGTAGGCTTGTTCATTTATCAGACTAGATACTGTATGTTATCTGGCTATAGACTGTAGGCTTGTTCATTTATCAGACTAGATACTGTATGTTATCTGGCTATAGGCTGTAGGCTTGTTCATTTATCAGACTAGATACTGAATGTTATCTGGCTGTAGGCTTGTTCATTTATCAGACTAGATACTGAATGTTATCTGGCTGTAGGCTTGTTCATTTATCAGACTAGATACTGTATGTTATCTGGCTATAGACTGTAGGCTTGTTCATTTATCAGACTAGATACTGTATGTTATCTGGCTGTAGGCTTGTTCATTTATCAGACTAGATACTACATGTTATCTGGCTGTAGACTGTAGGCTTGTTCATTTATCAGACTAGATACTGTATGTTATCTGGCTGTAGGCTTGTTCATTTATCAGACTAGATACTACATGTTATCTGGCTGTAGACTGTAGGCTTGTTCATTTATCAGACTAGATACTGTATGTTATCTGGCTATAGACTGTAGGCTTGTTCATTTATCAGACTAGATACTGTATGTTATCTGTCTGTAGACTGTAGGCTTGTTCATTTATCAGACTAGATACTGTATGTTATCTGGCTATAGACTTGTTCATTTATCAGACTAGATACTGTATGTTATCTGGCTATGATATAGACTGTAGACTAGTTCATTTATCAGACTAGATACTGTATGTTATCTGACTAGACTGTAGGCTTGTTCTGCCTCTCAAACAGGACAACGGACAACGGAATGGATCCCATGCAGCGACCCTCCCCAAAAAAACGACTCAGAAAAAGAGGGAAACGAGGCAGGCTTCTTGTCAGACTCCGGAGACGGGCACACCGTGCACCACTCCCTAGCATTCTTCTTGCCAATGTCCAGTCTCTTGACAACAAGGTTGATGAAATCCGAGCAAGGGTAGCATTCCAGAGGGACATCAGAGACTGTAACGTTCTTTGCTTCACGGAAACATGGCTCACTGGAGAGACGCTATCCGAGGCGGTGCAGCCAACGGGTTTCTCCACGCATCGCGCCGACAGAAATAAACATCTTTCTGGTAAGAAGAGGGGCGGGGGCGTATGCCTTATGACTAACGAGACATGGTGTGATGAAAGAAACATACAGGAACTCAAATCCTTCTGTTCACCTGATTTAGAATTCCTCACAATCAAATGTAGACCACATTATCTACCAAGAGAATTCTCTTCAATTATAATCACAGCCGTATATATCCCCCCCCAAGCAGACACATCGGTGGCTCTGAACAAACTTTATTTAACTCTTTGCAAACTGGAAACCATTTATCCGGAGGCTGCATTCATTGTAGCTGGGGATTTTAACAAGGCTAATCTGAAAACAAGACTCCCTAAATTTTATCAGCATATCGATTGCGCAACCAGGGGTGGAAAAACCTTGGATCATTGTTACTCTAACTTCCGCGACGCATATAAGGCCCTGCCCCGCCCCCCTTTCGGAAAAGCTGACCACGACTCCATTTTGTTGATCCCTGCCTACAGACAGAAACTAAAACAAGAGGCTCCCACGCTGAGGTCTGTCCAACGCTGGTCCGACCAAGCTGACTCCACACTCCAAGACTTCTTCCATCACGTGGACTGGGATATGTTTCGTATTGCGTCAGATAACAATATTGACGAATACGCTGATTCGGTGTGCGAGTTCATTAGAACGTGCGTTGAAGATGTCGTTCCCATAGCAACGATTAAAACATTCCCTAACCAGAAACCGTGGATTGATGGCAGCATTCGCGTGAAACTGAAAACGCGAACCACTGCTTTTAATCAGGGCAAGGTGTCTGGTAACATGACTGAATACAAACAGTGCAGCTATTCCCTCCGCAAGGCTATCAAACAAGCTAAGCGTCAGTACAGAGACAAAGTAGAATCTCAATTCAACGGCTCAGACACAAGAGGCATGTGGCAGGGTCTACAGTCAATCACGGACTACAAGAAGAAATCCAGCCCAGCTTCCTGACGGGCCGCCCCCAGGTGGTGAGGGTAGGCAACAACATCTCCTCCCCGCTGATCCTCAACACTGGGGCCCCACAAGGGTGCGTTCTGAGCCCTCTCCTGTACTCCCTGTTCACCCACGACTGCGTGGCCACGCACGCCTCCAACTCAATCATCAAGTTTGCGGACGACACAACAGTGGTAGGCTTGATTACCAACAACAACGAGACGGCCTACAGGGAGGAGGTGAGGGCCCTCGGAGTGTGGTGTCAGGAAAATAACCTCACACTCAACGTCAACAAAACTAAGGAGATGATTGTGGACTTCAGGAAACAGCAGAGGGAACACCCCCCTATCCACATCGATGGAACAGTAGTGGAGAGGGTAGCAAGTTTTAAGTTCCTCGGCATACACATCACAGACAAACTGAATTGGTCCACTCACACAGACAGCATCGTGAAGAAGGCGCAGCAGCGCCTCTTCAACCTCAGGAGGCTGAAGAAATTCGGCTTGTCACCAAAAGCACTCACAAACTTCTACAGATGCACAATCGAGAGCATCCTGGCGGGCTGTATCACCGCCTGGTACGACAACTGCTCCGCCCTCAACCGTAAGGCTCTCCAGAGGGTATTGAGGTCTGCACAACGCATCACCGGGGGCAAACTACCTGCCCTCCAGGACACCTACACCACCCGATGTTACAGGAAGGCCATAAAGATCATCAAGGACAACAACCACCCGAGCCACTGCCTGTTCACCCCGCTATCATCCAGAAGGCGAGGTCAGTACAGGTGCATCAAAGCTGGGACGGAGAGACTGAAAAACAGCTTCTATCTCAAGGCCATCAGACTGTTAAACAGCCACCACTAACATTGAGTGGCTGCTGCCAACACACTGACACTGACACTGACTCAACTCCAGCCACTTTAATAATGGGAATTGATGGGAAATGATGTAAATATATCACTAGCCACTTTAAACAATGCTACCTTATATAATGTTACTTACCCTACATTATTCATCTCATATGCATACGTATATACTGTACTCTATATCATCGACTGCATCCTTATGTAATACATGTATCACTAGCCACTTTAACTATGCCACTTTGTTTACATACTCATCTCATATGTATATACTGCACTCCATACCATCTACTGTATCTCGCCTATGCCGCTCTGTACCATCACTCATTCATATATCCTTATGTACATATTCCTTATCCCCTTACACTGTGTATAAGACAGTAGTTTTGGAATTGTTAGTTAGATTACTTGTTGGTTATTACTGCATTGTCGTAACTAGATGCACAAGCATTTCGCTACACTCGCATTAACATCTGCTAACCATGTGTATGTGACAAATAAATTTGATTTGGTTTGATTTGATTTGGATTTTTAGCTGACTAGATATTCTGACAAGTCCCATGTCATTACTTTATATTATATGGTTTTATAGTAGTTGAATAAAATCAATAATTTGAACCATGTCCATGTCACTGAAGCACGTTTTTCTCTGTTGGCTCTATACTTCAAAACTTTGATTGGAAATCAAACGTAGACTATGAGGTTAAAGTGCAGACTGTCAGCTTTAATGTGAGGGTATTGTCATCCATATCGGTTGAACAATTTTTTAATTACAGCCTTTGTTGAACATAAAACCACCATTTTAGGGGATCAAAACGTATTGGGACAAATTCAGTGTCTTTGGAAAGTATTCAGACCCCTTACTCTGTATACCATGGGCTGTCCTACCCTGTTCCTGTAGCTACCCAGTACTCTGTATACCATGGGCTCTCCTACCCTGTTCCTGTAGCTACCCAGTAATCTGTATACCATGGGCTCTCCTACCCTGTTCCTGCAGCTACCCAGTACTCTGTATACCATGGGCTCTCCTACCCTGTCCCTGTAGCTACCCAGTACGCTGTATACCATGGGCTCTCCAACCCTGTTCCTGTAGCTACCCAGTACTCTGTATATCATGGACTCTCCTACCCTGTTCCTGTAGCTACCCAGTACTCTGTATATCATGGACTCTCCAACCCTGTTCCTGTAGCTACCCAGTACGCTGTATACCATGGGCTCTCCTACCCTGTTCCTGTAGCTACCCAGTACTCTGTATACCATGGGCTCTCCTACCCTGTTCCTGCAGCTACCCAGTACGCTGTATACCATGGGCTCTCCAACCCTGTTCCTGTAGCTACCCAGTACTCTGTATACCATGGGCTCTCCAACCCTGTTCCTGTAGCTACCCAGTACGCTGTATACCATGGGCTCTCCTACCCTGTTCCTGCAGCTACCCAGTACTCTGTATGCCATGGGCTCTCCAACCCTGTTCCTGTAGCTACCCAGTACGCTGTATACCATGGGCTCTCCAACCCTGTTCCTGCCTCTACCCAGTGTTTAATTTAGGAAACGAAGTGACATCTGTTTGGAAACGTCAATAGTAACATGTTTTTACAATTAAACATATTTCATTATGCTCTGTCTTTGAGAAAGGAATGAAGGAGAGAGAGGAGGAGATGGGAAAACACGCTGGTGAGATTATGTAGCTAAAGGTAATTTGTCAGCCTATTAATTACAAAAAGCAAAAAAATACCCTTCTAAAAAATAAAATACAAAAATTCACTGTAATTGTAGGTTAACTCCATAAGCCGCCCTGCACAATCAATGAAGCAACATTATCACCTAGGCATATACCTTCTCTCCCAGACTGATGGATAGACAGTTAGGAGTGTATCATCAGGTCCCCAGTCCATCCAGTATAGGCCTATCTATAGGTTCTCTCCCAGACTGAGGGATAGACAGCTAGGAGTGTATCATCAGGTCCCCAGTCCATCCAGTATAGGCCTATCTATACCTTCTCTCCCAGACTGATGGATAGACAGTTAGGAGTGTAGCATCAGGTCCCCAGTCCATCCAGTATAGGCCTATCTATAGGTTCTCTCCCAGACTGATGGATAGACAGTTAGGAGTGTAGCATCAGGTCCCCAGTCCATCCAGTATAGGCCTATCTATACCTTCTCTCCCAGATAGACTGAGTGGATCAGGTCCCCAGTCCATCCAGTATAGGCCTATCTATACCTTCTCTCCCAGACTGAGGGATAGACAGTTAGGAGTGTAGCATCAGGTCCCCAGTCCATCCAGTATAGGCCTATCTATACCTTCTCTCCCAGACTGATGGATAGACAGTTAGGAGTGTAGCATCAGGTCCCCAGTCCATCCAGTATAGGCTCTCCCAGACTGATGGATAGACAGTTATCTCAGGTCCCCAGTCCATCCAGGTTCTCTCCCAGACTGAGGGATAGACAGTTAGGAGTGTATCATCAGGTCCCCAGTCCATCCAGTATAGGCCTATCTATACCTTCTCTCCCAGACTGATGGATAGACAGTTAGGAGTGTAGCATCAGGTCCCCAGTCCATCCAGTATAGGCCTATCTATACCTTCTCTCCCAGACTGATGGATAGACAGTTAGGAGTGTAGCATCAGGTCTCCATCAGGTCCCCAGTCCATCCAGACTGACTGGGATAGACAGTTAGGAGTGTAGCATCATCCCCAGGGCCTCCCCAGACTCCATCCATCCAGTATAGGCCTATCTATACCTTCTCTCCCAGACTGAGGGATAGACAGCTAGGAGTGTATCATCAGGTCCCCAGTCCATCCAGTATAGGCCTATCTATACCTTCTCTCCGAGACTGAGGGATAGACAGCTAGGAGTGTATCATCAGGTCCCCAGTCCATCCAGTATAGGCCTTTATAACGTTAGGAGTGT
This sequence comes from Oncorhynchus nerka, assembly GCF_034236695.1. Classification (NCBI taxonomy): domain Eukaryota; kingdom Metazoa; phylum Chordata; class Actinopteri; order Salmoniformes; family Salmonidae; genus Oncorhynchus; species Oncorhynchus nerka. The sequence continues at coordinate 3,011,318 of NC_088401.1, read as the reverse complement.
AGCATAACCTATTGTATAACAGCACATCATAAAACAAATTTAAGTACATTTTTTTTTTTATGCTTGGGCTCATATAAAAGCCTATGTGTATGCATCAGCTCTAATATGTGCATGGGTGTTCTGAATGAATCATCACCTTAGAAAGCGCTGACCATTTCATTGTGTTTGGCTTTGAAAACAACATCCACAAGTACCATGTTTAAACTGTTTCAAACTGCTGTTGAACATTCTTTCTTTAAATTGATCATCACAGTGAGGTAAGTTTTAAATTATTAATTTTATTATTTAAAGGTAATTTATGTAACCTTTACTTATCTAGGCAAGTCAAATTTTTAATTTACGATGCAGAATGTTTGGCAGGACGACGCTGAGCCAAGTCGTGCACTGCCCTGTGGGACAGCCAATCACGGCAAGACGTGATACAGCCAGGATACTATTGTGACGCCTCTGAGATGCAGTGCCTTTGATCGCTACGCCACTCGATACGATACTTGATGTGATTTTTTGATTGCACTGATGTCAGAGTGGTAAGAGGGACAATAGAGCCCTGAGTTCCAGGCCATTAGGACCTGATGGAGGGACCATAGAGCCCTGAGTACCAGGCCATTAGGACCTGATGGAGGGACCATAGAGCCCTGAGTTCCAGGCCATTAGGACCTGATGGAGGGACCATAGAGCCCTGAGTACCAGGCCATTAGGACCTGATGGAGGGACCATAGAGCCCTGAGTTCCAGGCCATTAGGACCTGATGGAGGGACAATAGAGCCCTGAGTTCCAGGCCATTAGGACCTGATGGAAGGACAATAGAGCCCTGAGTTCCAGGCCATTAGGACCTGATGGAGGGACAATAGAGCCCTGAGTACCAGGCCATTAGGACCTGATGGAGGGACAATAGAGCCCTGAGTACCAGGCCATTAGGACCTGATGGAGGGACAATAGAGCCTTGAGTACCAGGCCATTAGGACCTGATGGAGGGACAATAGAGCCTTGAGTACCAGGCCATTAGGACCTGATGGAGGGACAATAGAGCCCTGAGTACCAGGCCACTAGTGACCTGATGGAGGGACAATAGAGCCCTGAGTACCAGGTCATTAGAACTTGATGGAGGGACAGTAGAGCCCTGAGTACCAGGTCCTCAGGACCTGATGGTAGATAGCAAGTTGAGTACTACTAACGTATGTCCAAAATGCATCAGAGGAGATTACCGTGACTCAACACATGGAATTTTACTGTGGTCAGAACTCATGACTCACAATGTGGAGATAATATGGGCCCCGCAACAGCCTTAGTTTCGTCCTGTTTCTGTCCATAATTTGTGTTGAAGATTGCATCGATGCACGCTTCGAAATGTGTACAAGCAGAGTAAAGCAGTCAACTCTCTCTCTGTCCCTCCCCAGGCTCTACATGTTGAAACACAATGGCTACCAGGGGGAGTAAAGCAGTCAACTCTCTCTCTGTCCCTCCCCAGGCTCTACATGTTGAAACACAATGGCTACCAGGGGGAGTAAAGCAGTCAACTCTCTCTCTGTCCCTCCCCAGGCTCTACATGTTGAAACACAATGACTACCAGGGGGAGTAAAGCAGTCAACTCTCTCTCTGTCCCTCCCCAGGCTCTACATGTTGAAACACAATGACTACCAGGGGGCGTAAAGCAGTCAACAATTATCCCTCCCTCCCTCCCTGTACTATGGACCAGGGGTCTGAGGAGCGCTAATGGAAATGATTGCATCAGCACAAGGCCCTACAGAGAGCCAGAAGCTGTTGTGATGCCTAGTGCTAGTGTACCTCCTGGTCTGTCTGCCAGGAGCTGTTGAGATGCCTAGTGTTACCTCCTGGTCTGTCTGCCAGGAGCTGTTGAGATGCCTAGTGTTACCTCCTGGTCTGTCTGCCAGAAGCTGTTGAGATGCCTAGTGCTACTGTACCTCCTGGTCTGTCTGCCAGAAGCTGTTGAGATGCCTAGTTTTACCTCCTGGTCTGTCTGCCAGAAGCTGTTGAGATGCCTAGTGTTACCTCCTGGTCTGTCTGCCAGAAGCTGTTGAGATGCCTAGTGCTAGTGTACCTCCTGGTCTGTCTGCCAGGAGCTGTTGAGATGCCTAGTGTTACCTCCTGGTCTGTCTGCCAGGAGCTGTTGAGATGCCTAGTGTTACCGGTGAGGTTCTCCGCTGGTGTTTCAGCACTGCGTTCTACATTCACTGGGAAGTGGGCCTTTGTGTTAATGTTATTTGTTTACGCTGACGTAAACTGTCAGAGATGAGTTGTCTTTCTGAGTGTGTGAATGGCCGTCTCCTAAGAGGAGGGTGAATACAGGATGAATACAGGATGAATACAGGATGAGGGTGAATACAGGATGAATACAGGATGAATACAGGATGAATACAGGGTGAATACAGGGTGAATACAGGATGAATACAGGATGAGGGTGAATACAGGATGAGGGTGAATACAGGATGAATACAGGATGAATACAGGGAGAATACAGGATCAATACAGGGTGAATACAGGATGAGGGTGAATACAGGATGAATACAGGATGAATACAGGATGAGGGTGAATACAGGATGAATACAGGATGAATACAGGATGAGGGTGAATACAGGGGGAATACAGGGTGAATACAGGATGAATACAGGATGAATACAGGATGAGGGTGAATACAGGATGAATACAGGATGAGGGTGAATACAGGATGAATACAGGATGAATACAGGATGAGGGTGAATACAGGGTGAATACAGGATGAATACAGGATGAGGGTGAATACAGGATGTATACAGGATGAATACAGGATGAGGGTGAATATAGGGTGAATACAGGATGAATACAGGATGAATACAGGATGAGGGTGAATACAGGGTGAATACAGGGTGAATACAGGATGAATACAGGATGAATACAGGGTGAATACAGGGTGAATACAGGATGAATACAGGATGAGGGTGAATACAGGATGAGGGTGAATACAGGATGAATACAGGATGAATACAGGGAGAATACAGGATCAATACAGGGTGAATACAGGATGAGGGTGAATACAGGATGAATACAGGATGAATACAGGATGAATACAGGATGAGGGTGAATACAGGATGAATACAGGATGAATACAGGATGAGGGTGAATACAGGGTGAATACAGGATGAGGGTGAATACAGGGTGAATACAGGGTGAATACAGGATGAATACAGGATGAATACAGGGTGAATACAGGGTGAATACAGGATGAATACAGGATGAGGGTGAATACAGGATGAGGGTGAATACAGGATGAATACAGGATGAATACAGGGAGAATACAGGATCAATACAGGGTGAATACAGGATGAGGGTGAATACAGGATGAATACAGGATGAATACAGGATGAATACAGGATGAGGGTGAATACAGGATGAATACAGGATGAATACAGGATGAGGGTGAATACAGGGTGAATACAGGATGAATACAGGATGAGGGTGAATACAGGGGGAATACAGGGTGAATACAGGATGAATACAGGATGAATACAGGATGAGGGTGAATACAGGATGAATACAGGATGAATACAGGATGAGGGTGAATACAGGATGAATACAGGATGAATACAGGATGAGGGTGAATACAGGGTGAATACAGGATGAATACAGGATGAGGGTGAATACAGGATGTCTACAGGATGAATACAGGATGAGGGTGAATACAGGGTGAATACAGGATGAATACAGGATGAATACAGGATGAGGGTGAATACAGGATGAATACAGGATGAATACAGGATGAGGGTGAATACAGGGTGAATACAGGGTGAATACAGGATGAATACAGGATGAATACAGGATGAGGGTGAATACAGGATGAATACAGGATGAATACAGGATGAGGGTGAATACAGGGTAAATACAGGATGAATACAGGATGAGGGTGAATACAGGATGAATACAGGATGAATACAGGATGAATACAGGATCAATACAGGATGAATACAGGATGAGGGTGAATACAGGATGAGGGTGAATACAGGGTGAATACAGGGTGAATACAGGATGAATACAGGATGAATACAGGGTGAATACAGGATGAATACAGGATGAGGGTGTATACAGGATGAATACAGGATGAATGCAGGATGAGGGTGAATACAGGATGAATACAGGATGAATACAGGATGAGGGTGAATACAGGATGAATACAGGATGAGGGTGGATACAGGATGAATACAGGATGAATACAGGATGAATACAGGATCAGGGTGAATACAGGATGAATACAGGATGAATACAGGGTGAATACAGGATGAGGGTGAATACAGGATGAGGGTGAATACAGGGTGTATACAGGATGAATACAGGATGAGGGTGAATACAGGATGAATACAGGATGAATACAGGATGAATACAGGATGAGGGTGAATACAGGATGAATACAGGATGAATACAGGATGAGGGTGAATACAGGATGAGGGTGAATACAGGATGAATACAGGATGAGGGTGAATACAGGATGAGGGTGAAAACAGGATGAATACAGGATGAATACAGGATGAGGGTGAATACAGGATGAGGGTGAATACAGGATGAATACAGGATGAATACAGGATGAGGGTGAATACAGGGTAAATACAGGATGAATACAGGATGAGGGTGAATACAGGATGAATACAGGATGAATACAGGATGAATACAGGATCAATACAGGATGAATACAGGATGAGGGTGAATACAGGATGAGGGTGAATACAGGGTGAATACAGGGTGAATACAGGATGAATACAGGATGAATACAGGGTGAATACAGGATGAATACAGGATGAGGGTGTATACAGGATGAATACAGGATGAATGCAGGATGAGGGTGAATACAGGATGAATACAGGATGAATACAGGATGAGGGTGAATACAGGATGAATACAGGATGAGGGTGGATACAGGATGAATACAGGATGAATACAGGATGAATACAGGATCAGGGTGAATACAGGATGAATACAGGATGAATACAGGGTGAATACAGGATGAGGGTGAATACAGGATGAGGGTGAATACAGGGTGTATACAGGATGAATACAGGATGAGGGTGAATACAGGATGAATACAGGATGAGGGTGAATACAGGATGAATACAGGATGAATACAGGATGAGGGTGAATACAGGATGAGGGTGAATACAGGATGAATACAGGATGAGGGTGAATACAGGATGAGGGTGAAAACAGGATGAATACAGGATGAATACAGGATGAGGGTGAATACAGGATGAGGGTGAATACAGGATGAATACAGGATGAATACAAGTTGAATACAGGGTGAATACAGGATGGATACAGGATGAATACAGGGTGAATACAGGGTGAATACGGGATGAATACAGGATGAGGGTGAATACAGGGTGAATACAGGGTGAATACAGGATGAATAATGGATGAGGGTGAATACAGGATGAATACAGTATGAATACAGGATGAATACAGGATGAGGGTGAATACAGGATGAATACAGGATGAATACAGGATGAGGGTGAATACAGGGTGAATACAGGATGAATACAGGATGAGGGTGAATACAGGATGAATACAGGATGAATACAGGATGAGGGTGAATACAGGGTGAATACAGGATGACTACAGGATGAATACAGGATGAATACAGGATGAATACAGGATAAATACAGGATGAATACAGGATCAATACAGGATGAATACAGGATGAGGGTGAATACAGGATGAGGGTGAATACAGGGTGAATACAGGGTGAATACAGGATGAATACAGGATGAATACAGGGTGAATACAGGATGAGGGTGTATACAGGATGAATACAGGATGAATACAGGATGAGGGTGAATACAGGATGAATACAGGATGAATACAGGATGAATACAGGATCAATACAGAATGAATACAGGATGAGGGGTGAATACAGGATGAATAAAGGATGAGGGTGAATACAGGGTGAATACAGGATGAATACAGGATGAATACAGGGTGAATACAGGATGAGGGTGAATACAGGGTGAATACAGGATGAATACAGGATGAATACAGGATCAATACAGGGTGAATACAGGATGAGGGTGAATACAGGGTGAATACAGGGTGAATACAGGGTGAATACAGGATGAATACAGGATGAATACAGGGTGAATACAGGATGAATACTGGATGAGGGTGTATACAGGATGAATACAGGATGAGGGTGAATACAGGATGAATACAGGATGAATACAGGATGAGGGTGAATACAGGATGAATACAGGATGAGGGTGAATACAGGATGAATACAGGATGAATACAGGATCAGGGTGAATACAGGATGAATACAGGATGAATACAGGGTGAATACAGGATGAGGGTGAATACAGGATGAGGGTGAATACAGGGTGTATACAGGATGAATACAGGATGAGGGTGAATACAGGATGAATACAGGATGAATACAGGATGAATACAGGATGAATACAGGATGAGGGTGAATACAGGATGAATACAAGATGAATACAGGATGAGGGTGAATACAGGATGAGGGTGAATACAGGATGAATACAGGATGAGGGTGAATACAGGATGAGGGTGAATACAGGATGAATACAGGATGAATACAGGATGAGGGTGAATACAGGATGAGGGTGAATACAGGATGAATACAGGATGAGGGTGAATACAGGATGAGGGTGAATACAGGATGAATACAGGATGAATACAGGATGAGGGTGAATACAGGATGAGGGTGAATACAGGATGAATACAGGATGAATACAAGATGAATACAGGGTGAATACAGGATGAATACAGGATGAGGGTGAATACAGGGTGAATACAGGATGAATACAGGATGAATACAGGGTGAATACAGGATGAGGGTGAATACAGGGTGAATACAGGGTGAATACAGGATGAATACAGGATGAATACAGGATCAATACAGGGTGAATACAGGATGAGGGTGAATACAGGGTGAATACAGGGTGAATACAGGATGAATAATGGATGAGGGTGAATACAGGATGAATACAGGATGAATACAGGATGAGGGTGAATACAGGATGAATACAGGATGAATACAGGATGAGGGTGAATACAGGGTGAATACAGGATGAATACAGGATGAGGGTGAATACAGGATGTCTACAGGATGAATACAGGATGAGGGTGAATACAGGGTGAATACAGGATGAATACAGGATGAATACAGGATGAGGGTGAATACAGGATGAATACAGGATGAATACAGGATGAGGGTGAATACAGGGTGAATACAGGGTGAATACAGGATGAATACAGGATGAATACAGGATGAGGGTGAATACAGGATGAATACAGGATGAATACAGGATGAGGGTGAATACAGGGTAAATACGGGATGAATACAGGATGAGGGTGAATACAGGATGAATACAGGATGAATACAGGATGAATACAGGATCAATACAGGATGAATACAGGATGAGGGTGAATACAGGATGAGGGTGAATACAGGGTGAATACAGGGTGAATACAGGATGAATACAGGATGAATACAGGGTGAATACAGGATGAATACAGGATGAGGGTGTATACAGGATGAATACAGGATGAATGCAGGATGAGGGTGAATACAGGATGAATACAGGATGAATACAGGATGAGGGGTGAATACAGGATGAATACAGGATGAGGGTGGATACAGGATGAATACAGGATGAATACAGGATGAATACAGGATCAGGGTGAATACAGGATGAATACAGGATGAATACAGGGTGAATACAGGATGAGGGTGAATACAGGATGAGGGTGAATACAGGGTGTATACAGGATGAATACAGGATGAGGGTGAATACAGGATGAATACAGGATGAATACAGGATGAATACAGGATGAGGGTGAATACAGGATGAATACAGGATGAATACAGGATGAGGGTGAATACAGGATGAGGGTGAATACAGGATGAATACAGGATGAGGGTGAATACAGGATGAGGGTGAAAACAGGATGAATACAGGATGAATACAGGATGAGGGTGAATACAGGATGAGGGTGAATACAGGATGAATACAGGATGAATACAAGTTGAATACAGGGTGAATACAGGATGGATACAGGATGAATACAGGGTGAATACAGGGTGAATACGGGATGAATACAGGATGAGGGTGAATACAGGGTGAATACAGGGTGAATACAGGATGAATAATGGATGAGGGTGAATACAGGATGAATACAGTATGAATACAGGATGAATACAGGATGAGGGTGAATACAGGATGAATACAGGATGAATACAGGATGAGGGTGAATACAGGGTGAATACAGGATGAATACAGGATGAGGGTGAATACAGGATGAATACAGGATGAATACAGGATGAGGGTGAATACAGGGTGAATACAGGATGACTACAGGATGAATACAGGATGAATACAGGATGAATACAGGATAAATACAGGATGAATACAGGATCAATACAGGATGAATACAGGATGAGGGTGAATACAGGATGAGGGTGAGTACAGGGTGAATACAGGGTGAATACAGGATGAATACAGGATGAATACAGGGTGAATACAGGATGAGGGTGTATACAGGATGAATACAGGATGAATACAGGATGAGGGTGAATACAGGATGAATACAGGATGAATACAGGATGAATACAGGATCAATACAGAATGAATACAGGATGAGGGTGAATACAGGATGAATAAAGGATGAGGGTGAATACAGGGTGAATACAGGATGAATACAGGATGAATACAGGGTGAATACAGGATGAGGGTGAATACAGGGTGAATACAGGATGAATACAGGATGAATACAGGATCAATACAGGGTGAATACAGGATGAGGGTGAATACAGGGTGAATACAGGGTGAATACAGGGTGAATACAGGATGAATACAGGATGAATACAGGGTGAATACAGGATGAATACTGGATGAGGGTGTATACAGGATGAATACAGGATGAGGGTGAATACAGGATGAATACAGGATGAATACAGGATGAGGGTGAATACAGGATGAATACAGGATGAGGGTGAATACAGGATGAATACAGGATGAATACAGGATGAGGGTGAATACAGGATGAATACAGGATGAATACAGGATCAGGGTGAATACAGGATGAATACAGGATGAATACAGGGTGAATACAGGATGAGGGTGAATACAGGATGAGGGTGAATACAGGGTGTATACAGGATGAATACAGGATGAGGGTGAATACAGGATGAATACAGGATGAATACAGGATGAATACAGGATGAATACAGGATGAGGGTGAATACAGGATGAATACAGGATGAATACAGGATGAGGGTGAATACAGGATGAGGGTGAATACAGGATGAATACAGGATGAGGGTGAATACAGGATGAGGGTGAATACAGGATGAATACAGGATGAATACAGGATGAGGGTGAATACAGGATGAGGGTGAATACAGGATGAATACAGGATGAGGGTGAATACAGGATGAGGGTGAATACAGGATGAATACAGGATGAATACAGGATGAGGGTGAATACAGGATGAGGGTGAATACAGGATGAATACAGGATGAATACAAGATGAATACAGGGTGAATACAGGATGAATACAGGATGAGGGTGAATACAGGGTGAATACAGGATGAATACAGGATGAATACAGGGTGAATACAGGATGAGGGTGAATACAGGGTGAATACAGGGTGAATACAGGATGAATACAGGATGAATACAGGATCAATACAGGGTGAATACAGGATGAGGGTGAATACAGGGTGAATACAGGGTGAATACAGGATGAATAATGGATGAGGGTGAATACAGGATGAATACAGTATGAATACAGGATGAATACAGGATGAGGGTGAATACAGGATGAATACAGGATGAATACAGGATGAGGGTGAATACAGGGTGAATACAGGATGAATACAGAATGAGGGTGAATACAGGATGAATACAGGATGAATACAGGATGAGGGTGAATACAGGGTGAATACAGGATGAATACAGGATGAATACAGGATGAGGGTGAATACAGGATGAATACAGGATGAATACAGGATGAGGGTGAATACAGGGCGAATGCAGGGTGAATACAGGGTGAATACAGGATGAATACAGGATGAATACAGGATGAATACAGGATCAGGGTGAATACAGGATTAATACAGGATGAATACAGGATGAGGGTGAATACAGGGTGAATACAGGGTGAATACAGGATGAATACAGGATGAATACAGGATGAGGGTGAATACAGGATGAATACAGGATGAATACAGGATGAGGGTGAATACAGGGTAAATACAGGATGAATACAGGATGAGGGTGAATACAGGATGAATACAGGATGAATACAGGATGAATACAGGATCAATATAGGATGAATACAGGATGAGGGTGAATACAGGATGAGGGTGAATACAGGGTGAATACAGGGTGAATACAGGATGAATACAGGATGAATACAGGGTGAATACAGGATGAATACAGGATGAGGGTGTATACAGGATGAATACAGGATGAATGCAGGATGAGGGTGAATACAGGATGAATACAGGATGAATACAGAATGAGGGTGAATACAGGATGAATACAGGATGAGGGTGAATACAGGATGAATACAGGATGAATACAGGATGAGGGTGAATACAGGATGAATACAGGATGAATACAGGATGAATACAGGATCAGGGTGAATACAGGGTGAATACAGGATGAATACAGGGTGAATACAGGATGAGGGTGAATACAGGATGAGGGTGAATACAGGGTGTATACAGGATGATTACAAGTTGAATACAGGGTGAATACAGGATGGATACAGGATGAATACAGGGTGAATACAGGGTGAATACGGGATGAATACCTGATGAGGGTGAATACAGGGTGAATACAGGATGAATAATGGATGAGGGTGAATACAGGATGAATACAGTATGAATACAGGATGAATACAGGATGAGGGTGAATACAGGATGAATACAGGATGAATACAGGATGAGGGTGAATACAGGGTGAATACAGGATGAATACAGGATGAGGGTGAATACAGGATGAATACAGGATGAATACAGGATGAGGGTGAATACAGGGTGAATACAGGATGAATACAGGATGAATACAGGATGAATACAGGATGAATACAGGATAAATACAGGATGAATACAGGATCAATACAGGATGAATACAGGATGAGGGTGAATACAGGATGAGGGTGAATACAGGGTGAATACTGGACAAACAATATGAATACAGGATGAATACAGGATGAATACAGGGTGAATACAGGATGAATACAGGATGAGGGTGTATACAGGATGAATACAGGATGAATACAGGATGAGGGTGAATACAGGATGAATACAGGATGAATACAGGATGAATACAGGATAAATACAGAATGAATACAGGATGAGGGTGAATACAGGATGAATAAAGGATGAGGGTGAATACAGGGTGAATACAGGATGAATACAGGATGAATACAGGGTGAATACAGGATGAGGGTGAATACAGGGTGAATACAGGATGAATACAGGATGAATACAGGATGAGGGTGAATACAGGATGAATACAGGATGAATACAGGATGAGGGTGAATACAGGGTGAATACAGGATGAATACAGGATGAGGGTGAATACAGGATGAATACAGGATGAATACAGGATGAGGGTGAATACAGGGTGAATACAGGATGAATACAGGATGAATACAGGATGAATACAGGATGAATACAGGATGAGGGTGAATACAGGGTGAATACAGGATGAATACAGGATGAATACAGGATGAGGGTGAATACAGGATGAATACAGGATGAATACAGGATGAGGGTGAATACAGGGCGAATGCAGGGTGAATACAGGGTGAATACAGGATGAATACAGGATGAATACAGGATGAATACAGGATCAGGGTGAATACAGGATTAATACAGGATGAATACAGGATGAGGGTGAATACAGGGTGAATACAGGGTGAATACAGGATGAATACAGGATGAATACAGGATGAGGGTGAATACAGGATGAATACAGGATGAATACAGGATGAGGGTGAATACAGGGTAAATACAGGATGAATACAGGATGAGGGTGAATACAGGATGAATACAGGATGAATACAGGATGAATACAGGATCAATATAGGATGAATACAGGATGAGGGTGAATACAGGATGAGGGTGAATACAGGGTGAATACAGGGTGAATACAGGATGAATACAGGATGAATACAGGGTGAATACAGGATGAATACAGGATGAGGGTGTATACAGGATGAATACAGGATGAATGCAGGATGAGGGTGAATACAGGATGAATACAGGATGAATACAGAATGAGGGTGAATACAGGATGAATACAGGATGAGGGTGAATACAGGATGAATACAGGATGAATACAGGATGAGGGTGAATACAGGATGAATACAGGATGAATACAGGATGAATACAGGATCAGGGTGAATACAGGGTGAATACAGGATGAATACAGGGTGAATACAGGATGAGGGTGAATACAGGATGAGGGTGAATACAGGGTGTATACAGGATGATTACAAGTTGAATACAGGGTGAATACAGGATGGATACAGGATGAATACAGGGTGAATACAGGGTGAATACGGGATGAATACAGGATGAGGGTGAATACAGGGTGAATACAGGATGAATAATGGATGAGGGTGAATACAGGATGAATACAGTATGAATACAGGATGAATACAGGATGAGGGTGAATACAGGATGAATACAGGATGAATACAGGATGAGGGTGAATACAGGGTGAATACAGGATGAATACAGGATGAGGGTGAATACAGGATGAATACAGGATGAATACAGGATGAGGGTGAATACAGGGTGAATACAGGATGAATACAGGATGAATACAGGATGAATACAGGATGAATACAGGATAAATACAGGATGAATACAGGATCAATACAGGATGAATACAGGATGAGGGTGAATACAGGATGAGGGTGAATACAGGGTGAATACAGGGTGAATACAGGATGAATACAGGATGAATACAGGGTGAATACAGGATGAATACAGGATGAGGGTGTATACAGGATGAATACAGGATGAATACAGGATGAGGGTGAATACAGGATGAATACAGGATGAATACAGGATGAATACAGGATAAATACAGAATGAATACAGGATGAGGGTGAATACAGGATGAATAAAGGATGAGGGTGAATACAGGGTGAATACAGGATGAATACAGGATGAATACAGGGTGAATACAGGATGAGGGTGAATACAGGGTGAATACAGGATGAATACAGGATGAATACAGGATGAGGGTGAATACAGGATGAATACAGGATGAATACAGGATGAGGGTGAATACAGGGTGAATACAGGATGAATACAGGATGAGGGTGAATACAGGATGAATACAGGATGAATACAGGATGAGGGTGAATACAGGGTGAATACAGGATGAATACAGGATGAATACAGGATGAATACAGGATGAATACAGGATAAATACAGGATGAATACAGGATCAATACAGGATGAATACAGGATGAGGGTGAATACAGGATGAGGGTGAATACAGGGTGAATACAGGGTGAATACAGGATGAATACAGGATGAATACAGGGTGAATACAGGATGAATACAGGATGAGGGTGTATACAGGATGAATACAGGATGAATACAGGATGAGGGTGAATACAGGATGAATACAGGATGAATACAGGATGAATACAGGATAAATACAGAATGAATACAGGATGAGGGTGAATACAGGATGAATAAAGGATGAGGGTGAATACAGGGTGAATACAGGATGAATACAGGATGAATACAGGGTGAATACAGGATGAGGGTGAATACAGGGTGAATACAGGATGAATACAGGATGAATACAGGATCAATACAGGGTGAATACAGGATGAGGGTGAATACAGGGTGAATACAGGGTGAATAAAGGGTGAATACAGGATAAATACAGGATGAATAGAGGGTGAATACAGGATGAATACTGGATGAGGGTGTATACAGGATGAATACAGGATGAGGGTGAATACAGGATGAATACAGGATGAATACAGGATGAGGGTGAATACAGGATCAATACAGGATGAGGGTGAATACAGGATGAATACAGGATGAATACAGGATGAGGGTGAATACAGGATGAATACAGGATGAATACAGGATCAGGGTGAATACAGGATGAATACAGGATGAATACAGGGTGAATACAGGATGAGGGTGAATACAGGATGAGGGTGAATACAGGGTGTATACAGGATGAATACAGGATGAGGGTGAATACAGGATGAATACAGGATGAATACAGGATGAGGGTGAATACAGGATGAATACAGGATGAATACAGGGTGAATACAGGATGAATACAGGATGAGGGTGTATACAGGATGAATACAGGATGAATACAGGATGAGGGTGAATACAGGATGAATACAGGATGAATACAGGATGAGGGTGAATACAGGATGAATACAGGATTAATATAGGATAAATACAGGATGAGGGTGAATACAGGATGAGGGTGAATACAGGATGAATACAGGGTGAGGGTGAATAAAGGATGAGGGTGAATACAGGGTGAATACAGGATGAATACAGGATGAGGGTGAATACAGGATGAATACAGGATGAATACAGGATAAATACAGGATGAGGGTGAATACAGGATGAGGGTGAATACAGGATGAGGGTGAATACAGGATGAATACAGGATGAATACAGGATGAGGGTGAATACATGATGAGGGTGAATACAGGATGAATGTGAATACAGGATGAGGGTGAATACAGGATGAATACAGGATGAATACAAGATGAATACAGGGTGAATACAAGGTGAATACGGGATGAATACAGGATGAATACAGGATGAATACAGGGTGAATACAGGGTGAATACAGGATGAATACAGGATCAATACAGGGTGAATACAGGATGAGGGTGAATACAGGGTGAATACAGGGTGAATACAGGATGAATACAGGATGAATAATGGATGAGGGTGAATACAAGATGAATACAGGATGAATACAGGATGAATACAGGATGAGGGTGAATACAGGATGAATACAGGATGAATACAGGATGAGGGTGAATACAGGGTGAATACCGGATGAATACAGGATGAGGGTTAATACAGGATGAATACAGGATGAATACAGGATGAGGGTGAATACAGGGTGAATACAGGAGGAATACAGGATGAATACAGGATGAATACAGGATGAGGGTGAATACAGGATGAGGGTGAATACAGGGTGTGTACAGGATGAATACAGGATGAGGGTGAATACAGGATGAATACAGGATGAATACAGGATGAGGGTGAATACAGGATGAATACAGGATGAGGGTGAATACAGGATGAGGGTGAATACAGGATGAATACAGGATGAATACAATATGAATACAGGGTGAATACAGGATGAATACAGGATGAATACAGGATGAATACAGGGTGAATACAGGGTGAATACAGGATGAATACAGGATGAATACAGGATGAATACAGGATCAATACAGGGTGAATACAGGATGAGGGGTGAATACAGGATGAATACAGGATGAATACAAGATGAATACAGGGTGAATACAAGGTGAATACGGGATGAATACAGGATGAATACAGGATGAATACAGGGTGAATACAGGGTGAATACAGGATGAATACAGGATCAATACAGGGTGAATACAGGATGAGGGTGAATACAGGGTGAATACAGGATGAATACAGGATGAATACAGGATGAATAATGGATGAGCGTGAATACAAGATGAATACAGGATGAATACAGGATGAATACAGGATGAATACAGGATGAATACAGGATGAGGGTGAATACAGGGTGAATACAGGATGAATACAGGATGAGGGTTAATACAGGATGAATACAGGATGAATACAGGATGAGGGTGAATACAGGGTGAATACAGGATGAATACAGGATGAATACAGGATGAATACAGGATGAGGGTGAATACAGGATGAATACAGGATGAATACAGGATGAGGGTGAATACAGGATGAATACAGGATGAATACAAGATGAATACAGGATCAGGGTGAATACAGGATGAATACAGGATGAATACAGGATGAGGGTGAATACAGGATGAATACAGGATGAATACAGGATCAGGGTGAATACAGGATGAATACAGGATGAATACAGGGTGAATACAGGGTGAATACAGGGTGAATACAGGATGAATACAGGATCAATACAGGGTGAATACAGGATGAGGGTGAATACAGGGTGAATACAGGGTGAATACAGGATGAATACAGGATGAATACAGGATGAATAATGGATGAGGGTGAATACAAGATGAATACAGGATGAATACAGGATGAATACAGGATGAGGGTGAATACAGGATGAATACAGGATGAATACAGGATGAGGGTGAATACAGGGTGAATACAGGATGAATACAGGATGAGGGTTAATACAGGATGAATACAGGATGAATACAGGATGAGGGTGAATACAGGGTGAATACAGGAGGAATACAGGATGAATACAGGATGAATACAGGATGAGGGTGAATACAGGATGAGGGGGTGAATACAGGGTGTGTACAGGATGAATACAGGATGAGGGTGAATACAGGATGAATACAGGATGAATACAGGATGAGGGTGAATACAGGATGAATACAGGATGAGGGTGAATACAGGATGAGGGTGAATACAGGATGAATACAGGATGAATACAATATGAATACAGGGTGAATACAGGATGAATACAGGATGAATACAGGATGAATACAGGGTGAATACAGGGTGAATACAGGATGAATACAGGATGAATACAGGATGAATACAGGATCAATACAGGGTGAATACAGGATGAGGGTGAATACAGGATGAATACAGGATGAATACAAGATGAATACAGGGTGAATACAAGGTGAATACGGGATGAATACAGGATGAATACAGGATGAATACAGGGTGAATACAGGGTGAATACAGGATGAATACAGGATCAATACAGGGTGAATACAGGATGAGGGTGAATACAGGGTGAATACAGGATGAATACAGGATGAATACAGGATGAATAATGGATGAGCGTGAATACAAGATGAATACAGGATGAATACAGGATGAATACAGGATGAATACAGGATGAATACAGGATGAGGGTGAATACAGGGTGAATACAGGATGAATACAGGATGAGGGTTAATACAGGATGAATACAGGATGAATACAGGATGAGGGTGAATACAGGGTGAATACAGGATGAATACAGGATGAATACAGGATGAATACAGGATGAGGGTGAATACAGGATGAATACAGGATGAATACAGGATGAGGGTGAATACAGGATGAATACAGGATGAATACAAGATGAATACAGGATCAGGGTGAATACAGGATGAATACAGGATGAATACAGGATGAATACAGGGTGAGTGTGAATACAGGATGAGGGTGAATACAGGGTGTATACAGGATGAATACAGGATGAGGGTGAATACAGGATGAATACAGGATGAATACAGGATAAATACAGGATGAGGGTGAATACAGGATGAATACAGGATGAATACAAGATGAATACAGGATCAGGGTGAATACAGGATGAATACAGGATGAATACAGGATGAGGGTGAATACAGGATGAATACAGGATGAATACAGGATCAGGGTGAATACAGGATGAATACAGGATGAATACAGGGTGAATACAGGGTGAATACAGGGTGAATACAGGATGAATACAGGATCAATACAGGGTGAATACAGGATGAGGGTGAATACAGGGTGAATACAGGGTGAATACAGGATGAATACAGGATGAATACAGGATGAATAATGGATGAGGGTGAATACAAGATGAATACAGGATGAATACAGGATGAATACAGGATGAGGGTGAATACAGGATGAATACAGGATGAATACAGGATGAGGGTGAATACAGGGTGAATACAGGATGAATACAGGATGAGGGTTAATACAGGATGAATACAGGATGAATACAGGATGAGGGTGAATACAGGGTGAATACAGGAGGAATACAGGATGAATACAGGATGAATACAGGATGAGGGTGAATACAGGATGAGGGTGAATACAGGGTGTGTACAGGATGAATACAGGATGAGGGTGAATACAGGATGAATACAGGATGAATACAGGATGAGGGTGAATACAGGATGAATACAGGATGAGGGTGAATACAGGATGAGGGTGAATACAGGATGAATACAGGATGAATACAATATGAATACAGGGTGAATACAGGATGAATACAGGATGAATACAGGATGAATACAGGGTGAATACAGGGTGAATACAGGATGAATACAGGATGAATACAGGATCAATACAGGATCAATACAGGGTGAATACAGGATGAGGGTGAATACAGGATGAATACAGGATGAATACAAGATGAATACAGGGTGAATACAAGGTGAATACGGGATGAATACAGGATGAATACAGGATGAATACAGGGTGAATACAGGGTGAATACAGGATGAATACAGGATCAATACAGGGTGAATACAGGATGAGGGTGAATACAGGGTGAATACAGGATGAATACAGGATGAATACAGGATGAATAATGGATGAGCGTGAATACAAGATGAATACAGGATGAATACAGGATGAATACAGGATGAATACAGGATGAATACAGGATGAGGGTGAATACAGGGTGAATACAGGATGAATACAGGATGAGGGTTAATACAGGATGAATACAGGATGAATACAGGATGAGGGTGAATACAGGGTGAATACAGGATGAATACAGGATGAATACAGGATGAATACAGGATGAGGGTGAATACAGGATGAATACAGGATGAATACAGGATGAGGGTGAATACAGGATGAATACAGGATGAATACAAGATGAATACAGGATCAGGGTGAATACAGGATGAATACAGGATGAATACAGGATGAATACAGGGTGAGTGTGAATACAGGATGAGGGTGAATACAGGGTGTATACAGGATGAATACAGGATGAGGGTGAATACAGGATGAATACAGGATGAATACAGGATAAATACAGGATGAGGGTGAATACAGGATGAGGGTGAATACAGGATGAATACAGGGTGAGGGTGAATACAGGATGAGGGTGAATACAGGGTGAATACAGGATGAATACAGGATGAGGGTGAATACAGGATGAATACAGGATGAATACAGGATAAATACAGGATGAGGGTGAATACAGGATGAGGGTGAATACAGGATGAGGGTGAATACAGGATGAATACAGGATGAATACAGGATGAGGGTGAATACAGGATGAATACAGGATGAATACAGGATGAATACAGGGTGAATACAGGATGAATACAGGATGAATACAGGATGAATACAGGATGAGGGTGAATACAGGATGAGGGTGAATACAGGATGAATACAGGATGAATACAGGATGAATACAGGGTGAATACAGGATGAATACAGGATGAATACAGGATGAATACAGGGTGAATACAGGGTGAATACGGGATGAATACAGGATGAATACAGGATCAATATAGGGTGAATACAGGATGAATACAGGATGAATACAGGATGAGGGTGAATACAGGATGAATACAGGATGAGGGTGAATACAGGATGAATACAGGATGAATACAGGATGAGGGTGAATACAGGATGAATACAGGATGAATACAGGATGAGGGTTAATACAGGATGAGGGTGAATACAGGATGAATACAGGATGAATACAGGATGAATACAGGATGAGGGTGAATACAGGATGAATACAGGATGAATACAGGATGAGGGTGAATACAGGATGAGGGTGAATACAGGATGAATACAGGATGAGGGTGAATACAGGATGAGGGTGAAAACAGGATGAATACAGGATGAATACAGGATGAGGGTGAATACAGGATGAGGGTGAATACAGGATGAATACAGGATGAATACAAGTTGAATACAGGGTGAATACAGGATGGATACAGGATGAATACAGGGTGAATACAGGGTGAATACGGGATGAATACAGGATGAGGGTGAATACAGGGTGAATACAGGGTGAATACAGGATGAATAATGGATGAGGGTGAATACAGGATGAATACAGGATGAATACAGGATCAATACAGAATGAATACAGGATGAGGGTGAATACAGGATGAATAAAGGATGAGGGTGAATACAGGGTGAATACAGGATGAATACAGGATGAATACAGGGTGAATACAGGATGAGGGTGAATACAGGGTGAATACAGGATGACTACAGGATGAATACAGGATGAATACAGGATAAATACAGGATGAATACAGGATCAATACAGGATGAATACAGGATGAGGGTGAATACAGGATGAGGGTGAATACAGGGTGAATACAGGGTGAATACAGGATGAATACAGGATGAATACAGGGTGAATACAGGATGAATACAGGATGAGGGTGTATACAGGATGAATACAGGATGAATACAGGATGAGGGTGAATACAGGATGAATACAGGATGAATACAGGATGAATACAGGATCAATACAGAATGAATACAGGATGAGGGTGAATACAGGATGAATAAAGGATGAGGGTGAATACAGGGTGAATACAGGATGAATACAGGATGAATACAGGGTGAATACAGGATGAGGGTGAATACAGGGTGAATACAGGATGACTACAGGATGAATACAGGATGAATACAGGATGAATACAGGATAAATACAGGATGAATACAGGATCAATACAGGATGAATACAGGATGAGGGTGAATACAGGATGAGGGTGAATACAGGGTGAATACAGGGTGAATACAGGATGAATACAGGATGAATACAGGGTGAATACAGGATGAATACAGGATGAGGGTGTATACAGGATGAATACAGGATGAATACAGGATGAGGGTGAATACAGGATGAATACAGGATGAATACAGGATGAATACAGGATCAATACAGAATGAATACAGGATGAGGGTGAATACAGGATGAATAAAGGATGAGGGTGAATACAGGGTGAATACAGGATGAATACAGGATGAATACAGGGTGAATACAGGATGAGGGTGAATACAGGGTGAATACAGGATGAATACAGGATGAATACAGGATCAATACAGGGTGAATACAGGATGAGGGTGAATACAGGGTGAATACAGGGTGAATACGGGATGAATACAGGATGAGGGTGAATACAGGGTGAATACAGGGTGAATACAGGATGAATAATGGATGAGGGTGAATACAGGATGAATACAGGATGAATACAGGATGAATACAGGATCAATACAGAATGAATACAGGATGAGGGTGAATACAGGATGAATAAAGGATGAGGGTGAATACAGGGTGAATACAGGATGAATACAGGATGAATACAGGGTGAATACAGGATGAGGGTGAATACAGGGTGAATACAGGATGACTACAGGATGAATACAGGATGAATACAGGATGAATACAGGATAAATACAGGATGAATACAGGATCAATACAGGATGAATACAGGATGAGGGTGAATACAGGATGAGGGTGAATACAGGGTGAATACAGGGTGAATACAGGATGAATACAGGATGAATACAGGGTGAATACAGGATGAATACAGGATGAGGGTGTATACAGGATGAATACAGGATGAATACAGGATGAGGGTGAATACAGGATGAATACAGGATGAATACAGGATGAATACAGGATCAATACAGAATGAATACAGGATGAGGGTGAATACAGGATGAATAAAGGATGAGGGTGAATACAGGGTGAATACAGGATGAATACAGGATGAATACAGGGTGAATACAGGATGAGGGTGAATACAGGGTGAATACAGGATGAATACAGGATCAATACAGGATCAATACAGGGTGAAAACAGGATGAGGGTGAATACAGGGTGAATACAGGGTGAATACAGGGTGAATACAGGATGAATACAGGATGAATACAGGGTGAATACAGGATGAATACTGGATGAGGGTGTATACAGGATGAATACAGGATGAGGGTGAATACAGGATGAATACAGGATGAATACAGGATGAGGGTGAATACAGGATGAATACAGGATGAGGGTGAATACAGGATGAATACAGGATGAATACAGGATGAGGTGAATACAGGATGAATACAGGATGAATACAGGATCAGGGTGAATACAGGATGAATACAGGATGAATACAGGGTGAATACAGGATGAGGGTGAATACAGGATGAGGGTGAATACAGGGTGTATACAGGATGAATACAGGATGAGGGTGAATACAGGATGAATACAGGATGAATACAGGATGAATACAGGATGAGGGTGAATACAGGATGAATACAGGATGAATACAGGATGAGGGTGAATACAGGATGAGGGTGAATACAGGATGAATACAGGATGAGGGTGAATACAGGATGAGGGTGAATACAGGATGAATACAGGATGAATACAGGATGAGGGTGAATACAGGATGAGGGTGAATACAGGATGAATACAGGATGAGGGTGAATACAGGATGAGGGTGAATACAGGATGAATACAGGATGAATACAGGATGAGGGTGAATACAGGATGAGGGTGAATACAGGATGAATACAGGATGAATACAAGATGAATACAGGGTGAATACAGGATGAGGGTGAATACAGGGTGAATACAGGGTGAATACAGGATGAATACAGGATGAATACAGGATCAATACAGGGTGAATACAGGATGAGGGTGAATACAGGGTGAATACAGGGTGAATACAGGATGAATAATGGATGAGGGTGAATACAGGATGAATACAGTATGAATACAGGATGAATACAGGATGAGGGTGAATACAGGATGAATACAGGATGAATACAGGATGAGGGTGAATACAGGGTGAATACAGGATGAATACAGAATGAGGGTGAATACAGGATGAATACAGGATGAATACAGGATGAGGGTGAATACAGGGTGAATACAGGATGAATACAGGATGAATACAGGATGAGGGTGAATACAGGATGAATACAGGATGAATACAGGATGAGGGTGAATACAGGATGAGGGTGAATACAGGGCGAATGCAGGGTGAATACAGGGTGAATACAGGATGAATACAGGATGAATACAGGATGAATACAGGATCAGGGTGAATACAGGATTAATACAGGATGAATACAGGATGAGGGTGAATACAGGGTGAATACAGGGTGAATACAGGATGAATACAGGATGAATACAGGATGAGGGTGAATACAGGATGAATACAGGATGAATACAGGATGAGGGTGAATACAGGGTAAATACAGGATGAATACAGGATGAGGGTGAATACAGGATGAATACAGGATGAATACAGGATGAATACAGGATCAATATAGGATGAATACAGGATGAGGGTGAATACAGGATGAGGGTGAATACAGGGTGAATACAGGGTGAATACAGGATGAATACAGGATGAATACAGGGTGAATACAGGATGAATACAGGATGAGGGTGTATACAGGATGAATACAGGATGAATGCAGGATGAGGGTGAATACAGGATGAATACAGGATGAATACAGAATGAGGGTGAATACAGGATGAATACAGGATGAGGGTGAATACAGGATGAATACAGGATGAATACAGGATGAGGGTGAATACAGGATGAATACAGGATGAATACAGGATGAATACAGGATCAGGGTGAATACAGGATGAATACAGGATGAATACAGGGTGAATACAGGATGAGGGTGAATACAGGATGAGGGTGAATACAGGGTGTATACAGGATGAATACAGGATGAGGGTGAATACAGGATGAATACAGGATGAATACAGGATGAATACAGGATGAGGGTGAATACAGGATGAATACAGGATGAATACAGGATGAGGGTGAATACAGGATGAGGGTGAATACAGGATGAATACAGGATGAGGGTGAATACAGGATGAGGGTGAAAACAGGATGAATACAGGATGAATACAGGATGAGGGTGAATACAGGATGAGGGTGAATACAGGATGAATACAGGATGAATACAAGTTGAATACAGGGTGAATACAGGATGGATACAGGATGAATACAGGGTGAATACAGGGTGAATACGGGATGAATACAGGATGAGGGTGAATACAGGGTGAATACAGGGTGAATACAGGATGAATAATGGATGAGGGTGAATACAGGATGAATACAGTATGAATACAGGATGAATACAGGATGAGGGTGAATACAGGATGAATACAGGATGAATACAGGATGAGGGTGAATACAGGGTGAATACAGGATGAATACAGGATGAGGGTGAATACAGGATGAATACAGGATGAATACAGGATGAGGGTGAATACAGGGTGAATACAGGATGAATACAGGATGAATACAGGATGAATACAGGATGAATACAGGATAAATACAGGATGAATACAGGATCAATACAGGATGAATACAGGATGAGGGTGAATACAGGATGAGGGTGAATACAGGGTGAATACAGGGTGAATACAGGATGAATACAGGATGAATACAGGATGGGGGTGTATACAGGATGAATACAGGATGAATACAGAATGAGGGTGAATACAGGATGAATACAGGATGAATACAGGATGAATACAGGATAAATACAGAATGAATACAGGATGAGGGTGAATACAGGATGAATAAAGGATGAGGGTGAATACAGGGTGAATACAGGATGAATACAGGATGAATACAGGGTGAATACAGGATGAGGGTGAATACAGGGTGAATACAGGATGAATACAGGATGAATACAGGATCAATACAGGGTGAATACAGGATGAGGGTGAATACAGGGTGAATACAGGGTGAATAAAGGGTGAATACAGGATGAATACAGGATGAATACAGGGTGATTACAGGATGAATACTGGATGAGGGTGTATACAGGATGAATACAGGATGAGGGTGAATACAGGATGAATACAGGATGAATACAGGATGAGGGTGAATACAGGATGAATACAGGATGAGGGTGAATACAGGATGAATACAGGATGAATACAGGATGAGGGTGAATACAGGATGAATACAGGATGAATACAGGATCAGGGTGAATACAGGATGAATACAGGATGAATACAGGTGAATACAGGATGAATACAGGATGAGGGTGAATACAGGATGAATACAGGATGAATACAGGATGAATACAGGATGAGGGTGAATACAGGATGAATACAGGATGAATACAGGATGAGGGTGAATACAGGATGAATACAGGATGAATACAGGGTGAATACAGGATGAATACAGGATGAGGGTGTATACAGGATGAATACAGGATGAATACAGGATGAGGGTGAATACAGGATGAATACAGGATGAATACAGGATGAGGGTGAATACAGGATGAATACAGGATGAATATAGGATAAATACAGGATGAGGGTGAATACAGGATGAGGGTGAATACAGGATGAATACAGGGTGAGGGGTGAATACAGGATGAGGGTGAATACAGGGTGAATACAGGATGAATACAGGATGAGGGTGAATATAGGATGAATACAGGATGAATACAGGATAAATACAGGATGAGGGTGAATACAGGATGAGGGTGAATACAGGATGAATACAGGATGAATACAGGATGAGGGTGAATACATGATGAGGGTGAATACAGGATGAATACAGGATGAGGGTGAATACAGGATGAGGGTGAATACAGGATGAATACAGGATGAATACAAGATGAATACAGGGTGAATACAAGGTGAATACGGGATGAATACAGGATGAATACAGGATGAATACAGGGTGAATACAGGGTGAATACAGGATGAATACAGGATCAATACAGGGTGAATACAGGATGAGGGTGAATACAGGGTGAATACAGGGTGAATACAGGATGAATACAGGATGAATACAGGATGAATAATGGATGAGGGTGAATACAAGATGAATACAGGATGAATACAGGATGAATACAGGATGAGGGTGAATACAGGGTGTATACAGGATGAATACAGGATGAGGGTGAATACAGGATGAATACAGGATGAATACAGGATGAATACAGGATGAGGGTGAATACAGGATGAATACAGGATGAATACAGGATGAGGGTGAATACAGGATGAGGGTGAATACAGGATGAATACAGGATGAGGGTGAATACAGGATGAATACAGGATGAATACAGGATCAGGGTGAATACAGGATGAATACAGGATGAATACAGGGTGAATACAGGATGAATACAGGATGAGGGTGAATACAGGATGAATACAGGATGAATACAGGATGAATACAGGATGAGGGTGAATACAGGATGAATACAGGATGAATACAGGATGAGGGTGAATACAGGATGAATACAGGATGAATACAGGGTGAATACAGGATGAATACAGGATGAGGGTGTATACAGGATGAATACAGGATGAATACAGGATGAGGGTGAATACAGGATGAATACAGGATGAATACAGGATGAGGGTGAATACAGGATGAATACAGGATGAATATAGGATAAATACAGGATGAGGGTGAATACAGGATGAGGGTGAATACAGGATGAATACAGGGTGAGGGTGAATACAGGATGAGGGTGAATACAGGGTGAATACAGGATGAATACAGGATGAGGGTGAATATAGGATGAATACAGGATGAATACAGGATAAATACAGGATGAGGGTGAATACAGGATGAGGGTGAATACAGGATGAGGGTGAATACAGGATGAATACAGGATGAATACAGGATGAGGGTGAATACATGATGAGGGTGAATACAGGATGAATACAGGATGAGGGTGAATACAGGATGAGGGTGAATACAGGATGAATACAGGATGAATACAAGATGAATACAGGGTGAATACAAGGTGAATACGGGATGAATACAGGATGAATACAGGATGAATACAGGGTGAATACAGGGTGAATACAGGATGAATACAGGATCAATACAGGGTGAATACAGGATGAGGGTGAATACAGGGTGAATACAGGGTGAATACAGGATGAATACAGGATGAATACAGGATGAATAATGGATGAGGGTGAATACAAGATGAATACAGGATGAATACAGGATGAATACAGGATGAGGGTGAATACAGGGTGTATACAGGATGAATACAGGATGAGGGTGAATACAGGATGAATACAGGATGAATACAGGATGAATACAGGATGAGGGTGAATACAGGATGAATACAGGATGAATACAGGATGAGGGTGAATACAGGATGAGGGTGAATACAGGATGAATACAGGATGAGGGTGAATACAGGATGAGGGTGAAAACAGGATGAATACAGGATGAATACAGGATGAGGGTGAATACAGGATGAGGGTGAATACAGGATGAATACAGGATGAATACAAGTTGAATACAGGGTGAATACAGAATGGATACAGGATGAATACAGGGTGAATACAGGGTGAATACGGGATGAATACAGGATGAGGGTGAATACAGGGTGAATACAGGGTGAATACAGGATGAATAATGGATGAGGGTGAATACAGGATGAATATAGTATGAATACAGGATGAATACAGGATGAGGGTGAATACAGGATGAATACAGGATGAATACAGGATGAGGGTGAATACAGGGTGAATACAGGATGAATACAGGATGAGGGTGAATACAGGATGAATACAGGATGAATACAGGATGAGGGTGAATACAGGGTGAATACAGGATGAATACAGGATGAATACAGGATGAATACAGGATGAATACAGGATAAATACAGGATGAATACAGGATCAATACAGGATGAATACAGGATGAGGGTGAATACAGGATGAGGGTGAATACAGGGTGAATACAGGGTGAATACAGGATGAATACAGGATGAATACAGGGTGAATACAGGATGAATACAGGATGGGGGTGTATTCAGGATGAATACAGGATGAATACAGGATGAGGGTGAATACAGGATGAATACAGGATGAATACAGGATGAATACAGGATAAATACAGAATGAATACAGGATGAGGGTGAATACAGGATGAATAAAGGATGAGGGTGAATACAGGGTGAATACAGGATGAATACAGGATGAATACAGGGTGAATACAGGATGAGGGTGAATACAGGGTGAATACAGGATGAATACAGGATGAATACAGGATCAATACAGGGTGAATACAGGATGAGGGTGAATACAGGGTGAATACAGGGTGAATAAAGGGTGAATACAGGATGAATACAGGATGAATACAGGGTGAATACAGGATGAATACTGGATGAGGGTGTATACAGGATGAATACAGGATGAGGGTGAATACAGGATGAATACAGGATGAATACAGGATGAGGGTGAATACAGGATGAATACAGGATGAGGGTGAATACAGGATGAATACAGGATGAATACAGGATGAGGGTGAATACAGGATGAATACAGGATGAATACAGGATCAGGGTGAATACAGGATGAATACAGGATGAATACAGGGTGAATACAGGATGAATACAGGATGAGGGTGAATACAGGATGAATACAGGATGAATACAGGATGAATACAGGATGAGGGTGAATACAGGATGAATACAGGATGAATACAGGATGAGGGTGAATACAGGATGAATACAGGATGAATACAGGGTGAATACAGGATGAATACAGGATGAGGGTGTATACAGGATGAATACAGGATGAATACAGGATGAGGGTGAATACAGGATGAATACAGGATGAATACAGGATGAGGGTGAATACAGGATGAATACAGGATGAATATAGGATAAATACAGGATGAGGGTGAATACAGGATGAGGGTGAATACAGGATGAATACAGGGTGAGGGTGAATACAGGATGAGGGTGAATACAGGGTGAATACAGGATGAATACAGGATGAGGGTGAATACAGGATGAATACAGGATGAATACAGGATAAATACAGGATGAGGGTGAATACAGGATGAGGGTGAATACAGGATGAGGGTGAATACAGGATGAATACAGGATGAATACAGGATGAGGGTGAATACATGATGAGGGTGAATACAGGATGAATACAGGATGAGGGTGAATACAGGATGAGGGTGAATACAGGATGAATACAGGATGAATACAAGATGAATACAGGGTGAATACAAGGTGAATACGGGATGAATACAGGATGAATACAGGATGAATACAGGGTGAATACAGGGTGAATACAGGATGAATACAGGATCAATACAGGGTGAATACAGGATGAGGGTGAATACAGGGTGAATACAGGGTGAATACAGGATGAATACAGGATGAATACAGGATGAATAATGGATGAGGGTGAATACAAGATGAATACAGGATGAATACAGGATGAATACAGGATGAGGGTGAATACAGGATGAATACAGGATGAATACAGGATGAGGGTGAATACAGGGTGAATACAGGATGAATACAGGATGAGGGTTAATACAGGATGAATACAGGATGAATACAGGATGAGGGTGAATACAGGGTGAATACAGGATGAATACAGGATGAATACAGGATGAATACAGGATGAGGGTGAATACAGGATGAGGGTGAATACAGGGTGTGTACAGGATGAATACAGGATGAGGGTGAATACAGGATGAATACAGGATGAATACAGGATGAGGGTGAATACAGGATGAATACAGGATGAGGGTGAATACAGGATGAGGGTGAATACAGGATGAATACAGGATGAATACAATATGAATACAGGGTGAATACAGGATGAATACAGGATGAATACAGGGTGAATACAGGGTGAATACAGGATGAATACAGGATGAATACAGGATGAATACAGGATCAATACAGGGTGAATACAGGATGAGGGTGAATACAGGATGAATACAGGATGAATACAAGATGAATACAGGGTGAATACAAGGTGAATACGGGATGAATACAGGATGAATACAGGATGAATACAGGGTGAATACAGGGTGAATACAGGATGAATACAGGATCAATACAGGGTGAATACAGGATGAGGGTGAATACAGGGTGAATACAGGATGAATACAGGATGAATACAGGATGAATAATGGATGAGCGTGAATACAAGATGAATACAGGATGAATACAGGATGAATACAGGATGAATACAGGATGAGGGTGAATACAGGGTGAATACAGGATGAATACAGGATGAGGGTTAATACAGGATGAATACAGGATGAATACAGGATGAGGGTGAATACAGGGTGAATACAGGATGAATACAGGATGAATACAGGATGAATACAGGATGAGGGTGAATACAGGATGAATACAGGATGAATACAGGATGAGGGTGAATACAGGATGAATACAGGATGAATACAAGATGAATACAGGATCAGGGTGAATACAGGATGAATACAGGATGAATACAGGATGAATACAGGGTGAGTGTGAATACAGGATGAGGGTGAATACAGGGTGTATACAGGATGAATACAGGATGAGGGTGAATACAGGATGAATACAGGATGAATACAGGATAAATACAGGATGAGGGTGAATACAGGATGAGGGTGAATACAGGATGAATACAGGGTGAGGGTGAATACAGGATGAGGGTGAATACAGGGTGAATACAGGATGAATACAGGATGAGGGTGAATACAGGATGAATACAGGATGAATACAGGATAAATACAGGATGAGGGTGAATACAGGATGAGGGTGAATACAGGATGAGGGTGAATACAGGATGAATACAGGATGAATACAGGATGAGGGTGAATACAGGATGAATACAGGATGAATACAGGATGAATACAGGGTGAATACAGGATGAATACAGGATGAATACAGGATGAATACAGGATGAGGGTGAATACAGGATGAATACAGGATGAATACAGGATGAGGGTGAATACAGGATGAGGGTGAATACAGGATGAGGGTGAATACAGGATGAATACAGGATGAATACAGGATGAATACAGGATGAGGGTGAATACAGGGTGAATACAGGGTGAATACAGGATGAATACAGGATGAATACAGGATGAATACAGGATGAGGGTGAATACAGGATGAATACAGGATGAGGGTGAATACAGGATGAATACAGGATGAATACAGGATGAGGGTGAATACAGGGTCAATACAGGATGAATACAGGGTGAATACAGGATGAATACAGGATGAGGGTGAATACAGGATGAATACAGGATGAATATAGGATGAATACAGGATGAGGGTGTATACAGGATGAATACAGGATGAATACAGGATGAGGGTGAATACAGGATGAATACAGGGTGAATATAGGATGAATACAGGGTGAATACAGGGTGAATACAGGATGAATACAGGATGAGGGTGAATACAGGATGAATACAGGATGAATACAGGATGAATACAGGGTGAATGCAGGATGAATACAGGATGAATACAGGGTGAATATAGGATGAATACAGGATGAATACAGGATGAATACAGGATGAATACAGGGTGAATACAGGATGAATACAGTATGAATACATGGTGAATACAGGATGAATACAGGATGACTACAGGATGAATACAGGGTGAATACAGGATGAATACAGGATGAATACATGGTGAATACAGGATGAATACAGGATGACTACAGGATGAATACAGGGTGAATACAGGATGAGGGTGAATACAGGATGAATACAGGATGAATACAGGATGAATACAGGGTGAATGCAGGATGAATACAGGATGAATACAGGGTGAATATAGGATGAATACAGGATGAATACAGGATGAATACAGGGTGAATACAGGATGAATACAGTATGAATACATGGTGAATACAGGATGAATACAGGATGACTACAGGATGAATACAGGGTGAATACAGGATGAATACAGGATGAATACATGGTGAATACAGGATGAATACAGGATGACTACAGGATGAATACAGCGTGAATACAGGATGAATACAGGATGAATACAGGATGAATACAGGGTGAATACAGGATGAATACAGGATGAATACAGGATGAGGGTGAATACAGGATGAATACAGGGTGATGGTGAATACAGGATGAATACAGGATGAGGGTGAATACAGGGTGAATAAAGGATGAGGGTGAATACAGGATGAATACAGGATGAATTCAGGGTGAATACAGGATGAATACAGGATGAATACAGGGTGAATATAGGATGAATACAGGGTGAATACAGGGTGAATACAGGATGAATACAGGATGAATACAGGATGAATACAGGGTGAATGCAGGATGAATACAGGATGAATACAGGGTGAATATAGGATGAATACAGGATGAATACAGGATGAATACAGGATGAGGGTGAATAGAGGATGAATACAGGGTGAATAGAGGATGAATACAGGATGAATATAGGATGAATACAGGATGAGGGTGTATACAAGATGAATACAGGATGAATACAGGATGAGGGTGAATACAGGATGAATACAGGATGAATACAGGATGAGGGTGAATACAGGATGAATACAGGATGAATACAGGATGAGGGTGAATACAGGATGAATACAGGATGAGGGTGAATACAGGATGAATACAGGGTGAATACAGGATGAATACAGGATGAATACAGGATGAATACAGGATGAGGGTGAATAGAGGATGAATACAGGGTGAATATAGGATGAATACAGGGTGAATACAGGGTGAATACAGGATGAATACAGGATGAGGGTGAATACAGGATGAATACAGGATGAATACAGGATGAATACAGGGTGAATGCAGGATGAATACAGGATGAATACAGGGTGAATATAGGATGAATACAGGATGAATACAGGATGAATACAGGATGAATACAGGATGAGGAAATTGAATAGAGGATGAATACATGGTGAATAGAGGATGAATACAGGATGAATATAGGATGAATACAGTATGATGAGGGTGAATACAGGATGAATATAGGATGAATACAGGATGAGGGTGTATACAGGATGAATACAGGATGAATACAGGATGAGGGTAAATACAGGATGAATACAGGATGAATACAGGATGAGGGTGAATACAGGATGAATACAGGATGAATACAGGATGAGGGTGAATACAGGGTGAATACAGGATGAATACAGGATGAATACAGGATGAATACAGGATGAATATAGGATGAGGGTGAATACAGGATGAATACAGGATCAATACA
Organism: Oncorhynchus nerka; assembly: GCF_034236695.1. Classification (NCBI taxonomy): domain Eukaryota; kingdom Metazoa; phylum Chordata; class Actinopteri; order Salmoniformes; family Salmonidae; genus Oncorhynchus; species Oncorhynchus nerka. Next base: position 2,978,308 of record NC_088401.1, on the reverse strand, counting down.
GGGTGAATACAGGGTGAATACAGGATGAATACAGGATGAGGGTGAATACAGGATGAATACAGGATGAATACAGGGTGAATACAGGATGAATACAGGGTGAATACAGGATGAATACAGGATGAGGGTGAATAAGGGATGAGGGTGAATACAGCATGAATACAGGATGAATACAGGATGAATACAGGGTGAATACAGGGTGAATACAGGGTGAATACAGGATGAATACAGGATGAATACAGGGTGAATACAGGATGAATACAGGGTGAATACAGGGTGAATACAGGATGAATACAGGATGAATACAGGATGAATACAGGATGAGGGTGAATACAGGATGAATACAGGATGAGGGTGAATACAGGATGAATACAGGATGAATCCAGGGTGAATACAGGATGAATACAGGATGAATACAGGGTGATGGTGAATACAGGATGAATACAGGATGAGGGTGAATACAGGATGAATACAGGATGAATACAGGATGAGGGTGAATACAGGGTGAATACAGGATGAATACAGGATGAATACAGGATGAATACAGGGTGAATACAGGATGAATACAGGATGAATATAGGATGAGGGTGAATACAGGATGAATACAGGATCAATACAGGGTGAATACAGGGTGAATACAGGATGAATACAGGATGAGGGTGAATACAGGATGAATACAGGATGAATACAGGGTGAATACAGGATGAATACAGGATGAGGGTGAATAAGGGATGAGGGTGAATACAGCATGAATACAGGATGAATACAGGATGAATACAGGGTGAATACAGGATGAATACAGGATGAATACAGGATGAGGGTGAATACAGGATGAATACAGGGTGATGGTGAATACAGGATGAATACAGGATGAGGGTGAATACAGGGTGAATAAAGGATGAGGGTGAATACAGGATGAATACAGGATGAATTCAGGGTGAATACAGGATGAATACAGGATGAATACAGGGTGAATATAGGATGAATACAGGGTGAATACAGGGTGAATACAGGATGAATACAGGATGAATACAGGATGAATACAGGGTGAATGCAGGATGAATACAGGATGAATACAGGGTGAATATAGGATGAATACAGGATGAATACAGGATGAATACAGGATGAGGGGTGAATAGAGGATGAATACAGGGTGAATAGAGGATGAATACAGGATGAATATAGGATGAATACAGGATGAGGGTGTATACAAGATGAATACAGGATGAATACAGGATGAGGGTGAATACAGGATGAATACAGGATGAATACAGGATGAGGGTGAATACAGGATGAATACAGGATGAATACAGGATGAGGGTGAATACAGGATGAATACAGGATGAGGGTGAATACAGGATGAATACAGGGTGAATACAGGATGAATACAGGATGAATACAGGATGAATACAGGATGAGGGTGAATAGAGGATGAATACAGGGTGAATATAGGATGAATACAGGGTGAATACAGGGTGAATACAGGATGAATACAGGATGAGGGTGAATACAGGATGAATACAGGATGAATACAGGATGAATACAGGGTGAATGCAGGATGAATACAGGATGAATACAGGGTGAATATAGGATGAATACAGGATGAATACAGGATGAATACAGGATGAATACAGGATGAGGGTGAATAGAGGATGAATACATGGTGAATAGAGGATGAATACAGGATGAATATAGGATGAATACAGGATGAGGGTGAATACAGGATGAATATAGGATGAATACAGGATGAGGGTGTATACAGGATGAATACAGGATGAATACAGGATGAGGGTAAATACAGGATGAATACAGGATGAATACAGGATGAGGGTGAATACAGGATGAATACAGGATGAATACAGGATGAGGGTGAATACAGGGTGAATACAGGATGAATACAGGATGAATACAGGATGAATACAGGATGAATATAGGATGAGGGTGAATACAGGATGAATACAGGATCAATACAGGGTGAATACAGGGTGAATACAGGATGAATACAGGATGAGGGTGAATACAGGATGAATACAGGATGAATACAGGGTGAATACAGGATGAATACAGGGTGAATACAGGATGAATACAGGATGAGGGTGAATAAGGGATGAGGGTGAATACAGCATGAATACAGGATGAATACAGGATGAATACAGGGTGAATACAGGGTGAATACAGGGTGAATACAGGATGAATACAGGATGAATACAGGGTGAATACAGGATGAATACAGGGTGAATACAGGGTGAATACAGGATGAATACAGGATGAATACAGGATGAATACAGGATGAGGGTGAATACAGGATGAATACAGGATGAGGGTGAATACAGGATGAATACAGGATGAATACAGGATGAATCCAGGGTGAATACAGGATGAATACAGGATGAATACAGGGTGATGGTGAATACAGGATGAATACAGGATGAGGGTGAATACAGGGTGAATACAGGATGAGGGTGAATACAGGGTGAATACAGGGTGAATACAGGATGAATACAGGACGAATACAGGATGAGCGTGAATACAGGATGAGGGTGAATACAGGATGAATACAGGGTGAATACAGGACGAATACAGGATGAGGGTGAATACAGGTTGAATACAGGGTGAATACAGGACGAATACAGGATGAGCGTGAATACAGGATGAGGGTGAATACAGGATGAATACAGGATGAATACAGGGTGAATACAGGATGAATACAGGGTGAATACAGGGTGAATACAGGGTGAATACAGGATGAATACAGGGTGAATACAGGATGAATACAGGATGAATACAGGATGTATACAGGGTGAATACAGGGTGAATACAGGATGAGGGTGAATAGAGGATGAATACAGGATGAATACAGGGTGAGGATGAATACAGGATGAATATAGGATGAATACAGGATGAGGGTGCATACAGGATGAATATAGGATGAATACAGGATGAGGGTGAATACAGGATGAATACAGGATGAGGGTGAATACAGGATGAATACAGGATGAATACAGGGTGAATACAGGGTGAATACAGGATGAATACAGGATGAATACAGCGTGAATACAGGGTGAATACAGGGTGAATACAGGATGAATACAGGATGAATACAGGGTGAATACAGGGTGAATACAGGGTGAATACAGGATGAGGGTGAATAGAGGATGAATACAGGATGAATACAGGGTGAGGATGAATACAGGATGCATATAGGATGAATACAGGATGAGGGTGCATACAGGATGAATATAGGATGAATACAGGATGAGGGTGAATACAGGATGAATACAGGATGAGGGTGAATACAGGATGAATACAGGATGAATACAGGGTGAATACAGGGTGAATACAGGATGAATACAGGATGAATACAGCGTGAATACAGGGTGAATACAGGGTGAATACAGGATGAATACAGGATGAATACAGGGTGAATACAGGGTGAATACAGGGTGAATACAGGATGAATACAGGATGAATACAGGATGAATACAGGATGAATACAGGGTGAATACAGGATGAATACAGGATGAATCCAGGGTGAATACAGGATGAATACAGGATGAATACAGGGTGATGGTGAATACAGGATGAATACAGGATGAGGGTGAATACAGGGTGAATACAGGATGAGGGTGAATACAGGGTGAATACAGGGTGAATACAGGATGAATACAGGACGAATACAGGATGAGCGTGAATACAGGATGAGGGTGAATACAGGATGAATACAGGGTGAATACAGGACGAATACAGGATGAGGGTGAATACAGGTTGAATACAGGGTGAATACAGGACGAATACAGGATGAGCGTGAATACAGGATGAGGGTGAATACAGGATGAATACAGGATGAATACAGGGTGAATACAGGATGAATACAGGGTGAATACAGGGTGAATACTGGGTGAATACAGGATGAATACAGGGTGAATACAGGATGAATACAGGATGAATACAGGATGTATACAGGGTGAATACAGGGTGAATACAGGATGAGGGTGAATAGAGGATGAATACAGGATGAATACAGGGTGAGGATGAATACAGGATGAATATAGGATGAATACAGGATGAGGGTGCATACAGGATGAATTTAGGATGAATACAGCATGAGGGTGAATACAGGATGAATACAGGATGAGGGTGAATACAGGATGAATACAGGATGAATACAGGGTGAATACAGGGTGAATACAGGATGAATACAGGGTGAATACAGGGTGAATACAGGGTGAATACAGGATGAATACAGGATGAATACAGGGTGAATACAGGGTGAATACAGGGTGAATACAGGGTGAATACAGGATGAATACAGGGTGAATACAGGATGAATACAGGATGAATACAGGATGTATACAGGGTGAATACAGGGTGAATACAGGATGAGGGTGAATAGAGGATGAATACAGGATGAATACAGGATGAATACAGGATGAATACAGGATGAGGGTGAATACGGGATGAATACAGGATGAATACTGGATGAATACAGGATGAATACAGGGTGAAGATGAATACAGGATGAATATAGGATGAATACAGGATGAGGGTGCATACAGGATGAATATAGGATGAATACAGGATGAGGGTGAATACAGGATGAATACAGGATGAGGGTGAATACAGGATGAATACAGGATGAATACAGGGTGAATACAGGGTGAATACAGGATGAATACAGGATGAATACAGCGTGAATACAGGGTGAATACAGGGTGAATACAGGATGAATACAGGATGAATACAGGGTGAATACAGGGTGAATACAGGATGAGGTTGAATAGAGGATGAATACAGGATGAATACAGGATGAGGGTGAATACAGGATGAATACAGGATGAATACAGGATGAATACAGGATGAGGGTGAATACGGGATGAATACTGGATGAATACAGGATGAATACAGGGTGAATACAGGATGAATACAGGATGAGGGTGATTACGGGATGAATACAGGATGAATACTGGATGAATACAGGATGAATACAGGATGAATACAGGATGAATACAGGATGAATACAGGGTGAGGATGAATACAGGATGAATATAGGATGAATACAGGATGAGGGTGAATAGAGGATGAATACAGGATGAATACAGGATGAGGGTGAATAGAGGATGAATACAGTATGAATACAGGATGAATAGAGGATGAATACAGGATGAATACAGGATGAATACAGGATGAGGGTGAATACGGGATGAATACGGGATGAATACAGGATGAATACTGGATGAATACAGGATGAATACAGGGTGAATACAGGATGAGGGTGCATACAGGATGAATATAGGATGAATACAGGATGAGGATGAATACAGGATGAATACAGGATGAGGGTGAATACAGGATGAATACAGGGTGAATACAGGGTGAATACAGGATGAATACAGGATGAATACAGGGTGAATACAGGATGAATACAGGAAGAATATAGGATGAATACAGGATGAGGGTGCATACAGGATGAATATAGGATGAATACAGGACGAGGATGAATACAGGATGAATACAGGATGAGGGTGAATACAGGATGAATACAGGGTGAATACAGGGTGAATACAGGATGAATACAGGATGAATACAGGAAGAATATAGGATGAGGGTGAATACAGGATGAATACAGGATGAATACAGGGTGAATACAGGGTGAATACAGGGTGAATACAGGATGAATATAGGATGAATACAGGGTGAATACAGGGTGAATACAGGATTAATACAGGATTAATACAGGAAGAATACAGGGTGAATACAGGATGAATACAGGATGAATACAGGATGAATACAGGATGAGGGTGAATACAGGATGAATACAGGATGAATACAGGGTGAATACAGGATGAATACAGGATGAGGGTGAATACAGGATGAATACAGGGTGAATACAGGATGAGGGTGAATAGAGGATGAATACAGGATGAATACAGGGTGAATACAGGATGAGGGTGAATATAGGATGAATACAGGGTGAATACAGAGTGAATACAGGATTAATACAGGATTAATACAGGATGAATACAGGGTTAATACAGGATGAATACAGGATGAATACAGGATGAGGGTGAATACAGGATGAATACAGGATGAATACAGGGTGAATACAGGGTGAATACAGGTTGAATACAGGATGAGGGTGAATACAGGAGGAATACAGGATGAATACAGGATGAGGGTGAATACAGGATGAATACAGGATGAATACAGGATGAATATAGGATGAGGGTGAATACAGGATGAATACAGGATGAATACAGGATGAGGGTGAATACAGGATGAATACAGGGTGAATACAGGATGAATACAGGATGAATACAGGATGAATACAGGATGAATACAGGATTAATATAAGATGAGGGTGAATACAGGATGAATACAGGATGAGGGTGAATACAGGATGAATACAGGGTGAATACAGGGTGAATACAGGATGAATACATGATGAGGGTGAATACAGGATGAATACAGGATGAATACAGGGTGAATACAGGATGAATACAGCATGAGGGTGAATACAGGATGAGGGTGAATACAGGATGAATACAGGATGAATACAGGGTGAATACAAGATGAATACAGGGTGAATACAGGATGAATGCAGGATGAATACAGGATGAATACAGGGTGAATACAGGGTGAAAACAGGGTGAATACAGGATGAGGGTGAATACAGAATGAATACAGGATGAATACATGATGAATACAGGATGAATACATGGTGAATACAGGATGAATACAGGATGAATACAGGGTGAATACAGGATGAATACAGGATGAATACATGGTGAATACAGGATGAATACAGGATGACTACAGGATGAATACAGGGTGAATACAGGATGAATACAGGATGAATACATGGTGAATACAGGATGAATACAGGATGACTACAGGATGAATACAGGGTGAATACAGGATGAATACAGGATGAATACAGGGTGAATACAGGATGAATACAGGATGAATACAGGATGAGGGTGAATACAGGATGAATACATGGTGAATACAGGATGAATACAGGGTGAATACAGGGTGAATATAGGATGAATACAGGATGAATACAGGGTGAATACAGGATGAATACAGGATGAATACAGGATGAGGGTGAATACAGGATGAATACAGGGTGAATACAGGATGAATACAGGGTGAATACAGGGTGAATATAGGATGAATACAGGATGAATACAGGATGAATTCAGGGTGAATACAGGATGAATACAGGATGAATACAGGGTGAATATAGGATGAATACAGGGTGAATACAGGGTGAATACAGGATGAATACAGGATGAGGGTGAATACAGGATGAATACAGGATGAATACAGGATGAATACAGGGTGAATGCAGGATGAATACAGGATGAATACAGGGTGAATATAGGATGAATACAGGATGAATACAGGATGAATACAGGATGAGGGTGAATAGAGGATGAATACAGGGTGAATAGAGGATGAATACAGGATGAATACAGGGTGAATACAGGATGAGGGTGCATACAGGATGAATATAGGATGAATACAGGACGAGGATGAATACAGGATGAATACAGGATGAGGGTGAATACAGGATGAATACAGGGTGAATACAGGGTGAATACAGGATGAATACAGGATGAATACAGGAAGAATATAGGATGAATACAGGATGAGGGTGCATACAGGATGAATATAGGATGAATACAGGACGAGGATGAATACAGGATGAATACAGGATGAGGGTGAATACAGGATGAATACAGGGTGAATACAGGGTGAATACAGGATGAATACAGGATGAATACAGGAAGAATATAGGATGAGGGTGAATACAGGATGAATACAGGATGAATACAGGGTGAATACAGGGTGAATACAGGGTGAATACAGGATGAATATAGGATGAATACAGGGTGAATACAGGGTGAATACAGGATTAATACAGGATTAATACAGGAAGAATACAGGGTGAATACAGGATGAATACAGGATGAATACAGGATGAATACAGGATGAGGGTGAATACAGGATGAATACAGGATGAATACAGGGTGAATACAGGATGAATACAGGATGAGGGTGAATACAGGATGAATACAGGGTGAATACAGGATGAGGGTGAATAGAGTATGAATACAGGATGAATACAGGATGAATACAGGGTGAATACAGGATGAGGGTGAATATAGGATGAATACAGGGTGAATACAGAGTGAATACAGGATTAATACAGGATTAATACAGGATGAATACAGGGTGAATACAGGATGAATACAGGATGAATACAGGATGAGGGTGAATACAGGATGAATACAGGATGAATACAGGGTGAATACAGGGTGAATACAGGTTGAATACAGGATGAGGGTGAATACAGGAGGAATACAGGATGAATACAGGATGAGGGTGAATACAGGATGAATACAGGATGAATACAGGATGAATATAGGATGAGGGTGAATACAGGATGAATACAGGATGAATACAGGATGAGGGTGAATACAGGATGAATACAGGGTGAATACAGGATGAATACAGGATGAATACAGGATGAATACAGGATTAATATAAGATGAGGGTGAATACAGGATGAATACAGGATGAGGGTGAATACAGGATGAATACAGGGTGAATACAGGGTGAATACAGGATGAATACATGATGAGGGTGAATACAGGATGAATACAGGATGAATACAGGGTGAATACAGGATGAATACAGCATGAGGGTGAATACAGGATGAGGGTGAATACAGGATGAATACAGGATGAATACAGGGTGAATACAAGATGAATACAGGGTGAATACAGGATGAATGCAGGATGAATACAGGATGAATACAGGGTGAATACAGGGTGAAAACAGGGTGAATACAGGATGAGGGTGAATACAGAATGAATACAGGATAAATACATGATGAATACAGGATGAATACATGGTGAATACAGGATGAATACAGGGTGAATACAGGATGAATACAGGATGAATACATGGTGAATACAGGATGAATACAGGATGACTACAGGATGAATACAGGGTGAATACAGGATGAATACAGGATGAATACATGGTGAATACAGGATGAATACAGGATGACTACAGGATGAATACAGGGTGAATACAGGATGAATACAGGATGAATACAGGATGAATACAGGGTGAATACAGGATGAATACAGGATGAATACAGGATGAGGGTGAATACAGGATGAATACAGGGTGAATACAGGATGAATACAGGGTGAATACAGGGTGAATATAGGATGAATACAGGATGAATACAGGGTGAATACAGGATGAATACAGGATGAATACAGGATGAGGGTGAATACAGGATGAATACAGGGTGAATACAGGATGAATACAGGGTGAATACAGGGTGAATATAGGATGAATACAGGATGAATACAGGATGAATTCAGGGTGAATACAGGATGAATACAGGATGAATACAGGGTGAATATAGGATGAATACAGGGTGAATACAGGGTGAATACAGGATGAATACAGGATGAGGGTGAATACAGGATGAATACAGGATGAATACAGGATGAATACAGGGTGAATGCAGGATGAATACAGGATGAATACAGGGTGAAAATAGGATGAATACAGGATGAATACAGGATGAATACAGGATGAGGGTGAATAGAGGATGAATACAGGGTGAATAGAGGATGAATACAGGATGAATACAGGATGAATACAGGATGAGGGTGAATACAGGATGAATACAGGATGAATACAGGATGAGGGTGAATACAGGATGAATACAGGATGAATACAGGATGAGGGTGAATACAGGATGAATACAGGATGAGGGTGAATACAGGATGAATACAGGGTGAATACAGGATGAATACAGGATGAATACAGGATGAATACAGGATGAATACAGGGTGAATGCAGGATGAATACAGGATGAATACAGGGTGAATAGAGGATGAATACAGGATGAATACAGGATGAGGGTGAATAGAGGATGAATACATGGTGAATAGAGGATGAATACAGGATGAATATAGGATGAATACAGGATGAGGGTGAATACAGGATGAATACAGGATGAATACAGGATGAATACAGGGTGAATGCAGGATGAATACAGGATGAATACAGGGTGAATATAGGATGAATACAGGATGAATACAGGATGAATACAGAATGAATACAGGATGAGGGTGAATAGAGGATGAATACAGGGTGAATAGAGGATGAATACAGGATGAATATAGGATGAATACAGGATGAGGGTGTATACAGGATGAATACAGGATGAATACAGGATGAGGGTGAATACAGGATGAATACAGGATGAATACAGGATGAGGGTGAATACAGGATGAATACAGGATGAATACAGGATGAGGGTGAATACAGGGTGAATACAGGATGAATACAGGATGAATACAGGGTGAATACAGGATGAATACAGGATGAATACAGGATGAATATAGGATGAGGGTGAATACAGGATGAATACAGGATCAATACAGGGTGAATACAGGGTGAATACAGGATGAATACAGGATGAGGGTGAATACAGGATGAATACAGGATGAATACAGGGTGAATACAGGATGAATACAGGATGAGGGTGAATAAGGGATGAGGGTGAATACAGCATGAATACAGGATGAATACAGGATGAATACAGGGTGAATACAGGGTGAATACAGGGTGAATACAGGATGAATACAGGACGAATACAGGGTGAATACAGGATGAATACAGGGTGAATACAGGGTGAATACAGGATGAATACAGGATGAATACAGGATGAATACAGGATGAGGGTGAATACAGGATGAATACAGGATGAGGGTGAATACAGGATGAATACAGGATGAATACAGGATGAATACAGGGTGAATACAGGATGAATACAGAATGAATCCAGGGTGAATACAGGATGAATACAGGATGAATACAGGGTGATGGTGAATACAGGATGAATACAGGATGAGGGTGAATACAGGATGAATACAGGGTGAATACAGGATGAATACAGGATGAATACAGGATGAATACAGGATGAATACAGGATGAGGGTGAATAGAGGATGAATACAGGGTGAATATAGGATGAATACAGGGTGAATACAGGGTGAATACAGGATGAATACAGGATGAGGGTGAATACAGGATGAATACAGGATGAATACAGGATGAATACAGGGTGAATGCAGGATGAATACAGGATGAATACAGGGTGAATATAGGATGAATACAGGATGAATACAGGATGAATACAGGATGAATACAGGATGAGGGTGAATAGAGGATGAATACATGGTGAATAGAGGATGAATACAGGATGAATATAGGATGAATACAGGATGAGGGTGAATACAGGATGAATACAGGATGAATACAGGATGAATACAGGGTGAATGCAGGATGAATACAGGATGAATACAGGATGAATACAGGATGAGGGTGAATAGAGGATGAATACAGGGTGAATAGAGGATGAATACAGGATGAATATAGGATGAATACAGGATGAGGGTGTATACAGGATGAATACAGGATGAATACAGGATGAGGGTGAATACAGGATGAATACAGGATGAATACAGGATGAGGGTGAATACAGGATGAATACAGGATGAATACAGGATGAGGGTGAATACAGGGTGAATACAGGATGAATACAGGATGAATACAGGATGAATACAGGGTGAATACAGGATGAATACAGGATGAGGGTGAATAAGGGATGAGGGTGAATACAGCATGAATACAGGATGAATACAGGATGAATACAGGGTGAATACAGGGTGAATACAGGGTGAATACAGGATGAATACAGGACGAATACAGGGTGAATACAGGATGAATACAGGGTGAATACAGGGTGAATACAGGATGAATACAGGATGAATACAGGATGAATACAGGATGAGGGTGAATACAGGATGAATACAGGATGAGGGTGAATACAGGATGAATACAGGATGAATACAGGATGAATACAGGGTGAATACAGGATGCATACAGGATGAATCCAGGGTGAATACAGGATGAATACAGGATGAATACAGGGTGATGGTGAATACAGGATGAATACAGGATGAGGGTGAATACAGGATGAATACAGGGTGAATACAGGATGAATACAGGATGAATACAGGATGAATACAGGATGAGGGTGAATAGAGGATGAATACAGGGTGAATATAGGATGAATACAGGGTGAATACAGGGTGAATACAGGATGAATACAGGATGAGGGTGAATACAGGATGAATACAGGATGAATACAGGATGAATACAGGGTGAATGCAGGATGAATACAGGATGAATACAGGGTGAATATAGGATGAATACAGGATGAATACAGGATGAATACAGGATGAGGGTGAATACAGGATGAATACAGGATGAATACAGGGTGAATGCAGGATGAATACAGGATGAATACAGGATGAATACAGGATGAGGGTGAATAGAGGATGAATACAGGGTGAATAGAGGATGAATACAGGATGAATATAGGATGAATACAGGATGAGGGTGTATACAGGATGAATACAGGATGAATACAGGATGAGGGTGAATACAGGATGAATACAGGATGAATACAGGATGAGGGTGAATACAGGATGAATACAGGATGAATACAGGATGAGGGTGAATACAGGGTGAATACAGGATGAATACAGGATGAATACAGGATGAATACAGGGTGAATACAGGATGAATACAGGATGAATATAGGATGAGGGTGAATACAGGATGAATACAGGATCAATACAGGGTGAATACAGGGTGAATACAGGATGAATACAGGATGAGGGTGAATACAGGATGAATACAGGATGAATACAGGGTGAATACAGGATGAATACAGGATGAGGGTGAATAAGGGATGAGGGTGAATACAGCATGAATACAGGATGAATACAGGATGAATACAGGGTGAATACAGGGTGAATACAGGGTGAATACAGGATGAATACAGGACAAATACAGGGTGAATACAGGATGAATACAGGGTGAATACAGGGTGAATACAGGATGAATACAGGATGAATACAGGATGAATACAGGATGAGGGTGAATACAGGATGAATACAGGATGAGGGTGAATACAGGATGAATACAGGATGAATACAGGATGAATACAGGATGAATACAGGGTGAATACAGGATGAATACAGGATGAATCCAGGGTGAATACAGGATGAATACAGGATGAATACAGGGTGATGGTGAATACAGGATGAATACAGGATGAGGGTGAATACAGGGTGAATACAGGATGAGGGTGAATACAGGGTGAATACAGGATGAGGGTGAATACAGGGTGAATACAGGGTGAATACAGGAAGAATACAGGATGAATACAGGACGAATACAGGATGAGCGTGAATACAGGATGAGGGTGAATACAGGATGAATACAGGATGAATACAGGACGAATACAGGATGAGCGTGAATACAGGATGAGGGTGAATACAGGACGAATACAGGATGAGCGTGAATACAGGATGAGGGTGAATACAGGATGAGGGTGAATACAGGATGAATGCAAGATGAATACAGGATGAATACAGGATGAGCGTGAATACAGGATGAGGGTGAATACAGGATGAATACAGGATGAATACAGGATGAGGGTGAATACAGGATGAATACAGGATAAGGGTGAATACAGGACGAATACAGGATGAGCGTGAATACAGGATGAGGGTGAATACAGGGTGAATACAGGATGAGGGTGAATATAGGATGAATGCAAGATGAATACAGGATGAGGGTGAATACAGGACGAATACAGGATGAGCGTGAATACAGGATGAGGGTGAATACAGGGTGAATACAGGATGAGGGTGAATACAGGATGAATGCAAGATGAATACAGGATGAATACAGGATGAGCGTGAATACAGGATGAGGGTGAATACAGGATGAATACAGGATGAATACAGGGTGAATACAGGGTGAATACAGGATGAATACAGGGTGAATACAGGATGAATACAGGATGAGGGTGAATAGAGGATGAATACAGGGTGAATATAGGATGAATACAGGGTGAATACAGGGTGAATACAGGATGAATACAGGATGAGGGTGAATACAGGATGAATACAGGATGAATACAGGATGAATACAGGGTGAATGCAGGATGAATACAGGATGAATACAGGGTGAATATAGGATGAATACAGGATGAATACAGGATGAATACAGGATGAGGGTGAATACAGGATGAATACAGGATGAATACAGGATGAATACAGGGTGAATGCAGGATGAATACAGGATGAATACAGGATGAATACAGGATGAGGGTGAATAGAGGATGAATACAGGGTGAATAGAGGATGAATACAGGATGAATATAGGATGAATACAGGATGAGGGTGTATACAGGATGAATACAGGATGAATACAGGATGAGGGTGAATACAGGATGAATACAGGATGAATACAGGATGAGGGTGAATACAGGATGAATACAGGATGAATACAGGATGAGGGTGAATACAGGGTGAATACAGGATGAATACAGGATGAATACAGGATGAATACAGGGTGAATACAGGATGAATACAGGATGAATATAGGATGAGGGTGAATACAGGATGAATACAGGATCAATACAGGGTGAATACAGGGTGAATACAGGATGAATACAGGATGAGGGTGAATACAGGATGAATACAGGATGAATACAGGGTGAATACAGGATGAATACAGGATGAGGGTGAATAAGGGATGAGGGTGAATACAGCATGAATACAGGATGAATACAGGATGAATACAGGGTGAATACAGGGTGAATACAGGGTGAATACAGGATGAATACAGGACAAATACAGGGTGAATACAGGATGAATACAGGGTGAATACAGGGTGAATACAGGATGAATACAGGATGAATACAGGATGAATACAGGATGAGGGTGAATACAGGATGAATACAGGATGAGGGTGAATACAGGATGAATACAGGATGAATACAGGATGAATACAGGATGAATACAGGGTGAATACAGGATGAATACAGGATGAATCCAGGGTGAATACAGGATGAATACAGGATGAATACAGGGTGATGGTGAATACAGGATGAATACAGGATGAGGGTGAATACAGGGTGAATACAGGATGAGGGTGAATACAGGGTGAATACAGGATGAGGGTGAATACAGGGTGAATACAGGGTGAATACAGGAAGAATACAGGATGAATACAGGACGAATACAGGATGAGCGTGAATACAGGATGAGGGTGAATACAGGATGAATACAGGATGAATACAGGACGAATACAGGATGAGCGTGAATACAGGATGAGGGTGAATACAGGACGAATACAGGATGAGCGTGAATACAGGATGAGGGTGAATACAGGATGAGGGTGAATACAGGATGAATGCAAGATGAATACAGGATGAATACAGGATGAGCGTGAATACAGGATGAGGGTGAATACAGGATGAATACAGGATGAATACAGGATGAGGGTGAATACAGGATGAATACAGGATAAGGGTGAATACAGGACGAATACAGGATGAGCGTGAATACAGGATGAGGGTGAATACAGGGTGAATACAGGATGAGGGTGAATATAGGATGAATGCAAGATGAATACAGGATGAGGGTGAATACAGGACGAATACAGGATGAGCGTGAATACAGGATGAGGGTGAATACAGGGTGAATACAGGATGAGGGTGAATACAGGATGAATGCAAGATGAATACAGGATGAATACAGGATGAGCGTGAATACAGGATGAGGGTGAATACAGGATGAATACAGGATGAATACAGGGTGAATACAGGGTGAATACAGGATGAATACAGGGTGAATACAGGGTGAATACAGGGTGAATACAGGATGAATACAGGATGAATACAGGATGAATACAGGGTGAATACAGGGTGAATACAGGATGAATACAGGGTGAGTACAGGGTGAATACAGGATGAATACAGGGTGAATACAGGGTGAGTACAGGGTGAATACAGGATGAATACAGGGTGAATACAGGGTGAATACAGGGTGAATACAGGGTGAATACAGGGTGAATACAGGATGAATACAGGGTGAGTACAGGGTGAATACAGGATGAATACAGGGTGAGTACAGGGTGAAAAAAAAGACCCTCATGCCAAATTGAGTCGAAATCTTTTTTGAAGTCTACAAACTATGAGAAGACTTTGCCTTTGTTTTGGTTTGTTTGGTTGTTTAGGGTGCGCAGGGTGAATACCTGGTCTGTCGTACGGTAATTTGGTAAATAGCCAATTTGACATTTGCTCAGTACATTGTTTTCACTGAGGAAATGTACGAGTCTGCTGTTAATGATGATGCAGAGGATTTTTCCAAGGTTGCTGTTGATGCATATCCCACTGTAGTTATTGGGGTCAAACCTGTGTAGATTTGGGTGATCAGTCCTTGGTTCCAAATACTGGGGAAGAGCTAAGAATGATGTTTAAGTATAGCCAATTGGAATTTGTGGTCTTTATGTTTTATCCTTTCATACCATCAACACCACAGGCCTTTTTTGGGTTGGAGGGTTTGTATTTTGTCCTGTAGTTCATTCATTGTATTTGGAGAATCGACTGGGTTCAGGGAGTCTTTAATAGTTCATTGTATTTGGAGAATCGACTGGGTTCAGGGAGTCTTTAATAGTTCATTGTATTTGGAGAATCGACTGGGTTCAGGGAGTCTTTAATAGTTGATCATGTATGTGCTTTTGCTGTTTGTTTTTTGTTAAAGGGCCAAAAAGATGTTTTACCCATAGATATTAGTTTTGGAGAGATAACATTTTGTGTTGATGTTTGTTTAGTGTTTTCCTGTTTTCCCAGAAGTTAATAGAGTCTATGGATTCTTCAATTACATTGAGCTGATTTCTGAATATGTTGTTCCTTCTTTTTCAATAGTGTTTCTGTATTGTATAAATGATTCAGCATAGCGAAGGTGTAGGTTCAGGTTTCTGGGTCTCTATGTTTTTAGTTCTTTCTCAGGTTTTTGCATTCTCAGTAACTGTCTCTCTCTCTCTCTCTCTCTCTGTCGCTCTCTCTCTCTCTCTCTCTCTCTCTGTCTATCTCTCTCTGTCTATCTCTCTCTGTCTCTGTCTATCTCTCTCTGTCTCTGTCTCTGTCTCTGTCTCTGTCTCTCTCTCTCTCTCTCTCTCTCTCTCTCTCTGTCTCTCTCTCTCTCCCTCTCTCTCGCCTCCCTCAACATAGCACCTGGAGGTGTAGACTGGCTGCCATAGGTGAGGTTGTCAGATCCCTATAAATGGAATGTCACAGAATAAAATGTGTCTGAATGAATGCCTGATCCAACTCCCATCACAGACTATGTCTTTGACTGGAAGGTCATGAACAGTCTTCACCCATTGACGATAACACGTCAACAACAATAAGAACAGCATTAACAGAAACACCTTAATTAAGATGGTTTTTTTTTCCCCCGTGTATTTTTAGGTTCAGAGGTTTGACTGAGATATTTTCCCTGAATGTATAATGTTGATAGCAGCGTGTTAAAGGGGAACGGGTACAGTAGGTGGAGTTGGCTAATTGTGTGTGTTTAGCAGATAAACGAAGCACTAAGAGGCATCTGGCAACGTCCTGTAGCATTCTAGGATTAGATTAAAGGGAGGGAGGGAGGGAAATGTTTTACCCCTTTCTTACTAACATTCTACTGAAGAGCAGAGTAGAATGGTTCACTAATATAGTCCCCAGGCATGTAACAATCTCTTAGAACAAATGTTGTCCTCTATTCAGGGTAAGGATTTACAGTACATCAATCTGATGAAGGGAAATAAGTGTTGTACTTTCGATATTATATATATATATATATATATATATATATATATATATATATATATATATATATATAGATGTACAGTATATCAATCGGCACCAGATCTAAGGGGGGGTTAGAGAATGAATGAAAGAACGCTGAAAAGACGCTGTTCTGGCATCAATGAATGAATGAGTGTGTCGGTTCATATGTCTATCCTCGCATCCTTCCTTCTATCTATCTTCTCCTCCCTCTATCTCCAGAGGAATAAAGAAAGAGGAAAATACAGGAGACTCCCTACCTTCAACCTTTTCTTTAAGAAAGCATCCCCCCCCCCCCCTCCCCCTCCCGGGGGGGGATTAAAGCTACACTATGATTAGTATCTATACATATGATTATTTTATGACATATTATGCGCATTGCAATCAGAATCAGGCGTGCAGCATTAGAGGCAGAGCTAGGTGTAATCCACAAGGCACTACAGACCCAGAGGCCGTGTTAATGATATTCATAACATGGATTGTTTCCTCAATGACGAGCCTCCATGCATCTACTGATGTAGCACATACAGCGTATCTCCCTCTGTAGTATGCTACGATAGAGCTAACAGCTAGGGCTCTCCCTCTGTAGTATCTCCCTCTGTAGTATGCTACGGTAGAGCTAACAGCTAGGGCTCTCCCTCTGTAGTATGCTACGGTAGAGCTAACAGCTAGGGCTCTGTGTATCTCCCTCTGTAGTATGCTACGGTAGAGCTAACAGCTAGGGCTCTCCCTCTGTAGTATGCTACGGTTGAGCTAACAGCTCTCCCTCTGTAGTATGCTACGATAGAGCTAACAGCTAGGGCTCTCCCTCTGTGTATCTCCCTCTGTAGTATGCTACGATAGAGCTAACAGCTAGGGCTCTCCCTCTGTGTATCTCCCTCTGTAGTATGCTACGGTAGAGCTAACAGCTCTCCCTCTGTAGTATGCTACGATAGAGCTAACAGCTAAGGCTCTCCCTCTGTAGTATGCTACGGTAGAGCTAACAGCTAGGGCTCTCCCTCTGTGCATCTCCCTCTGTAGTATGCTACGATAGAGCTAACAGCTAGGGCTCTCCCTCTGTGCATCTCCCTCTGTAGTATGCTACGATAGAGCTAACAGCTAGGGCTCTCCCTCTGTAGTATGCTACGATAGAGCTAACAGCTAGGGCTCTCCCTCTATAGTATGCTACGGTAGAGCTAACAGCTAGGGCTCTCCCTCTGTAGTATGCTACGATAGAGCTAACAGCTAGGGCTCTCCCTCTGTAGTATGCTACGATAGAGCTAACAGCTAGGGCTCTCCCTCTGTGCATCTCCCTCTGTAGTATGCTACGATAGAGCTAACAGCTAGGGCTCTCCCTCTGTGCATCTCCCTCTGTAGTATGCTACGGTAGAGCTAACAGCTAGGGCTCTCCCTCTGTAGTATGCTACGATAGAGCTAACAGCTAGGGCTCTCCCTTTGTGTATCTCCCTCTGTAGTATGCTACGATAGAGCTAACAGCTAGGGCTCTCCCTCTGTGCATGTCCCTCTGTAGTATGCTACGGTAGGGCAAACTGCTAAGGATCTCCCTCTGTGTGTATCTCCCTCTGTAGTATGCTACGGTAGGGCTAACAGCTAGGGATCTCCCTCTGTGTTTCTCTGGATGAAAAGCGTGCCCAAAGTAAACTGCCAGTTACTCAGGCCCAGAACATAGGATATGCATAAAACTAATTATATTTGGATAGAAAACACTCTAAACTTTCTAAAACTGTTAAAATTGTCTGTGAGTATAACAGAACTGATGTGGCAGGCGAAACCCTGAGGACAAACCATCCCCAAAAAACCAAACATTTCAGCCTACCACTGTTTTCAATGGTCACTTTTATTACAAGGCGAAATCCTCCCAGATTGCAGTTCCTAGGGCTTCCACTAGATGTCAACCGTCTTTAGAAAGAGTTTCAGGGCGGGTTTTGGAAAAATGAGCCAGAAGTTGTAGTTTTTTTCAAAGTAGCTCCCATTGTGGCTGTAGTGCGACGAAAGTGTGTTCTTTGTTATTTGTCTTCGGTAAATGAACATACCTCTTGGGGATGTCAATTGGAAAACATAATGTTAACTTTCACTGCTATGCGGATGACACACAGCTGTACCATTCAATGAAACATGGTGAAGCCCCAAAATTGCCCTCGCTAGAAGCATGTGTTTCAGACATAAGGAAGTGGATGGCTGCAAACTTTCTACTATTAAACTCGGACAAAACAGAGATTCTTGTTCTAGGTCCCAAGAAACAAAGAGATCTTCTGTTGAATCTGACAATTCATCTTAATGGTTGTACAGTCGTCTCAAATAAAACTGTGAAGGACCTCGGCGTTACTCTGGACCCTGATCTCTCTTTTGAAGAACATCTCAAGACAATTTTAAGGACAGCTTTTTTCCATCTACGTAACATTGCAAAAATCTGAAACTTTCTGTCCAAAAATTATGCAGAAAAATTAATCCATGCTTTTGTCACTTCTTGGTTAGACTACTGCAATGCTCTACTTTCCGGCTACCCGGATAAAGCACTAAATAAACTTCAGTTAGTGCTAAATATGACTGCTAGAATCCTGACTATAACCAAAAAAGTTGATCATATTACTCCAGTGTTAGCCTCTCTACACGGGCTTCCTGTCAAAGCAAGGGTTGATTTCAAGGTTTTACTGCTAACCTACAAAGCATTACATGGGCTTGCTCCTACCTATCTCTCTGATTTGGTCCTGCCGTACATACCTACACGTACGCTACGGTCACAAGACGCAGGCCTCCTAATTGTCCCTAGAATTTCTAAGCAAACAGCTGGAGGCAGGGCTTTCTCCTGTAGAGCTCCATTTTTATGGAATGGTCTGCCTACCCATGTCAGAGACGCAAACTCGGTCTCAACCTTTAAGTCTTTACTGAAGACTCATCTCTTCAGTGGGTCATATGATTGAGTGTAGTCTGGCCCAGGAGTGGGAAGGTGAACGGAAAGGCTCTGGAGCAACGAATCGCCCTTGATGTCTCTTCCTGGCCGGTTCCCCTCTTTCCACTGGGATTCTCTGCCTCTAACCCTATTACAGGGGCTGAGTCACTGGCTTACTGGGGCTCTCTCATGCCGTCCCTGGAGGGGGTGCGTCACCTGAGTGGGTTGATTCACTGTTGTGGTCATCCTGTCTGGGTTGGTGCTCCCCCCCTTGGGTTGTGCAGTGGCGGAGATCTTTGTGGGCTATACTCAGCCTTGTCTCAGGATGGTAAGTTGGTGGTTGAAGATATCCCTCTAGTGGTGTGGGGGCTGTGCTTTGGCAAAGGGGGTGGGGTTATATCCTTCCTGTTTGGCCCTGTCCGGGGGTGTCCTCGGATGGGGCCACAGTGTCTCCTGACCCCTCCTGTCTCAGCCTCCAGTATTTATGCTGCAGTAGTGTATGTGTCGGGGGGCTAGGGTCATTTTGATATATCTGGAGTACTTCTCCTGTCCTATTCGGTGTCCTGTGTGAATCTAAGTGTGCGTTCTCTAATTCTCTCTTTCTCTTTTTCTTTCTCTCTCTCGGAGGACCTGACATGATGACTCCTTGCTGTCCCCAGTCCACCTGGCCATGCTGCTGCTCCAGTTTCAACTGTTCTGCCTTACTATTATTCGACCATGCTGGTCATTTATGAACATTTGAACATCTTGGCCATGTTCTGTTATAATCTCTACCCGGCACAGCCAGAAGAGGACTGGCCACCCCACATAGCCTGGTTCCTCTCTAGGTTTCTTCCTAGGTTTTGGCCTTTCTAGGGAGTTTTTCCTAGCCACCGTGCTTTTACACCTGCATTGCTTGCTGTTTGGGGTTTTAGGCTGGGTTTCTGTACAGCACTTTGAGATATCAGCTGATGTACGATGGGCTATATAAATACATTTGATTTGATTTGATTTGAACATACTGTCCTACGTCTTAAATTGTATCGTATATTTACGTATTAGGGTAGCTGAGGTTTGATTATAAACGTTGTTTGGCATGTTTGGGGAAGTTTATTGGTAACGTTTGGGATTCATCTTGTATGCATTTTGATGGAGGGAAACTGGTGGATTATTGACTGAAGCTAAACTGAGTTTTTTATCGAACAAAAGGACAATTTGTAACTGGGACCTTTTGGATGGCATTTATTATATCGCTATTTTCTGACTTTCCTGCCTTTTCTACGTTTTTCTTTTCTCGCGTTTGTATTTTTATGAATGTTAAATATTTATATTTGTGTAGTTTGAATTTCACGCTCAGCAATTTCACCGGATTTTGTTGAGTTGTCCCGCTAGCGGCACGTCTAGCTGTAACAGGTTTTAAGAACAAATTCTTATTTTCAATGACGGCCACAGTGGGTTAACTGCCTTGTTCAGGGGCAGAACGACAGCCTAGGAACAGTGGGTTAACTGCCTTGTTCAGGGGCAGAACGACAGCCTAGGAACAGTGGGTTAACTGCCTTGTTCAGGGGCAGAATAACAGATTTCTAAATTGTCAACTCAGGGATTCAATCTTGCAACCTTTCGGTTTCTAGTCCAACGCTCTAACCACTAGGCTACCTTCTGCAGATGCTAACTTATTACCCTGAAACAATGCCAAATATTGCCCACAAATATTTACCCAGTGGTGTAAAAAAGTACCCAATTGTCATACTTGAGTAAAAGTAAAGATACCTTAATAGAAAATTACTCAATAAAGGTGAAAGTCACCCAGGAAAATTCTACTTGAGTATTTGAGTAAAAATAATTTCATATTCCTTATATTAAGCAAACCAGACTGCACCATTTCCTTCACCCTGTATTCATTTCCATTTCCTGCTCCAACACTCAGACATAATTTACAAACAAAGCATGTGTTTTGTGAGTCTGCAAGATCAGCAATAACAAAAACTGGCAAGGTGTGATGCACCCTAGGGACGGCATGGGAGAGCACTAAGGGAGCTAGTGACCCAGCCCCCATAATAGGGTCAGAGGCAGAGAATCCCAGTGGAGAGAGGGGAGCCGGCCAGGCAGAGACAGCGAGGGTGGTTCATCACTCCTGTGCCTTGTCGTTCACCTTTGCACCCAGATAACATACAATCATAGGACCTACTGAAGAAATTAGTCTTTCAATAAAGACTCTTTCAGCTAGGGGGCGATATTTTTATGTTTGGAAAAATAACGTTCCCAATGTAAACGGCCTATTTCTAAGGCCTAATTGTTTTCCCCTGTTTTCCCCTGTGGTTGATATATTATCGATTATATATTTTAAAAACAACCTGAGGATTGATTATAAAAAAACGTTTGACATGTTTCTGTGGACATTACGGATATGCGTTTCGTGACCACTCGAGCCTGTGGATTTTCTGAACAAACGGAGGTATTTTGGATATAAAAATAGTCTTTATGGAACAAAATGAACATTTGTTGTGTAACTGGGAGTCTCGTGAGTGAAAACATCCGAAGATCATCAAAGGTAAACGATTCATTTTGATAGCTTTTCTAATTTTCGTGACCAAGCTACTTTGATGCTAGGTGTTCATAATGTTTTGTCTAATGATCGATAAACTTACACAAACGCTTGGATTGCTTTTCGCTGTAAAGCATATTTTCTAAATATGACATGACAGGTGGATTAACAAAATGCTAAGCTGTGTTTTGCTATATTGCACTTGTGATTTCATGAAAATAAATATTTATAAATAAATAAATTTATATTTATAAAATATAAATATTTTGAGTGATATTATTTGAATGTGGCGCTATGCTATTCAGAGGATGACAATTATCCCAGTAAAGGGATGGGTAGCGGCAAGAAGTTAAAGGTCGAAACCGAGTCTGCGTCTATCACATCACAGTCTGCGTCCTCCCTAAGTTTATTTAATTCACTGCTTTAGCACACTCTGCCAACCCGGATGTCCTAGCTGTGTCTGAATTCTAGCTTAGGAAGGCCACCAAAAAGTCCTGAAATTTCCATCCCTAACTATAACATTTTCTGACAAGATAGAGATAGCCTGCATAGATTTGTCATACTATCCAGGTCTGTACCCAAGCAGTTCGAGCTTCTTATTTTAAAAGTCCAACCTTTCCAGAAATTAGTCTCTCACTGTTGCCTCTTGTTATAGATACACTTCAGCGCCCAGCTGTGCCCTGGACACCATATGTGAATTAATCGCCCCCCAGCCACTTTACAATAGTGCATCTAAATCTTTTAAGGGGGGGGGGGTGAGAAGGATGACTTTATCCTATCCTAGGATCCTATCCTATCCTGCAAGGGTAAAAACACACACCCTGTTAACCTGTTGCTTCTACTCGGGACGCTTGCGTCCCAACTAGAGCTCTGGAAATGCAAATGCGCTACGCTAAATGCTAATAGTATTAGTTAAAACTCAAAAGTTCATTAAAATACACATGCAGGGTATCGAATTAAAGCTACACTCGTTGTGAATCCAGGCAACAAGTCAGATTTTTAAAATGCTTTTCGGCGAAAGCATGAGAAGCTATTATCTGATAGCATGCAACACCCCAAAAGACCCACAGGGGACGTAAACAAAATAATTAGCATTTCGGCGTTACACAAACCGCACAATAAAATAGAAAACATTCATTACCTTTCACCATCTTCTTTGTTGGCACTCCTAGATGTCCCATAAACACTATTTGGGTCTTTATTTCGATTAAATCGGTCCATATAAAGCCTAGATATCGTTATATGTAGACTGTGTGATAAACAAAAAAAACATCGTTTCAAAACGTAACGTCATTTTTTTTTTAAATTCAAAAAGTCAACGATAAACTTTCACAAAACACTTCGAAATACGTTTGTAATGCAACTTTAGGTATTAGTAAACGTTAATAAGCGATAAAATTCATCAGGAGGCGATGTAAAGATCATTAGCTGTCCGTCTGGAAAAATGTCCGGCTAGAAACTCAACGAAAATATCCGGTCCTAGACCGGATTAGATACGGTGTCCTGTATGTGTTTGACCAAGAAAAAACTCGAAGGGAAATGACAAGACTCTAGACACCCTGTGGAAGCTGTAGGTACTGCAACCTCAGTCAATTAATTGTGGTTCACGTTTATCAATGGGTTCAAGTAGCGCATGGATATATTTTCCCCATTTTCAGTGATCAGTTTTTCGTGTGCTTTTCGATGTAAATGCCGTTCTGGTAAAGCCACAGCAGTGATTTAACCAGTTTTTTAAACGTCTGAGTGTTTTCTATCCACACAGACTAAGCAAATGCATATACTATATTCCTGGCATGAGTAGCAGGGCGCTGAAATGTTGCGCGATTTTTAACAGAATGTTCAAAAAAGTAGAGGGTCGACTGAAGAGGTTAAGAACTCTTTTTATTTTTTTCAATATTCTTTTATATATATTGACTTTCAATGTCTTAAATTTAGTGTTTTTTTTTTCTTTTTTTTTTTTTACAAAATGCCCTACAGTGACGAGATTATGAAAACCTCCTTAAAGAGGTGGGGTTTCAGGTGTTCACATCTCGACCCAAACTGTTACAGACCTATATCAACCCTGCCCTGCCTTTCTAAAGTCTTCGAAAGCCAAGTGAACAAACAGATCACCGACCATTTAGAATCCCACCATGCCTTCTCCGCTATGCAATCCGGTTTCCGAGCTGGTCACGGGTGCACCTCAGCCACGCTCACGGTCCTAAATGACCTCCATCGATAAGAGACATTACTGTGCAGCCACATTTATCGACCTGGCCAAGGCTTTCGACTCTGTCAATCACAGCATTCTTATCGGCAGACTCAACAGCCTTGGTTTTTCAAATTAATGCCTCGCCAGGTTCAACAACTACTTCTCTGATAGAGTTCAGTGTGTCAAATCGGAGGGCCTCTTTTCTGGAACTCTGGCTGTCTCTATAGGGGTGCCACAGGGTTCAATTCTCAGGCCGACTCTTTTCTCTGATGTCGCGGGTGATTCCCTGATCCACCTCTATGCAGACGACACCATTCTCTATCTATCTGGCCCTTTTTTGGACACTGTGCTAACAAACCTCCAATCGAGCTTCAACGCCATACAACAGCCCTTCCCGTGACCGCCAACGGCTCTGAAACACGAGTAAAACTAATGCTCCTCAATCGATTGCTGCCCGCACCCTCCCGCCCGACTAGCATCACTACTCTGGACGGTTCTGACCTAGAATATGTGGACAACTACAGATACCTAGGTGTCTGGTTAGACTGTAAACTCTCCTTCCAGACTCACATTAACCAATCCAAAGGTAGATCTAGAATCGGCTTCCTATTTCGCAACAAAGCCTCCTTCACATATGCCGCCAAACATACCTTCGTGAAACTGACTATCCTACCGATGCTTCACATCGGCAATGTCATTTACAAAAAAGCCCCCAACACTCTACTCAGCAAACTGGATGTAGTCTATCACAGTGGTATTCATTTAATCACCAAATCCCCATATACTACCCACCACTGCGACCTCTATGCTCTCGTCGGCTGGCCCTCACTACATATCAGTCGCCAGACCCTCTGCCTATAGGTCATCTATAAGTCTTTGCAAAGTACAGCTCCACCTAATCTCAGCTCACTGGTCACCATAGCAACACCCACCCGTAGCACGCTCCAGTAGGTTTATTTCACTGGTCATCCCCAAAGTCAACACTTCCTTTGGACGCCTTTCCTTCCAGTTCTCTGCTGCCAATGACTAGAACCATTTGCAAAAATCACTGGATTCTTATATCTCCCTCTCTAACTTTAAGCATCAGCTGTCAGAGCAGCTTACCGATCACTGTACTTGAACATAGCCCATCTGTAAATAGCACACACAACTACCTCATCCCCATATTGTTACTTATCCTCTTGCTCTTTTGCACCCCAGTATCTGTACTTGCACATAATCATCTGAACATCTATCACTCCAGTGTTTAAATGCTAAATTGTAATTATTTTGCCTCTATGGCCTATTTATTGCCTTTACCTCCCTACTCTTCTATAGTTGTACACACTGTACATAGATGTTTCTATTGTGTTATTGACTGTACGTTTGTTTACGTGTAACTCTGTGTTGTTGTTTTTATCGCACTGCTTTGCTTTATCTTGGACAGGTCGCACTTGTAAATGAGAACGTGTTCTCAACTGGCCAACTGTGGTTAAATAAAGGTGAAATTATATATATATTTTTTAAAGTCTAACTGTCTCTCTAGTCTAACTGTCTCTCTAATCTAATGCCTTTTTGGGATAGGGGGCAACATTTTCACTTCTGGATGAATAGCGTGCCCAGAGTGAACTGCCTCCTACTCTGTCCCAAATGCTAATATATGCATATTATTATTAATATTGGATAGAATACACTCTGGAGTTTCTAAAACTGTTTGAATGATGTCTGTGAGTATAACATAACTCATATGGTAGGCGAAAACCTGAGAAAAATCCAACCAGGAAGTGGGAAATCTGAGGTTTGTAGTTTTTCAAAGCTTGGCCTACCGAATACACAGTGTCTATGGAGTCAAGTTGCACTTGCTACGGCTTCCACTAGATGTCAAACGTATTTAAAAACTTGAATGAGGATTCTACTATAAAGGAGGGGCTCATGAGACCTGTTTGAGTCAGTGGTCTGGCGGAGTGTCTCAGGCTCGTGATGTAGCTGTATCTATAGTCTAACTGTCTCTATAGTCTAGATGTCTCTCTAGTCTAGATGTCTCTCTAGTCTAGCTGTCTCTCTAGTCTAACTGTCTCTCTAGTCAACACTTCTCTAGTCTAGCTGTCTCTCTAGTCTAACTGTCTCTCTAGTCAACACTTCTCTAGTCTAACTGTCTCTAGTCTAGCTGTATCTAGTCTAGCTGTCTCTACTCTAGCTGTCTCTAGTTTAGCTGTCTCTAGTCTAGCTGTCTCTAGTCTAACTGTCTCTAGTCTAACTGTCTCTCTAGTCTAACTGTCTCTCTAGTCTAACTGTCTATCTAGTCAACACTTCTCTACTCTAGCTGTCTCTAGTCTAGATGTCTCTAGTCTATCTGTCTCTACTCTAGCTGTATCTAGTCTAGATGTCTCCAGTCTAGCTGTCTCTACTCTAGCTGTCTCTAGTTTAGCTGTCTCTAGTCTAACTGTCTCTCTAGTCTAACTGTCTATCTAGTCAACACTTCTCTACTCTAGCTGTCTCTAGTCTAGATGTCTCTAGTCTAGCTGTCTCTCTAGTCTAACTGTCTCTCTAGTCTAACTGTCTCTAGTCTAACTGTCTCTAGTCTAGCTGTCTCTCTAGTCTAGCTGTCTCTAGTCTAGCTGTCTATCTATTCTAACTGTCTCTCTAGTCTAACTGTCTCTAGTCTAACTGTCTCTCTAGTCTAACTGTCTCTAGTCTAGCTGTCTCTAGTCTAACTGTCTCTAGTATAACTGTCTCTAGTCTAGCTGTCTATCTAATCTAACTGTCTCTCTAGTCTAACTGTCTCTCTAGTCTAACTGTCTCTAGTCTAGCTGTCTCTAGTCTAGCTGTCTATCTAATCTAACTGTCTCTCTAGTCTAACTGTCTCTCTAGTCTAACTGTCTCTAGTCTAGCTGTCTCTAGTCTAACTGTCTCTAGTCAAACTGTCTGTAGTCTAACTGTCTCTAGTCTAGCTGTCTCTAGTCTAACTGTCTCTCTTGTCAAACAGTCTCTCTAGTCAACACTTCTCTAGTCTAACTGTCTCTCTAGTCTAACTGTCTCTAGTCTAACTGTCTCTAGTCTAGATGTCTCTAGTCTAACTGTCTCTAGTCTAGCTGTCACTAGTCTAGATGTCTCTAGTCTAACTGTCTCTAACAGAGAGATGTCTTGGTGTGACAGAGATATGTCTTGGTGGGACAGAGAGATGATGGTGTGACAGAGAGATGTCTTGGTGGGACAGAGAGATGTCTTGGTGGGACAGAGAGATGTCTTGGTGGGACAGAGAGATGATGGTGGGACAGAGAGATGTCTTGGTGGGACAGAGAGATGATGGTGGGACAGAGAGATGATGGTGGGACAGAGAGATGATGGTGGGACAGAGAGATGATGGTGGGACAGAGAGATGATGGTGGGACAGAGAGATGTCTTGGTGGGACAGAGAGATGATGGTGGGAGAGAGAGATGATGGTGGGACAGAGAGATGTCTTGGTGTGACAGAGAGATGTCTTGGTGGGACAGATAGATGATGGTGGACAGAGAGATGATGGTGGGACAGAGAGATGTCTTGGTGTGACAGAGAGATGTCTTGGTGGGACAGAGAGATGATGGTGGACAAAGAGATGATGGTGGGACAGAGAGATGATGGTGGGACAGAGAGATGTCTTGGTCGGACAGAGAGATGATGGTGGGACAGAGAGATGTCTTGGTGGGACAGAGAGATGATGGTGGACAGAGAGATGATGGTGGGACAGAGAGATGATGCTGGGACAGAGAGATGATGGTGGGACAGAGAGATCAGAGAGATGATGGTGGGACAGAGAGATGATGGTGGGACAGAGAGATTATGGTGGGACAGAGAGATGTCTTGGTGGGACAGAGAGATGAAGGTGGGACAGAGAGATGATGGTGGACAGAGAGATGATGGTGGGACAGAGAGATGATGGTGGACAGAGAAATGATGGTGGGACAGATAGATGATGGTGGGACAGAGAGATGTCTTGGTGGGACAGAGAGATGATGGTGGGACAGAGATATGATGGTGGGACAGAGAGATGTCTTGGTGGGACAGAGAGATGATGGTGGGACAGAGAGATGATGGTGGGACAGAGAGATGATGGTGGGACAGAGAGATGATGGTGGACAGAGAGATGATGGTGGGACAGAGAGATGATGGTGGGACAGAGAGATGATGGTGGGACAGAGAGATGTCTTGGTGGGACAGAGAGATGATGGTGGGACAGAGAGATGATGGTGGACAGAGAGATGATGGTGGGACAGAGAGATGATGGTGGGACAGAGAGATGTCTTGGTGTGACAGAGAGATGTCTTGGTGGGACAGAGAGATGATGGTGGACAGAGAGATGATGGTGGGACAGAGAGATGATGGTGGGACAGAGAGATGATGGTGGGACAGAGAGATTATTGTGGACAGAGAGATGATGGTGGACAGAAAGATGTGTTGGTGAGACAGAGAGATGTCTTGGTTGGACAGAAATATGTGTTGGTGGGACAGAGAGATGTGTTGGTGGGACAGAGTGGTACAGGCATTAGGTAAGATAAGTGTTGGTGGGACAGAGAGATGTGTTGGTGGGACAGAGTGGTACAGGCATTAGATAAGAGATGTGTTGGTGGGACAGAGTGGTACAGGCATTAGGTAAGAGATGTGTTGGTGGGACAGAGTGGTAGAGGCATTAGGTAAGATATGTATTGGGTTGGTTCTGACTGCTAGAGATGTATTGGGTTGGTTTTGACTGCTAGAGATGTATTGGGTTGGTTCTGACTGCTAGGACTGTAGCCCTGGTACTATTGAAGTACTGGGAAAGACACCCACCGTTTCTAGGTAACGAAAAAGAATATTCAGAAACAGCGGCAACACTTTCTGAATCAGGAACCCAGGAGTTTCTACCTGTAGTAGAATACCTTGATTCCTGCGTTCCTCTGCACCACAGCTGACATGTCATGCAGAAATCATTACATACATGTGCAATAATAACACAGTCTCACTCTATTTCTGATGCAGGAAGGCCAGTTTCTAACAGTTTTCACCCCTGGGCTTTACAACTTATTTGTTTCTTGCTGATATTGAAGCGGACCATTTTGATGTAGAATTGACTGTCTTCTAGGGAAATCTTTAGAAAAGAACAGAATAATGGCTAGCTAAAGGACAACACCAGGGGACCACATTCTCCCACCGTAAGAAGTTAAAAATAGCCTGGTCATCTTTGTCTATGAGTCACTGTGTGAGAATCAGGACATCGAGACGGTGTCAGGTCAAAGCAAACAGGGATTTCTTCCAAAAAACAACTGCTGGTGACTCCAAACCAAACCACCTTCGATTTAACCTTTCACACCTTGAAGTTCTGGGTATATTCCCCATAACATTCTTTTGTGTGGAAATTGACGTCGAACCTCAAGAAATAAATAATGAATCTAAATGAATAGAAAATAAATTCTGTAAAAATTCTGATTTATAACAGGATTTGATGTATTTTTCACATCGGAAAATGAGATTCACTCATCACATCACGTCTAAGATACTGGGGTTAGAGACAGGGGTCTGATATCACATCACGTCTAAGATACTGGGGTTAGAGACAGGGGTCTGATATCACATCACGTCTAAGATACTGGGGTTAGAGACAGGGGTCTGATATCACATCACGTCTAAGATACTGTGGTTAGAGACAGGGGTCTGATATCACATCACGTCTAAGATACTGGGGTTAGAGACAGGGGTCGGATATCACATCACGTCTAAGATACTGGGGTTAGAGACAGGGGTCTGATATCACATCACGTCTAAGATACTGGGGTTAGAGTCAGGGGTCTGATATCACATCACGTCTAAGATACTGTGGTTAGAGACAGGGGTCTGATATCACATCACGTCTAAGATACTGGGGTTAGAGTCAGGGGTCTGATATCACATCACGTCTAAGATATTGTGGTTAGAGACAGGGGTCTGATATCACATCACGTCTAAGATACTGGGGTTAGAGATAGGGGTCTGATATCACATCACGTCTAAGATACTGTGGTTAGAGACAGGGGTCTGATATCACATCACGTCTAAGATACTGGGGTTAGAGACAGGGGTCTGATTCACGTCTCATAGCTGTACGATACTGGGGTTAGAGACAGGAGTCTGATTTCACGTCCCATAGCTGTACGATACTGGGGTTAGAGACAGGGGTCTGATATCACGTCTCATAGCTGTACGATACTGGGGTTAGACACAGGGGTCTGATATCACGTCCCGTTGCTGTACGATACTGGGGTTAGAGACAGGGGTCTGATCTCACGTCTCAAAGCTGTACGATACTGGTCTGACGGGCCCAAGCCAGAAAACAGAGAAAGGCAGTGGAAGAGGTCTTCGGAGGAGGAGGTGGACAGAGGAAGAGGAGGAGGAGGTGGACAGAGGAAGAGGAGGAGGTGGACAGAGGAAGAGGAGGAGGTGGACAGAGGAGGAGGTGGACAGAGGAAGAGGAGGTGGACAGAGGAGGAGGTGGACAAAGGAGGAAGAGGATGAGGTGGACAGAGGAGGAGGTGGACAGAGGAGGAGGTGGACAGAGGAGGAGGTGGACAGAGGAAGAGGAGGAGGTGGACAGAGGAGGAGGAGGTGGACAGAGGAGGAGGAGGTGGACAGAGGAGGAAGAGGAGGAGGTGGACAGAGGAGGAGGTGGACAGAGGAGGAGGTGGACAGAGGAGGAAGAGGTTGGAGGGTGGACAGAGGAAGGAGGGTGGACAGAGGAAGAGGTGGACAGAGGAAGAACTGGTTAGAGGAGCTGTCTTCGGAAGACTGTTAGTGGGACATTAAAATGACATTCCAGGATCAAAGACCGGAAAACATGTCAAGAATGTCCAGGAAGACATTTCAAGGACAGACGTGTAAAGCAGAAAAACAGGGTTAGTGGTTAGAGTGGAGGGGTGGCAGGGTAGCCTAGTGGTTAGAGTGGAGGGGCGGCAGGGTAGCCTAGTGGTTAGAGTGGAGGGGCGGCAGGGTAGCCTAGTGGTTAGAGTGGAGGGGCGGCAGGGTAGCCTAGTGGTTAGAGTGGAGGGGCGGCAGGGTAGCCTAGTGGTTGGAGTGTAGAGGCAGCAGGGTAGCCTAGTGGTTAGAGTGGAGGGGCGGCAGGGTAGCCTAGTGGTTAGAGTGTAGAGGAGGCAGGTAGCCTAGTGGTTAGAGTGTAGAGGAGGCATGTAGCCTAGTGGTTAGAGTGTAGAGGAGGCAGGTAGCCTAGTGGTTAGAGTGTAGAGGAGGCAGGTAGCCTAGTGGTTAGAGTGTAGAGGAGGCAGGTAGCCTAGTGGTTAGAGTGTAGAGGAGGCAGGTAACCTAGTGGTTAGAGTGTAGAGGAGGCAGGTAGCCTAGTGGTTAGAGTGTAGAGGAGGCAGGTAGCCTAGTGGTTAGAGTGTAGGGGCAGCAGGTAGCCTAGTGGTTAGAGTGGAGGGGCGGCAGGGTAGCCTAGTGGTTAGAGTGGAGGGGAGCAGGGTAGCCTAGTGGTTAGAGTGGAGGGGAGCAGGGTAGCCTAGTGGTTAGAGTGTAGAGGAGGCAGGTAGCCTAGTGGTTAGAGTGTAGAGGAGGCAGGTAGCCTAGTGGTTAGAGTGTAGAGGAGGCAGGTAGCCTAGTGGTTAGAGTGTAGAGGAGGCAGGTAGCCTAGTGGTTAGAGTGTAGAGGAGGCAGGTAGCCTAGTGGTTAGAGTGTAGAGGAGGCAGGTAACCTAGTGGTTAGAGTGTAGAGGAGGCAGGTAGCCTAGTGGTTAGAGTGTAGAGGAGGCAGGTAGCCTAGTGGTTAGAGTATAGGGGCAGCAGGTAGCCTAGTGGTTAGAGTGTAGAGGTGGCAGGTAGCCTAGTGGTTAGAGTGAAGGGGCGGCAGGGTAGCCTAGTGGTTAGAGTGGAGGGGCGGCAGGGTAGCCTAGTGGTTAGAGTGGAGGGGTGGCAGGGTAGCCTAGTGGTTAGAGTGTAGGGGCAGCAGGTAGCCTAGTGGTTAGAGTGGAGGGGCGGCAGGGTAGCCTAGTGGTTAGAGTGGAGGGGCGGTAGGGTAGCCTAGTGGTTAGAGTGGAGGGGCGGCAGGGTAGCCTAGTGGTTTGTGTGGAGGGGCAGCAGGTAGCCTAGTGGTTAGAGTGGAGGGGCGGCAGGGTAGCCTAGTGGTTAGAGTGGAGGGGAGCAGGGTAGCCTAGTGGTTAGAGTGGAGGGGCGGCAGGGTAGCCTAGTGGTTAGAGTGGAGGGGTGGCAGGGTAGCCTAGTGGTTAGAGTGGAGGGGCGGCAGGGTAGCCTAGTGGTTAGAGTGGAGGGGCGGCAGGGTAGCCTAGTGGTTAGATTGGAGGGGCGGCAGGGTAGCCTAGTGGTTAGAGTGGAGGGGCGGCAGGGCAGCCTAGAGGTTAGAGTGGAGGGGCGGTAGGGTAGCCTAGTGGTTAGAGTGGAGGGGCGGCAGGGTAGCCTAGTGGTTTGTGTGGAGGGGCGGCAGGGTAGCCTAGTGGTTAGGGTGGAGGGGCGGCAGGGTAGCCTAGTGGTTAGAGTGGAGGGGCGGCAGGGTAGCCTAGTGGTTAGAGTGGAGGGGCGGCAGGGTAGCCTAGTGGTTAGAGTGGAGGGGCGGCAGGGTAGCCTAGTGGTTGGAGTGTAGAGGCGGCAGGGTAGCCTAGTGGTTAGAGTGGAGGGGCGGCAGGGTAGCCTAGTGGTTAGGGTGGAGGGGTGGCAGGGTAGCCTAGTGGTTAGAGCGTTGGACTAGTAGCCGGAAGGTTGCAAGTTTAAAACCCGAGCTGACGTTCTGCTCTGAACAAATTCTTATTTTCAATGACGGCCTAGGAACAGTGGGTTAACTACCTGTTCAGGGGCAGAACGACAGATTTTGTACCTTGTCAGCTCGGGGATTTGAACTTGCAACCTTTCGTTTACCAATGCTCTAACCACTAGGCTACCCTGCCACCCAAGTTGCATGGACCCACTCTGTGTGTCATAATAGTGTTTAACATGATTTTACTGCCTCATATCTGTACTCCACACATACAGATAATTGTAAGGTCCCTCAGTCGAGCAGTGAATTACAAACACAGATTCAATCACAAAGACCAGGGAGGTTTTCCAATGCCTCGCAAATAAATCTTATCTTCCTCTTCTGTCCTTTCTCTCTCTCCTCTCTCTTCTATCCTCTCTCTCCTCTCTCTTCTATCCTCTCTCACCCCTCCTCTCTCACCCCTCCTCTCTCTCCCCTCCTCCTCTCTGTTCTATCCTCTCTCGCTCTCCTCTCTCTTCTATCCTCTCTCACCCCTCCTCTCTCCCCTCCTCTCTTCTATCCTCTCTCACCCCCTGTCTCTCCCTCCTCCTCCTCTGTTCTATCCCCTCTCTCCCCTCTATCTCCCTCCTCTCTCACCCCTCCTGTCTCTCCCCTCCTCCTCTCTGTTCTATCCCCTCTCTCCCCTCTATCTCCCCTCCTCTCTCACCCCTCCTCTCTCTCCCCTCCTCCTCTCTGTTCTATCCCCTCTCTCCCCTCCTCTCTCACCCCTCCTCTCTCTCCCCTCCTCCTCTCTGTTCTATCCCCTCTCTCCCCTCCTCTCTCACCCCTCCTCTCTCTCCCCTCCTCCTCTCTGTTATATCCCCTCTCTCTCTCCTCTCTCTTCTATCCTCTCTCACCCCTCCTGTCTCTCCCCTCCTCCTCTCTGTTCTATCCCCTCTCTCTCCTCTATCTCCCCTCCTCTCTCTTCTATCCTTTCTCACCCCTCCTCTCTCTCCCCTCCTCCTCTCTGTTCTATCCCCTCTCTCCCCTCCTCTATCTCCCCTCCTCTCTCTTCTATCCTCTCTCTCCCCTCCTCTCTCTTCTATCCTCTCTCTCCCCTCCTCCTCTCTTTTCTATCCTCTCTCTCCCCTCCTCTCTCTCCCCTCCTCTCTCTTCTATCCTCTCTCTCTCCTCTTCTATCCTCTCTCACCCCTCCTGTCTCTCCCCTCCTCCTCTCTGTTCTATCCCCTCTCTCCCCTCTATCTCCCCTCCTCTCTCTTCTATCCTCTCTCTCCCCTCCTCCTCTCTTTTCTATCCTCTCTCTCCCCTCATCTCTCTCCCCTCCTCTCTCTTCTATCCTCTCTCTCTCCTCTTCTGTACTCTCTCTCTCTCCCTCATCTTTTCTTCTGTCCTCTATATCTCTCCTCTTCTGTCCTCTATATCTCTCCTCTTCTGTCCTCTCTCCCCTCCTCCTCTCTTTTCTATCCTCTCTCTCCCATCCTCTCTCTCCCCTCCTCTCTCTTCTATCCTCTCTCTCTCCTCTTCTGTACTCTCTCTCTCTCCCTCCTCTTTTCTTCTGTCCTCCAGATCTCTTCTCTTCTGTCCTCTATATCTCTCCTCTTCTGTCCTCTCTCCCCTCCTCTCTCTTCTGTCCTCTCTCCCCTCCTCGTCTCTGTTCTATCCTCTCTCCTCTCCTCGTCTCTGTTCTATCCTCTCTCCCCTGCTCTCTCTTCTACCTTCCCTCTCTCCCTTCCTTATCTTCTCCCTCCTCTTCAGCTGTGTAGTAGACTGTTATTTAGTGTGTTTGCTATGATCTTGATGCTGATCAGATGAGATGTTTGGCTGCTGAGCTGAAACTCTGTGTATTACAGTCTCTCTAGATGTTGTATTTAAGGCAGGGTTCCTGAAAACGGGGTCCGTACTTAAGGGGTTTTAAAGGGATTGGTGTAATATGTTGAGATGGTGTAATACACTGCATTACATTGTACAATTATGAATTTACAATGTATGTTCTTAAACCTGGAGGCTCACTGGGATATTAGTATCCACAGTTATCAATTTTTCAACTCAATACTTCTTGTATTCACCAAAAACGATTTGCTTTGAACAAAAATGCACTAATTAATATTCATTAATTATTAATTAAAGCTTTAAGTTTCCTCTTTGCCTTATGACAAAATGCGTAGAATTTCAGAGTATTAGCTTTAAAACTGAAAAAAGTAACATAATCTCTCTGCCCCATGACAAAATGTGTAAAACCGCTAAAATTGTAGGAAATTTGATTGAAAACTGCAACAATAAACAAAAAAGCTGTTTGAGAGAATGCCAAGAGTGTGCTAAGCTGTCGTCAAGGCAAAAGGTGGCTACTTTGAAGAATCTGAAATATAAAATAAATTTTGATTTGTTTAACACTTTTTTTGGTTACTACATGATTCCATGTGTGTTATTTCATAGTTTTGATGTCGTCATTATAATTCTACAATGTATCAGTCCAGTGTTTAAATGCTAAATTGTAATAATATCGCCTCTATGGCCTGGTTATTGCCTTTACCTCCCTACTCTTCTATAGTTGTACACGCTGTACATAGATGTTTCTATTGTGTTATTGACTGTACGTTTGGTTACGTGTAACTCTGTGTTGTTGTTTTTATCGCACTGCTTTGCTTTATCTTGGACAGGTCGCACTTGTAAATGAGAACGTGTTCTCAACTGGCCAACTGTGGTTAAATAAAGGTGTTCTCTACTGGCCAACTGTGGTTAAATAAAGGTGTTCTCAACTGGCCAACTGTGGTTAAATAAAGGTGTTCTCTACTGGCCAACTGTAGTTAAATAAAGGTGTTCTCAACTGGCCAACTGTGGTTAAATAAAGGTGTTCTCTACTGGCCAACTGTGGTTAAATAAAGGTGTTCTCAACTGGCCAACTGTGGTTAAATAAAGGTGTTCTCAACTGGCCAACTGTAGTTAAATAAAGGTGTTCTCAACTGGCCAACTGTGGTTAAATAAAGGTGTTCTCAACTGGCCAACTGTGGTTAAATAAAGGTGTTCTCAACTGGCCAACTGTGGTTAAATAAAGGTGTTCTCTACTGGCCAACTGTGGTTAAATAAAGGTGTTCTCAACTGGCCAACTGTGGTTAAATAATGGTGTTCTCAACTGGCCAACTGTGGTTGAATAAAGGTGTTCTCAACTGGCCAACTGTAGTTAAATAAAGGTGTTCTCAACTGGCCAACTGTGGTTAAATAAAGGTGTTCTCAACTGGCCAACTGTGGTTAAATAAAGGTGTTCTCTACTGGCCAACTGTGGTTAAATAAAGGTGTTTTTCAACAGGCCGGGTTGGAGCGAGCGGTCGCATCTGCACTTCGGTCCGCAGGTAGTATAACTTTTCATTACATTTCATTATGGTACAACGGTTTGATTTGTCTAATCTTAGCAATTTCTTCTTAGCTAGCTACATAGCCGTCTTTGTATCAAAGATAATTGCGTAATTATCGTATTTCGTCGTCCTAACGTAGTCTACACTGCTATCTGCCCAGCAGCTAGCCAGCTAGCAAACGTCCACCGTCTACCGAATAGCAGCACTGTAGAAACTTTTACACTCAACTGAACGACTTGATTAGTGTAGTGTTAGTGTAGTGTTAGCTAGCTACATAGTTGTCTTTGCTGTCTTCGTATCCAAGATAATTGTGTAGTTAGAGTGTGTAGTCTTAGAGTGATTATCTTAATTTACCGAGGTTAGCTAGCCAGCTATTTGTCGTCCTTAACGTAGGAGACACTGCTAGCTTAGCCAACAGCTAGCCAACGTCTACCGAATAGAACTTTCGCACTCAACAACCCGGTCGCATTCCGCTTCGCTCCACAGGTAGTATCACATTTTCATTTCATTTCATTACAGTACAACGGTTTGATTTGTTTGATCGTAGCTAGCTACATATCTAGCTACATAGCCGTCTTTGTATCAAAGATAATTGTGTAGTCTAGAGCGATTTTCTAGGTTAGCTAGCCAGCTATTGTCGTTCTTTTAACGCAACGTAACGTAATCAACACTGCTAGCTAGCCAGCTAGCCCCCGAATAGCAGGGAATAGCAGCACTGTAGAAGCACTGTAGAAACTGTAGAAACTATTACACTCAACGGAACGACTTGATTAGTGTAGTGTCAACAACGCAGCCACTGCCAGCTAGCCTACAAAGTCAACAACGCAGCCACTGCCAGCTAGCCTACTTCAGCAGTACTGCATCATTTTAATCATTTTAGTCAATAAGATTCTTGCTAAGTAAGCTTAACTCTCTGAACATTCGAGACGTGTAGTCCACTTGTCATTCCAATCTCCTTTGCATTAGTGTAGCCTCTTCTGTAGCCTGTCAACTATGTGTCTGTCTATCCCTGTTCTCTCCTCTCTGCACAGACCATACAAACGCTCCACACCGGGTGGCCGCGGCCACCCTAATCTGGTGGTCCCAGCGCGCACGACCCACGTGGAGTTCCAGGTCTCCGGTAGCCTCTGGAACTGCCGATCTGCGGCCAACAAGGCAGAGTTCATCTCAGCCTATGCCTCCCTCCAGTCCCTCGACTTCTTGGCACTGACGGAAACATGGATCACCACAGATAACACTGCTACTCCTACTGCTCTCTCTTCGTCCGCCCACGTGTTCTCGCACACCCCGAGAGCTTCTGGTCAGCGGGGTGGTGGCACCGGGATCCTCATCTCTCCCAAGTGGTCATTCTCTCTTTCTCCCCTTACCCATCTGTCTATCGCCTCCTTTGAATTCCATGCTGTCACAGTTACCAGCCCTTTCAAGCTTAACATCCTTATCATTTATCGCCCTCCAGGTTCCCTCGGAGAGTTCATCAATGAGCTTGACGCCTTGATAAGCTCCTTTCCTGAGGACGGCTCACCTCTCACAGTTCTGGGCGACTTTAACCTCCCCACGTCTACCTTTGACTCATTCCTCTCTGCCTCCTTCTTTCCACTCCTCTCCTCTTTTGACCTCACCCTCTCACCTTCCCCCTACTCACAAGGCAGGCAATACGCTCGACCTCATCTTTACTAGATGCTGTTCTTCCACTAACCTCATTGCAACTCCCCTCCAAGTCTCCGACCACTACCTTGTATCCTTTTCCCTCTCGCTCTCATCCAACACTTCCCACACTGCCCCTACTCGGATGGTATCGCGCCGTCCCAACCTTCGCTCTCTCTCCCCGCTACTCTCTCCTCTTCCATCCTATCATCTCTTCCCTCTGCTCAAACCTTCTCCAACCTATCTCCTGATTCTGCCTCCTCAACCCTCCTCTCCTCCCTTTCTGCATCCTTTGACTCTCTATGTCCCCTATCCTCCAGGCCGGCTCGGTCCTCCCCTCCCGCTCCGTGGCTCGACGACTCATTGCGAGCTCACAGAACAGGGCTCCGGGCAGCCGAGCGGAAATGGAGGAAAACTCGCCTCCCTGCGGACCTGGCATCCTTTCACTCCCTCCTCTCTACATTCTCCTCTTCTGTCTCTGCTGCTAAAGCCACTTTCTACCACTCTAAATTCCAAGCATCTGCCTCTAACCCTAGGAAGCTCTTTGCCACCTTCTCCTCCCTCCTGAATCCCCCCCTCCTCCCTCTCTGCAGATGACTTCGTCAACCATTTTGAAAAGAAGGTCGACGACATCCGATCCTCGTTTGCTAAGTCAAACGACACCGCTGGTTCTGCTCACACTGCCCTACCCTGTGCTCTGACCTCTTTCTCCCCTCTCTCTCCAGATGAAATCTCGCGTCTTGTGACGGCCGGCCGCCCAACAACCTGCCCGCTTGACCCTATCCCCTCCTCTCTTCTCCAGACCATTTCCGGAGACCTTCTCCCTTACCTCACCTCGCTCATCAACTCATCCCTGACCGCTGGCTACGTCCCTTCCGTCTTCAAGATAGCGAGAGTTGCACCCCTTCTGAAAAAACCTACACTCGATCCCTCCGATGTCAACAACTACAGACCAGTGTCCCTTCTTTCTTTTCTCTCCAAAACTCTTGAACGTGCTGTCCTTGGCCAGCTCTCCCGCTATCTCTCTCAGAATGACCTTCTTGATCCAAATCAGTCAGGTTTCAAGACTAGTCATTCAACTGAGACTGCTCTTCTCTGTATCACGGAGGCGCTCCGCACTGCTAAAGCTAACTCTCTCTCCTCTGCTCTCATCCTTCTAGACCTATCGGCTGCCTTCGATACTGTGAACCATCAGATCCTCCTCTCCACCCTCTCTGAGTTGGGCATCTCCGGTGCGGCCCACGCTTGGATTGCGTCCTACCTGACAGGTCGCTCCTACCAGGTGGCGTGGCGAGAATCTGTCTCCTCACCACGCGCTCTCACCACTGGTGTCCCCCAGGGCTCTGTTCTAGGCCCTCTCCTATTCTCGCTATACACCAAGTCACTTGGCTCTGTCATAACCTCACATGGTCTCTCCTATCATTGCTATGCAGACGACACACAATTAATCTTCTCCTTTCCCCCTTCTGATGACCAGGTGGCGAATCGCATCTCTGCATGTCTGGCAGACATATCAGTGTGGATGACGGATCACCACCTCAAGCTGAACCTCGGCAAGATGGAGCTGCTCTTCCTCCCGGGGAAGGACTGCCCGTTCCATGATCTCGCCATCACGGTTGACAACTCCATTGTGTCCTCCTCCCAGAGCGCTAAGAACCTTGGCGTGATCCTGGACAACACCCTGTCGTTCTCAACTAACATCAAGGCGGTGGCCCGTTCCTGTAGGTTCATGCTCTACAACATCCGCAGAGTACGACCCTGCCTCACACAGGAAGCGGCGCAGGTCCTAATCCAGGCACTTGTCATCTCCCGTCTGGATTACTGCAACTCGCTGTTGGCTGGGCTCCCTGCCTGTGCCATTAAACCCCTACAACTCATCCAGAACGCCGCAGCCCATCTGGTGTTCAACCTTCCCAAGTTCTCTCACGTCACCCCGCTCCTCCGCTCTCTCCACTGGCTTCCAGTTGAAGCTCGCATCCGCTACAAGACCATGGTGCTTGCCTACGGAGCTGTGAGGGGAACGGCACCTCAGTACCTCCAGGCTCTGATCAGGCCCTACACCCAAACAAGGGCACTGCGTTCATCCTCCTCTGGCCTGCTCGCCTCCCTACCACTGAGGAAGTACAGTTCCCGCTCAGCCCAGTCAAAACTGTTCGCTGCTCTGGCCCCCCAATGGTGGAACAAACTCCCTCACGACGCCAGGACAGCGGAGTCAATCACCACCTTCCGGAGACACCTGAAACCCCACCTCTTTAAGGAATACCTAGGATAGGATAAAGTAATCCTTCTCACCCCCTTAAAAGATTTAGATGCACTATTGTAAAGTGGCTGTTCCACTGGATGTCATAAGGTGAATGCACCAATTTGTAAGTCGCTCTGGATAAGAGCGTCTGCTAAATGA
Source organism: Oncorhynchus nerka (assembly GCF_034236695.1). Classification (NCBI taxonomy): domain Eukaryota; kingdom Metazoa; phylum Chordata; class Actinopteri; order Salmoniformes; family Salmonidae; genus Oncorhynchus; species Oncorhynchus nerka. The sequence continues at coordinate 2,936,835 of NC_088401.1, read as the reverse complement.
CTTAAATGTAATGTAAATGTGTTCTCTACTGGCCAACTGTGGTTAAATAAAGGTGCAATAAAAAAATATAAAAATGTTGAGATATATTTAGTATATTATGTTTATATATATCCAGAATATATTATATTTAGATATATTCAGTGTATGTTTAGATATATTTAGTATATATTATGTTTAGATATATTTAGTATATATTATGTTTAGATATATTTAGTATATATTATATTTAGATATAATGAGAACATATCATGTTTAAATATATTCAGTGTATGTTTAGATATGGCCAGTATGTGTTAAGACATATTCAGTATATATTATGTTTATATATATTGAGTTTATGTTATGTTTTGATTTATTCAGTATATGTTATTTTTAGAGACAGATTATTTCAATCATAATTCACTGTATCAGAGGTTTACATACAAGAGAAAGCCAGAATAGGAGAGTTGGATAGAGAACTAACGGTCAGAAGGGTTGTACTCTGCTCTCAAGTTCTCTGACATAGATACTGTATGTTAAACAGTCTCCTCTCCTCTCCTCTCCTCTCCTCTCCTCTCCTCTCCTCTCCTCTCCTCTCCTCTCCTCTCCTCTCCCTCCTCTCCTTTCTCTCCTCTCCTCTCCTCTCCTCTCTCCCTCTCCTCTCCTCTCCTCTCCTCTCCTCTCCCCCTCTCTCCTCTCCTCTCCTCTCCTCTCCTCCCTCTCCTCTCCTCCCTCTCCTCTC
>NC_088401.1:2923614-2931114 GCF_034236695.1 Oncorhynchus nerka | reverse complement strand
CAGTCCTCCAGTACCTCCAGTCCTCCAGTCCTCCAGTCCTCCAGTCCTCCAGTCTTCAGTCCTCTTGTCCTCCAGTCCTCCAGTCTTCAGTCCTCTTGTCCTCCAGTCCTCCAGTCCTCCAGTCCTCCAGTCCTCCAGTCTTCAGTCCTCTTGTCCTCCAGTCCTCCAGTACCTCCAGTCCTCCAGTCCTCCAGTCCCTCCAGTCCTCCAGTCCTCCAGTACCTCCAGTACCTCCAGTCCTCCAGTACCCCCAGTCCTCCAGTACCTCCAGTACCTCCAGTCCTCCAGTACCTCTAGTCCTACAGTCCTCCAGTCCTCCAGTCCTCCAGTACCTCCAGTCCTCCAGTCCTCCAGTCCTCCAGTACCTCTAGTCCTACAGTCCTCCAGTCCTCCAGTCCTCCAGTACCTCCAGTCCTCCAGTCCTCCAGTCTTCAGTCCTCTTGTCCTCCAGTCCTCCAGTACCTCCAGTCCTCCAGTCCTCCAGTCCCTCCAGTCCTCCAGTCCTCCAGTACCTCCAGTCCTCCAGTACCTCTAGTCCTCCAGTCCTCCAGTCCTCCAGTCCTCCAGTACCTCCAGTCCTCCAGTCCTCCAGTCCTCCAGTCCTCCAGTACCACCAGTCCTCCAGTACCTCCAGTACCTCCAGTCCTCCAGTACCTCTAGTCCTACAGTCCTCCAGTACCTCCAGTCCTCCAGTCCTCCAGTCCTCCAGTCCTCCAGTACCTCCAGACATGTAAAAGACTAGAATTTCCTTCTGTACAGCTAGTTAGATCTCTGTAGTGATGCTGTACAGCTAGTTAGATATCTGTAGTGGTATGAAACAGCTAGTTAGATCTCTGTAGTGGTATGGAACAGCTAGTTAGATCTCTGTAGTGATGCTGTACAGCTAGTTAGATCTCTGTAGTGGTATGGAACAACTAGTTAGATCTCTGTAGTGATGTGGAACAGCTAGTTAGATCTTTTAAGTGATGCTGTACAGCTAGTTAGATCTCTGTAGTGGTGTGGAACAGCTAGTTAGATCTCTGTAGTGATGCTGTACAGCTAGTTAGATCTCTGTAGTGGTATGGAACAGCTAGTTAGATCTCTGTAGTGATGCTGTACAGCTAGTTAGATCTCTGTAGTGATGCTGTACAGTTAGTTAGATCTCTGTAGTGATGCTGTACATCTAGTTAGATCTTTTAAGTGATGCTGTACAGCTAGTTAGATCTCTGTAGTGATGCTGTACAGCTAGTTAGATCTCTGTAGTGATGCTGTACAGCTAGTTAGATCTCTGTAGTGATGCTGTACAGCTAGTTAGATCTCTGTAGTGATGTGGAACAGCTAGTTAGATCTTTTAAGTGATGCTGTACAGCTAGTTAGATCTCTGTAGTGGTGTGGAACAGCTAGTTAGATCTCTGTAGTGGTATGGAACAGCTAGTTAGATCTCTGTAGTGATGCTGTACAGCTAGTTAGATCTCTGTAGTGAAATGGAACAGCTAGTTAGATCTCTGTAGTGAAATGGAACAGCTAGTTAGATCTCTGTAGTGATGTGGAACAGCTAGTTAAATCTCTGTAGTGATGCTGTACAGCTAGTTAGAGCTCTGTAGTGATGCTGTGCAGCTAGTTAGATCTCTGTAGTGATGCTGTATACCTAGTTAGATCTTTTAAGTGATGCTGTACAGCTAGTTAGATCTCTGTAGTGGTATGGAACAGCTAGTTAGATCTCTGTAGTGATGCTGTGCAGCTAGTTAGAGCTCTGTAGTGAAGCTGTATACCTAGTTAGATCTCTGTAGTGATGCTGTACAGCTAGTTAGATCTCTGTAGTGATGCTGTACAGCTAGTTAGATCTCTGTAGTGATATGAAACCGCTAGTTATATCTCTGTAATGATGCTTTACAGCTAGTTAGATCTCTGTAGTGATGCTGTACAGCTAGTTAGATCTCTGTAGTGATGCTTTACAGCTAGTTAGATCTCTGTAGTGATGCTTTACAGCTAGCTAGATCTCTGTAGTGATGCTGTACAGCTAGTTAGATCTCTGTAGTGATGCTGTACAGCTAGTTAGATCTCTGTAGTGATGCTGTACAGCTAGTTAGATCTCTGTAGTGGTATGAAACAGCTAGTTAGATCTCTGTAGTGATGCTGTACATCTAGTTAGATCTCTGTAGTGATGCTGTATAGCTAGTTAGATCTCTGTAGTGATGCTGTACAGCTAGTTAGATCTCTGTAGTGATGCTGTACAGCTAGTTAGATCTCTGTAGTGATGCTGTATAGCTAGTTAGATCTCTGTAGTGATGCTGTACAGCTAGTTAGATCTCTGTAGTGGTATGGAACAGCTAGTTAGATCTCTGTAGTGATGCTGTACAGCTAGTTAGATCTCTCTAGTGGTACTCAGACTCTGACAAGCTGTGAGAGAGGCTGTTATATGTAGGTCTGCCACTGTATTCAGCCTTTATGATGAATTACAGCTTTTCTAAAGCTGGATTTAATATGTCATAGATGTCTTGGTTACCAGGGAAATAATGTGACATATTTCTGGAAGATGCAATTCATCGTGGCCTCACCCAGAGGTCCTTTTGAAACCCTCATGGGTTCTCAGCTTAATATAATATTGTTGATTTAACCATGATGTATATAGAGCTGCAGGGCACAGCGCTCTCCCTCCAGTTGGAGGACAATAGATGGTGTTCTGGGCTTCACACGGCTGGTTCATTATTCCAGCTGGGTTTGACTATGAACTATGGCATGAGGACAGCAATCACTTCATCCACAGGACATTAACGTACAGGGGAAGCATTTCTCTGACGGACAGGAATTATTAAATCAATGAAAGAAGGTGTTAAGAGCAGCTCACTGTAGACCTCTAACCCTCGTCAGTTATAGCAGCTCCCTGTACACCTCTAGTCCTCGTCAGTTAGAGCAGCTCCCTGTACACCCCTAACCCTCGTCAGTTAGAGCAGCTCCCTGTACACCCCTAACCCTCGTCAGTTAGAGCAGCTCCCTCTAACCCTCGTCAGTTAGAGCAGCTCCCTGTAGACCTCTAACCCTCGTCAGTTATAGCAGCTCCCTGTACACCTCTAGTCCTCGTCAGTTAGAGCAGCTCCCTGTACACCCCTAACCCTCGTCAGTTAGAGCAGCTCCCTCTAACCCTCGTCAGTAAGAGCAGCTCCCTGTAGACCTCTAGTCCTCGTCAGTTAGAGCAGCTCCCTGTAGACCTCTAGTCCTCGTCAGTTAGAGCAGCTCCCTGTAGACCCCTAACCCTCGTCAGTTAGAGCAGCTCCCTGTAGACCTCTAGTCCTCGTCAGTTATAGCAGCTCCCTGTAGACCCCTAACCCTCGTCAGTTAGAGCAGCTCCCTGTAGACCCCTAACCCTCGTCAGTTAGAGCAGCTCCCTGTAGACCTCTAGTCCTTATCAGTTAGAGCAGCTCCCTGTAGCCCCCTAACCCTCGTCAGTAAGAGCAGCTCCCTGTAGGCCCCTAACCCTCGTCAGTAAGAGCAGCTCCCTGTAGACCCCTAACCCTCATCAGTTAGAGCAGCTCCCTGTAGACCCCTAACCCTCGTCAGTAAGAGCAGCTCCCTGTAGACCCCTAACCCTCATCAGTTAGAGCAGCTCCCTGTAGACCCCTAACCCTCGTCAGTTAGAGCAGCTCCCTGTAGACCCCTAACCCTCATCAGTTAGAGCAGCTCCCTGTAGACCTCTAACCCTCGTCAGTTAGAGCAGCTCCCTGTAGACCCCTAACCCTCGTCAGTTAGAGCAGCTCCCTGTAGACCCCTAACCCTCGTCAGTTAGAGCAGCTCCCTGTAGACCCCTAACCCTCATCAGTTAGAGCAGCTCCCTGTAGACCTATAACCCTCATCAGTTAGAGCAGCTCCCTGTAGAACCCTAACCCTCGTCAGTTAGAGCAGCTCCCTGTAGACCTCTAACCCTCATCAGTTAGAGCAGCTCCCTGTAGACCTCTAGTCCTCGTCAGTTAGAGCAGCTCCCTGTAGACCCCTAACCCTCGTCAGTTAGAGCAGCTCCCCTCTAACCCTCGTAGACCCCTAACCCTCGTCAGTTAGAGAAGCTCCCTGTAGACTTCTAACCCTCATCAGTTAGAGCAGCTCCCTGTAGACCTCTAACCCTCATCAGTTAGAGCAGCTCCCTGTAGACCTCTAACCCTCATCAGTTAGAGCAGCTCCCTGTAGACCTCGTCAGTTATAGCAGCTCCCTGTAGACTCCTAACCCTCGTCAGTTAGAGCAGCTCCCTGTAGACCCCTAACCCTCATCAGTTAGAGCAGCTCCCTGTAGACCCCTAACCCTCGTCAGTTAGAGCAGCTCCCTGTAGACCCCTAACCCTCATCAGTTAGAGCAGCTCCCTGTAGACCTCTAACCCTCGTCAGTTAGAGCAGCTCCCTGTAGACCCCTAACCCTCGTCAGTTAGAGCAGCTCCCTGTAGACCCCTAACCCTCGTCAGTTAGAGCAGCTCCCTGTAGACCCCTAACCCTCATCAGTTAGAGCAGCTCCCTGTAGACCTATAACCCTCATCAGTTAGAGCAGCTGCCTGTAGACACCTAACCCTCGTCAGTTGGAGCAGCTCCCTGTAGACCTCTAACCCTCGTCAGTTAGAGCAGCTCCCTGTAGACCTCTAGTCCTCGTCAGTTAGAGCAGCTCCCTGTAGACCCCTAGCCCTCGTCAGTAAGAGCAGCTCCCTGTAGACCTCTAGTCCTCGTCAGTTAGAGCAGCTCCCTGTAGACCCCTAACCCTCGTCAGTTAGAGCAGCTCCCTGTAGACCTCTAACCCTCATCAGTTAGAGCAGCTCCCTGTAGACCTCTAGTCCTCGTCAGTTAGAGCAGCTCCCTGTAGACCCCTAACCCTCGTCAGTTAGAGCAGCTCCCTGTAGACCCCTAACCCTCGTCAGTTAGAGAAGCTCCCTGTAGACCCCTAACCCTCGTCAGTTAGAGCAGCTCCCTTTAGACCTCTAACCCTCGTCAGTTAGAGCAGCTCCCTTTAGACCCCTAACCCTCGTCAGTTAGAGCAGCTCCCCCTAACCCTCGTCAGTAAGAGCAGCTCCATGTAGACCCCTAACCCTCATCAGTTAGAGCAGCTCCCTGTAGACCCCTAACCCTCGTCAGTTAGAGCAGCTCCCTGTAGACCTCTAGTCCTCGTCAGTTAGAGCAGCTCCCTGTAGACCCCTAACCCTCGTCAGTTAGAGCAGCTCCCTGTAGACCCCTAACCCTCGTCAGTTAGAGAAGCTCCCTGTAGACTTCTAACCCTCATCAGTTAGAGCAGCTCCCTGTAGACCTCTAACCCTCATCAGTTAGAGCAGCTCCCTGTAGACCTCTAACCCTCATCAGTTAGAGCAGCTCCCTGTAGACCTCGTCAGTTATAGCAGCTCCCTGTAGACTCCTAACCCTCGTCAGTTAGAGCAGCTCCCTGTAGACCCCTAACCCTCATCAGTTAGAGCAGCTCCCTGTAGACCCCTAACCCTCGTCAGTTAGAGCAGCTCCCTGTAGACCCCTAACCCTCATCAGTTAGAGCAGCTCCCTGTAGACCTCTAACCCTCGTCAGTTAGAGCAGCTCCCTGTAGACCCCTAACCCTCGTCAGTTAGAGCAGCTCCCTGTAGACCCCTAACCCTCGTCAGTTAGAGCAGCTCCCTGTAGACCCCTAACCCTCGTCAGTTAGAGCAGCTCCCTGTAGACCTATAACCCTCATCAGTTAGAGCAGCTGCCTGTAGACCTCTAACCCTCGTCAGTTGGAGCAGCTCCCTGTAGACCTCTAACCCTCGTCAGTTAGAGCAGCTCCCTGTAGACCTCTAGTCCTCGTCAGTTAGAGCAGCTCCCTGTAGACCCCTAGCCCTCGTCAGTAAGAGCAGCTCCCTGTAGACCTCTAGTCCTCGTCAGTTAGAGCAGCTCCCTGTAGACTCCTAACCCTCGTCAGTTAGAGCAGCTCCCTGCCCTGTAGACCTCTAACCCTCATCAGTTAGAGCAGCTCCCTGTAGACCCCTAACCCTCGTCAGTTAGAGCAGCTCCCTGTAGACCCCTAACCCTCATCAGTTAGAGAAGCTCCCTGTAGACCCCTAACCCTCATCAGTTAGAGCAGCTCCCTGTAGACTTCTAACCCTCATCAGTTAGAGCAGCTCCCTGTAGACCTCTAACCCTCATCAGTTAGAGCAGCTCCCTGTAGACCTCTAACCCTCATCAGTTAGAGCAGCTCCCTGTAGACCTCGTCAGTTATAGCAGCTCCCTGTAGACTCCTAACCCTCGTCAGTTAGAGCAGCTCCCTGTAGACCCCTAACCCTCATCAGTTAGAGCAGCTCCCTGTAGACCTCTAGTCCTCGTCAGTTAGAGCAGCTCCCTGTAGACCCCTAACCCTCGTCAGTTAGAGCAGCTCCCTGTAGACCTCTAACCCTCGTCAGTAAGAGCAGCTCCCTGTAGACCTCGTCAGTTAGAGCAGCTCCCTGTAGACCCCTAACCCTCGTCACTTATAGCAGCTCCCTGTAGACCTCGTCAGTTAGAGCAGCTCCCTGTAGACCCCTAACCCTCGTCAGTTAGAGCAGATCCCTCTAACCCTCGTCAGTTAGAGCAGCTCCCTGTAGACCCCTAACCCTCGTCAGTTAGAGCAGCTCCCTGTATACCCCTAACCCTCGTCAGTTAGAGCAGCTCCCTCTAACCCTCGTCAGTTAGAGCAGCTCCCTGTAGACCTCGTCAGTTAGAGCAGCTCCCTCTAACCCTCGTCAGTTAGAGCAGCTCCCTGTAGACCCCTAACCCTCGTCAGTTAGAGCAGCTCCCTCTAACCCTCGTCAGTTAGAGCAGCTCCCTGTAGACTCCTAACCCTCGTCAGTTAGAGCAGCTCCCTGTAGACCCCTAACCCTCGTCAGTTAGAGCAGCTCCCTCTAACCCTCGTCGGTTAGAGCAGCTCCCTGTATACCTCGTCAGTTAGAGCAGCTCCCTCTAACCCTCGTCAGTTAGAGCAGCTCCCTGTAGACCCCTAACCCTCATCAGTTAGAGCAGCTCCCTGTAGACCTCTATTCCTCGTCAGTTAGAGCAGCTCCCTGAAGACCCCTAACCCTCGTCAGTTAGAGCAGCTCCCTGTAGACCTCTAGTCCTCGTCAGTTAGAGCAGCTCCCTGTAGACCCCTAACACTCGTCAGTAAGAGCTGCTCCCTGTAGACCCCTAACCCTCGTCAGTAAGAGCTGCTCCCTGTAGACGTCTAACCCTCGTCAGTAAGAGCAGCTCCCTGTAGACCTCGTCAGTTAGAGCAGCTCCCTGTAGACCCCTAACCCTCGTCAGTTAGAGCAGATCCCTGTAGACCTCGTCAGTTAGAGCAGCTCCCTGTAGACCTCTATTCCTCGTCAGTTATAGCAGCTCCTGTAGACCTCTAGTCCTCGTCAGTTAGAGCAGCTCCCTTTAGACCTCTAACCCTCGTCAGTTAGAGCAGCTCCCTTTAGACCCCTAACCCTCGTCAGTTAGAGCAGCTCCCCCTAACCCTCGTCAGTAAGAGCAGCTCCCTGTAGACCCCTAACCCTCGTCAGTTAGAGCAGCTCCCT
>NC_088401.1:2856114-2918614 GCF_034236695.1 Oncorhynchus nerka | reverse complement strand
GTGTCTATATCAGGTGTAGTAATGCTGTTGTCTATATCAGGTGTAGTAATGGTGTCTATATCAGGTGTAGTAATGTTGTCTATATCAGGTGTAGTAATGTTGTCTATATCAGGTGTAGTAATGCTGTTGTCTATATCAGGTGTAGTAATGTTGTGTTGTCTATATCAGGTGCAGTAATGTTGTTGTCTATATCAGGTGTAGTAATGCTGTAGTCTATATCAGGTGTAGTAATGCTGGTGTCTATATCTGGTGTAGTAATGTTGTCTATATCAGGTGTAGTAATGCTGTTGTCTATATCAGGTGTAGTAATGTTGTTGTCTATATCAGGTGTAGTAATGTTGTCTATATCAGGTGTAGTAATGTTGTCTATATCAGGTGTAGTAATGTTGTCTATATCAGGTGTAGTAATGATGTTGTCTATATCAGGTGTAGTAATGCTGTTGTCTATATCAGGTGTAGTAATGTTGTCTGTATCAGGTGTAGTAATGTTGTCTATATCAGGTGTAGTAATGTTGTCTATATCAGGTGTAGTAATGTTGTCTATGTCAGGTGTAGTAATGTTGTTGTCTATATCAGGTGTAGTAATGCTGTTGTCTATATCAGGTGTAGTAATGTTGTCTATATCAGGTGTAGTAATGATGTTGTCTATATCAGGTGTAGTAATGCTGTTGTCTATATCAGGTGTAGTAATGTTGTCTATATCAGGTGTAGTAATGTTGTCTATATCAGGTGTAGTAATGTTGTCTATATCAGGTGTAGTAATGTTGTCTATATCAGGTGTAGTAATGTTGTCTATGTCAGGTGTAGTAATGTTGTTGTCTATATCAGGTGTAGTAATGCTGTTGTCTATATCAGGTGTAGTAATGCTGTTGTCTATATCAGGTGTAGTAATGGTGTCTATATCAGGTGTAGTAATGTTGTCTATATCAGGTGTAGTAATGTTGTCTATATCAGGTGTAGTAATGCTGTTGTCTATATCAGGTGTAGTAATGTTGTCTATATCAGGTGTAGTAATGTTGTCTATATCAGGTGTAGTAATGTTGTCTATATCAGGTGTAGTAATGTTGTGTTGTCTATATCAGGTGCAGTAATGTTGTTGTCTATATCAGGTGTAGTAATGCTGTAGTCTATATCAGGTGTAGTAATGCTGGTGTCTATATCTGGTGTAGTAATGTTGTCTATATCAGGTGTAGTAATGCTGTTGTCTATATCAGGTGTAGTAATGTTGTTGTCTATATCAGGTGTAGTAATGTTGTCTATATCAGGTGTAGTAATGTTGTCTATATCAGGTGTAGTAATGTTGTCTATATCAGGTGTAGTAATGATGTTGTCTATATCAGGTGTAGTAATGCTCAGGTGTAGTAATGTTGTCTGTATCAGGTGTAGTAATGTTGTCTATATCAGGTGTAGTAATGTTGTCTATATCAGGTGTAGTAATGTTGTCTATGTCAGGTGTAGTAATGTTGTTGTCTATATCAGGTGTAGTAATGCTGTTGTCTATATCAGGTGTAGTAATGTTGTCTATATCAGGTGTAGTAATGATGTTGTCTATATCAGGTGTAGTAATGCTGTTGTCTATATCAGGTGTAGTAATGTTGTCTATATCAGGTGTAGTAATGTTGTCTATATCAGGTGTAGTAATGTTGTCTATATCAGGTGTAGTAATGTTGTCTATATCAGGTGTAGTAATGTTGTCTATGTCAGGTGTAGTAATGTTGTTGTCTATATCAGGTGTAGTAATGCTGTTGTCTATATCAGGTGTAGTAATGCTGTTGTCTATATCAGGTGTAGTAATGCTGTCTATATCAGGTGTAGTAATGTTGGCTATATCAGGTGTAGAAATGTTGTCTATATCAGGTGTAGTAATGTTGTCTATATCAGGTGTAGTAATGTTGTCTATATCAGGTGTAGTAATGTTGTCTATATCAGGTGTAGTAATGTTGTCTATATCAGGTGTAGTAATGTTGTCTATATCAGGTGTAGTCATGTTGTCTATATCAGGTGTAGTAATGTTGTCTATATCGGGTGTAGTAATGTTGTCTGTATCAGGTGTAGTAATGTTGTCTATGTCAGGTGTAGTAATGTTGTTGTCTATATCAGGTGTAGTAATGCTGTTGTCTATATCAGGTGTAGTAATGCTGTTGTCTATATCAGGTGTAGTAATGCTGTCTATATCAGGTGTAGTAATGTTGGCTATATCAGGTGTAGTAATGTTGTCTATATCAGGTGTAGTAATGTTGTCTATATCAGGTGTAGTCATGTTGTCTATATCAGGTGTAGTAATGTTGTCTATATCAGGTGTAGTAAGGTTGTCTATATCAGGTGTAGTAATGTTGTCTATATCAGGTGTAGTAATGTTGTCTATATCAGGTGTAGTCATGTTGTTGTCTATATCAGGTGTAGTAATGTTGTCTATATCAGGTGTAGTCATGTTGTTGTCTATATCAGGTGTAGTAATGTTGTCTATATCAGGTGTAGTCATGTTGTTGTCTATATCAGGTGTAGTAATGTTGTCTATATCAGGTGTAGTCATGTTGTTGTCTATATCAGGTGTAGTAATGTTGTCTATATCAGGTGTAGTAATGCTGTAGTCTATATCAGGTGTAGTAATGCTGTTGTCTATATCAGGTGTAGTAATGTTGTGTTGTCTATATCAGGTGCAGTAATGTTGTTGTCTATATCAGGTGTAGTAATGTTGTCTATATCAGGTGTAGTAATGCTGTTGTCTATATCAGGTGTAGTAATGTTGTTGTCTATATCAGGTGTAGTAATGTTGTCTATATCAGGTGTAGTAATGTTGGCTATATCAGGTGTAGTAATGTTGTCTATATCAGGTGTAGTAATGTTGTCTATATCAGGTGTAGTCATGTTGTCTATATCAGGTGTAGTAATGTTGTCTATATCAGGTGTAGTAATGTTGTCTATATCAGGTGTAGTCATGTTGTTGTCTATATCAGGTGTAGTAATGTTGTCTATATCAGGTGTAGTCATGTTGTTGTCTATATCAGGTGTAGTAATGTTGTCTATATCAGGTGTAGTCATGTTGTTGTCTATATCAGGTGTAGTAATGTTGTCTATATCAGGTGTAGTCATGTTGTTGTCTATATCAGGTGTAGTAATGTTGTCTATATCAGGTGTAGTAATGCTGTAGTCTATATCAGGTGTAGTAATGCTGTTGTCTATATCAGGTGTAGTAATGTTGTGTTGTCTATATCAGGTGCAGTAATGTTGTTGTCTATATCAGGTGTAGTAATGTTGTCTATATCAGGTGTAGTAATGCTGTTGTCTATATCAGGTGTAGTAATGCTGTTGTCTATATCAGGTGTAGTAATGTTGTCTGTATCAGGTGTAGTAATGTTGTCTATATCAGGTGTAGTAATGTTGTCTATATCAGGTGTAGTAATGCTGTTGTCTATATCAGGTGTATTAATGTTGTCTATATCAGGTGTAGTAATGCTGTATATATCAGGTGTAGTAATGCTGTTGTCTATATCAGGTGTAGTAATGTTGTCTATATCAGGTGTAGTAATGCTGTTGTCTATATCAGGTGTAGTAATGCTGTTGTCTATATCAGGTGTAGTAATGTTGTCTATATCAGGTGTAGAAATGCTGTTGTCTATATCAGGTGTAGTAATGTTGTCTATATCAGGTGTAGTAATGTTGTCTATATCAGGTGTAGTAATGTTGTCTATATCAGGTGTAGTAATGCTGTCTATATCAGGTGTAGTAATGTTGTCTATGTCAGGTGTAGCAATGTTGTTGTCTATATCAGGTGTAGTAATGCTGTTGTCTATATCAGGTGTAGTAATGCTGTTGTCTATATCAGGTGTAGTAATGCTGTCTATATCAGGTGTAGTAATGTTGTCTATATCAGGTGTAGTAATGTTGTCTATATCAGGTGTAGTAATGCTGTCTATATCAGGTGTAGTAATGTTGTCTATGTCAGGTGTAGCAATGTTGTTGTCTATATCAGGTGTAGTAATGCTGTTGTCTATATCAGGTGTAGTAATGCTGTCTATATCAGGTGTAGTAATGTTGTCTATATCAGGTGTAGTAATGTTGTGTTGTCTATATCAGGTGTAGTAATGCTGTTGTCTATATCAGGTGTAGTAATGTTGTTGTCTATATCAGGTGTAGTAATGTTGTCTATATCAGGTGTTGTAATGTTGTGTTGTCTATATCAGGTGTAGTCATGTTGTTGTCTATATCAGGTGTAGTAATGTTGTCTATATCAGGTGTAGTCATGTTGTTGTCTATATCAGGTGTAGTAATGTTGTCTATATCAGGTGTAGTAATGTTGTCTATATCAGGTGTAGTAATGTTGTCTATATCAGGTGTAGTAATGTTGTCTATATCAGGTGTAGTAATGTTGTTGTCTATATCAGGTGTAGTAATGCTGCTGTCTATATCAGGTGTAGTAATGCTGTTGTCTATATCAGGTGTAGTAATGCTGTTGTCTATATCAGGTGTAGTAATGTTGTCTGTATCAGGTGTAGTAATGTTGTCTATATCAGGTGTAGTAATGTTGTCTATATCAGGTGTAGTAATGCTGTTGTCTATATCAGGTGTATTAATGTTGTCTATATCAGGTGTAGTAATGCTGTATATATCAGGTGTAGTAATGCTGTTGTCTATATCAGGTGTAGTAATGTTGTCTATATCAGGTGTAGTAATGCTGTTGTATATATCAGGTGTAGTAATGCTGTTGTCTATATCAGGTGTAGTAATGTTGTCTATATCAGGTGTAGAAATGCTGTTGTCTATATCAGGTGTAGTAATGTTGTCTATATCAGGTGTAGTAATGTTGTCTATATCAGGTGTAGTAATGTTGTCTATATCAGGTGTAGTAATGCTGTCTATATCAGGTGTAGTAATGTTGTCTATGTCAGGTGTAGCAATGTTGTTGTCTATATCAGGTGTAGTAATGCTGTTGTCTATATCAGGTGTAGTAATGCTGTTGTCTATATCAGGTGTAGTAATGCTGTCTATATCAGGTGTAGTAATGTTGTCTATATCAGGTGTAGTAATGTTGTCTATATCAGGTGTAGTAATGCTGTCTATATCAGGTGTAGTAATGTTGTCTATGTCAGGTGTAGCAATGTTGTTGTCTATATCAGGTGTAGTAATGCTGTTGTCTATATCAGGTGTAGTAATGCTGTCTATATCAGGTGTAGTAATGTTGTCTATATCAGGTGTAGTAATGTTGTGTTGTCTATATCAGGTGTAGTAATGCTGTTGTCTATATCAGGTGTAGTAATGTTGTTGTCTATATCAGGTGTAGTAATGTTGTCTATATCAGGTGTTGTAATGTTGTGTTGTCTATATCAGGTGTAGTCATGTTGTTGTCTATATCAGGTGTAGTAATGTTGTCTATATCAGGTGTAGTCATGTTGTTGTCTATATCAGGTGTAGTAATGTTGTCTATATCAGGTGTAGTAATGTTGTCTATATCAGGTGTAGTAATGTTGTCTATATCAGGTGTAGTAATGTTGTCTATATCAGGTGTAGTAATGTTGTTGTCTATATCAGGTGTAGTAATGCTGCTGTCTATATCAGGTGTAGTAATGCTGTTGTCTATATCAGGTGTAGTAATGTTGTCTATATCAGGTGTAGTAATGCTGCTGTCTATATCAGGTGTAGTAATGTTGTCTATATCAGGTGTAGTAATGCTGTTGTCTATATCAGGTGTAGTAATGTTGTCTATATCAGGTGTAGTAATGTTGTCTATATCAGGTGTAGTAATGTTGTCTGTATCAGGTGTAGTAATGTTATCTATATCAGGTGTAGTAATGTTGTCTATATCAGGTGTAGTAATGCTGTTGTCTATATCAGGTGTAGTAATGTTGTCTATATCAGGTGTAGTAATGCTGTTGTCTATATCAGGTGTAGTAATGTTGTCTATATCAGGTGTAGTAATGTTGTCTATATCAGGTGTAGTAATGTTGTCTATATCAGGTGTAGTAATGTTGTCTATATCAGGTGTAGTAATGTTGTCTATATCAGGTGTAGTAATGCTGTTGTCTATATCAGGTGTAGTAATGCTGTCTATATCAGGTGTAGTAATGTTGTCTATATCAGGTGTAGTAATGTTGTCTATATCAGGTGTAGTAATGTTGTTGTCTATATCAGGTGTAGTAATGTTGTCTATATCAGGTGTAGTAATGTTGTGTTGTCTATATCAGGTGTAGTAATGTTGTCTATATCAGGTGTAGTAATGTTGTCTATATCAGGTATAGTAATACTGTTGTCTATATCAGGTGTAGTAATGCTGTCTATATCAGGTGTAGTAATGTTGTCTATATCAGGTGTAGTAATGCTGTTGTCTATATCAGGTGTAGTAATGTTGTCTATATCAGGGGTAGTAATGTTGTCTATATCAGGTATAGTAATACTGTTGTCTATATCAGGTGTAGTAATGCTGTCTATATCAGGTGTAGTAATGTTGTCTATATCAGGTGTAGTAATGCCGTTGTCTATATCAGGTGTAGTAATGTTGTCTATGTCAGGTGTAGCAATGTTGTTGTCTATATCAGGTGTAGTAATGCTGTTGTCTATATCAGGTGTAGTAATGCTGTTGTCTATATCAGGTGTAGTAATGCTGTCTATATCAGGTGTAGTAATGTTGTCTATATCAGGTGTAGTAATGTTGTCTATATCAGGTGTAGTAATGCTGTCTATATCAGGTGTAGTAATGTTGTCTATGTCAGGTGTAGCAATGTTGTTGTCTATATCAGGTGTAGTAATGCTGTTGTCTATATCAGGTGTAGTAATGCTGTCTATATCAGGTGTAGTAATGTTGTCTATATCAGGTGTAGTAATGTTGTGTTGTCTATATCAGGTGTAGTAATGCTGTTGTCTATATCAGGTGTAGTAATGTTGTTGTCTATATCAGGTGTAGTAATGTTGTCTATATCAGGTGTTGTAATGTTGTGTTGTCTATATCAGGTGTAGTCATGTTGTTGTCTATATCAGGTGTAGTAATGTTGTCTAT
This sequence comes from Oncorhynchus nerka, assembly GCF_034236695.1. NCBI lineage: Eukaryota > Metazoa > Chordata > Actinopteri > Salmoniformes > Salmonidae > Oncorhynchus > Oncorhynchus nerka. Next base: position 2,911,623 of record NC_088401.1, on the reverse strand, counting down.
ATCAGGTGTAGTCATGTTGTTGTCTATATCAGGTGTAGTAATGTTGTCTATATCAGGTGTAGTAATGTTGTCTATATCAGGTGTAGTAATGTTGTCTATATCAGGTGTAGTAATGTTGTCTATATCAGGTGTAGTAATGTTGTTGTCTATATCAGGTGTAGTAATGCTGCTGTCTATATCAGGTGTAGTAATGCTGTTGTCTATATCAGGTGTAGTAATGTTGTCTATATCAGGTGTAGTAATGCTGCTGTCTATATCAGGTGTAGTAATGTTGTCTATATCAGGTGTAGTAATGCTGTTGTCTATATCAGGTGTAGTAATGTTGTCTATATCAGGTGTAGTAATGTTGTCTATATCAGGTGTAGTAATGTTGTCTGTATCAGGTGTAGTAATGTTATCTATATCAGGTAGTAATGTTGTCTATATCAGGTGTAGTAATGCTGTTGTCTATATCAGGTGTAGTAATGTTGTCTATATCAGGTGTAGTAATGCTGTTGTCTATATCAGGTGTAGTAATGTTGTCTATATCAGGTGTAGTAATGTTGTCTATATCAGGTGTAGTAATGTTGTCTATATCAGGTGTAGTAATGTTGTCTATATCAGGTGTAGTAATGTTGTCTATATCAGGTGTAGTAATGCTGTTGTCTATATCAGGTGTAGTAATGCTGTCTATATCAGGTGTAGTAATGTTGTCTATATCAGGTGTAGTAATGTTGTCTATATCAGGTGTAGTAATGTTGTTGTCTATATCAGGTGTAGTAATGTTGTCTATATCAGGTGTAGTAATGTTGTGTTGTCTATATCAGGTGTAGTAATGTTGTCTATATCAGGTGTAGTAATGTTGTCTATATCAGGTATAGTAATACTGTTGTCTATATCAGGTGTAGTAATGCTGTCTATATCAGGTGTAGTAATGTTGTCTATATCAGGTGTAGTAATGCTGTTGTCTATATCAGGTGTAGTAATGTTGTCTATATCAGGGGTAGTAATGTTGTCTATATCAGGTATAGTAATACTGTTGTCTATATCAGGTGTAGTAATGCTGTCTATATCAGGTGTAGTAATGTTGTCTATATCAGGTGTAGTAATGCCGTTGTCTATATCAGGTGTAGTAATGTTGTCTATATCAGGGGTAGTAATGTTGTCTATATCAGGTGTAGTAATGTTGTGTTGTCTATATCAGGTTAGTAATGTTGTCTATATCAGGTGTAGTAATGCTGTCTATATCAGGTGTAGTAATGTTGTCTATATCAGGTGTAGTAATGTTGTCTATATCAGGTGTAGTAATGTTGTCTATATCAGGTGTAGTAATGTTGTGTTGTCTATATCAGGTGCAGTAATGTTGTTGTCTATATCAGGTGTAGTAATGCTGTAGTCTATATCAGGTGTAGTAATGCTGTTGTCTATATCTGGTGTAGTAATGTTGTGTTGTCTATATCAGGTGCAGTAATGTTGTTGTCTATATCAGGTGTAGTAATGTTGTCTATATCAGGTGTAGTAATGCTGTTGTCTATATCAGGTGTAGTAATGTTGTTGTCTATATCAGGTGTAGTAATGTTGTTGTCTATATCAGGTGTAGTAATGTTGTCTATATCAGGTGTAGTAATGTTGTCTATATCAGGTGTAGTAATGCTGTTGTCTATATCAGGTGTAGTAATGTTGTCTATATCAGGTGTAGTAATGTTGTCTATATCAGGTGTAGTAATGCTGTTGTCTATATCAGGTGTAGTAATGTTGTCTATATCAGGTGTAGTAATGTTGTCTATATCAGGTGTAGTAATGTTGTCTATATCAGGTGTAGTAATGTTGTCTATATCAGGTGTAGTAATGTTGTCTATATCAGGTGTAGTAATGTTGTCTATATCAGGTGTAGTAATGTTGTCTATATCAGGTGTAGTAATGTTGTCTATATCAGGTGTAGTAATGTTGTCTATATCAGGTGTAGTAATGTTGTCTATATCAGGTGTAGTAATGTTGTCTATATCAGGTGTAGTAATGCTGTTGTCTATATCAGGTGTAGTAATGCTGTCTATATCAGGTGTAGTAATGTTGTCTATATCAGGTGTAGTAATGTTGTCTATATCAGGTGTAGTAATGTTGTTGTCTATATCAGGTGTAGTAATGTTGTCTATATCAGGTGTAGTAATGTTGTGTTGTCTATATCAGGTGTAGTAATGTTGTCTATATCAGGTGTAGTAATGTTGTCTATATCAGGTATAGTAATACTGTTGTCTATATCAGGTGTAGTAATGCTGTCTATATCAGGTGTAGTAATGTTGTCTATATCAGGTGTAGTAATGCTGTCTATATCAGGTGTAGTAATGTTGTCTATATCAGGTGTAGTAATGTTGTTGTCTATATCAGGTGTAGTAATGTTGTCTATATCAGGGGTGTAGTAATGTTGTCTATATCAGGTGTAGTAATGTTGTCTATATCAGGTGTAGTAATGTTGTCTATATCAGGTGTAGTCATGTTGTCTATATCAGGTGTAGTAATGTTGTCTATATCAGGTGTAGTAATGTTGTCTATATCAGGTGTAGTAATGCTGTTGTCTATATCAGGTGTAGTAATGTTGTCTGTATCAGGTGTAGTAATGTTGTGTTGTCTATATCAGGTGTAGTAATGTTGTGTTGTCTATATCAGGTGTAGTAATGCTGTTGTCTATATCAGGTGTAGTAATGCTGTTGTCTATATCAGGTGTAGTAATGTTGTGTTGTCTATATCAGGTGTAGTAATGTTGTGTTGTCTATATCAGGTGTAGTAATGTTGTGTTGTCTATATCAGGTGTAGTAATGCTGTTGTCTATATCAGGTGTAGTAATGTTGTCTATATCAGGTGTAGTAATGTTGTGTTGTCTATATCAGGTTAGTAATGTTGTCTATATCAGGTGTAGTAATGCTGTCTATATCAGCTGTAGTAATGTTGTCTATATCAGGTGTAGTAATGTTGTCTATATCAGGTGTAGTAATGTTGTCTATATCAGGTGTAGTAATGTTGTGTTGTCTATATCAGGTGCAGTAATGTTGTCTATATCAGGTGTAGTAATGCTGTCTATCTATCAGGTGTAGTAATGTTTGTCTATATCAGGTGTAGTAATGTTGTCTATATCAGGTGTAGTAATGTTGTCTATATCAGGTGTAGTAATGTTGTCTATATCAGGTGTAGTAATGTTTGTCTATATCAGGTGTATATTGTTGTCTATATCAGGTGTAGTAATGTTGTTGTCTATATCAGGTGTAGTAATGTTGTCTATATCAGGTGTAGTAATGTTGTCTATATCAGGTGTAGTAATGTTTGTCTATATCAGGTGTAGTAATGTTGTCTATATCAGGTGTAGTAATGTTGTCTATATCAGGTGTAGTAATGTTGTCTATATCAGGTGTAGTAATGTTGTCTATATCAGGTGTAGTAATGTTGTCTATATCAGGTGTAGTAATGTTGTCTATATCAGGTGTAGTAATGTTGTCTATAGTCAGGTGTAGTAATGTTGTCTATATCAGGTGTAGTAATGCTGTTGTCTATATCAGGTGTAGTAATGTTGTCTATATCAGGTGTAGTAATGTTGTCTATATCAGGTGTAGTAATGTTGTCTATATCAGGTGTAGTAATGCTGTTGTCTATATCAGGTGTAGTAATGTTGTCTATATCAGGTGTAGTAATGTTGTCTATGTCAGGTGTAGTAATGTTGTTGTCTATATCAGGTGTAGTAATGCTGTTGTCTATATCAGGTGTAGTAATGTATATCAGGTGTAGTAATGTTGTCTATATCAGGTGTAGTAATGTTGTAATGTTGTCTATATCAGGTGTAGTAATGTTGTCTATATCAGGTGTAGTAATGTTGTCTATATCAGGTGTAGTAATGTTGTCTATATCAGGTGTAGTAATGTTGTCTATATCAGGTGTAGTAATGTTGTCTATATCAGGTGTAGTAATGTTGTCTATCAGTTGTCTATATCAGGTGTAGTAATGTTGTCTAATCAGGTGTAGTAATGTTGTCTATATCAGGTGTAGTAATGTTGTTGTTGTCTATATCAGGTGTAGTAATGTAATCAGGTGTAGTAATGTTGTCTATATCAGGTGTAGTAATGTTGTGTCTATATCAGGTGTAGTAATGTTGTGTCTATATCAGGTGTAGTAATGTTGTCTATATCAGGTGTAGTAATGCTGTTGTCTATATCAGGTGTAGTAATGTTGTCTATATCAGGTGTAGTAATGTTGTCTATATCAGGTGTAGTAATGTTGTCTATATCAGGTGTAGTAATGTTGTCTTGTCTATATCAGGTGTAGTAATGTTGTTTGTCTATATCAGGTGTAGTAATGTTGTCTATATCAGGTGTAGTAATGTTGTCTATATCAGGTGTAGTAATGTTGTCTATATCAGGTGTAGTAATGTTGTCTATATCAGGTGTAGTAATGTTGTCTATATCAGGTGTAGTAATGCTGTTGTCTATATCAGGTGTAGTAATGCTGTTGTCTATATCAGGTGTAGTAATGTTGTGTTGTCTATATCAGGTGTAGTAATGTTGTCTATATCAGGTGTAGTAATGTTGTCTATATATCAGGTGTAGTAATGTTGTCTTTATCAGGTGTAGTAATGTTGTCTATATCAGGTGTAGTAATGCTGTTGTCTATATCAGGTGTAGTAATGCTGTCTATATCAGGTGTAGTAATGTTGTCTATATCAGGTGTAGTAATGTTGTCTATATCAGGTGTAGTAATGTTGTCTATATCAGGTGTAGTAATGTTGTCTATATCAGGTGTCTATGTCAGGTGTAGTAATGTTGTCTCTATATCAGGTGTAGTAATGCTGTTGTCTATATCAGGTGTAGTAATGCTGTTGTCTATATCAGGTGTAGTAATGTTGTCTATATCAGGTGTAGTAATGTTGTCTATATCAGATGTAGTAATGTTGTCTAATCAGGTGTGTAATGTTGTCTATATCAGGTGTAGTAATGTTGTCTATATCAGGTGTAGTAATTTTGTCTATATCAGGTGTAGTAATGTGTTGTCTATATCAGGTGTAGTAATGTTTGTCTATATCAGGTGTAGTAATGTTGTGTTGTCTATATCAGGTGTAGTAATGTTGTGTTGTTATATCAGGTGTAGTAATGTTGTGTTGTCTATATCAGGTGTAGTAATGCTGTTGTCTATATCAGGTGTAGTAATGTTGTCTATATCAGCTGTAGTAATGTTGTCTATATCAGGTGTAGTAATGTTGTCTATATCAGGTGTAGTAATGTTGTGTTGTCTATATCAGGTGTAGTAATGTTGTGTTGTCTATATCAGGTGTAGTAATGTTGTCTATATCAGGTGTAGTAATGTTGTCTATATCAGGTGTAGTAATGTTGTCTATATCAGGTGTAGTAATGTTGTCTATATCAGGTGTAATGTTGTAATGTAATGCTGTCTATATCAGGTGTAGTAATGGTTGTCTATATCAGTAGTAATGTTGTGTTGTCTATATCAGGTGTAGTAATGTTGTTGTCTATATCAGGTGTAGTAATGCTGTCTATATCAGGTGTAGTAATGTTGTCTATATCAGATGTAGTAATGTTGTCTATATCAGGTGTAGTAATGTTGTCTATATCAGGTGTAGTAATGTTGTCTATATCAGGTGTAGTAATTTTGTCTATATCAGGTGTAGTAATGCTGTTGTCTATATCAGGTGTAGTAATGCTGTTGTCTATATCAGGTGTAGTAATGTTGTCTATATCAGGTGTAGTAATGTTGTGTTGTTATATCAGGTGTAGTAATGTTGTGTTGTCTATATCAGGTGTAGTAATGCTGTTGTCTATATCAGGTGTAGTAATGTTGTCTATATCAGGTGTAGTAATGTTGTCTATATCAGGTGTAGTAATGTTGTCTATATCAGGTGTAGTAATGTTGTCTATATCAGGTGTAGTAATGTTGTGTTGTCTATATCAGGTGTAGTAATGTTGTCTATATCAGGTGTAGTAATGTTGTCTATATCAGGTGTAGTAATGTTGTCTATATCAGGTGTAGTAATGTTGTCTATATCAGGTGTAGTAATGCTGTTGTCTATATCAGGTGTAGTAATGCTGTTGTCTATATCAGGTGTAGTAATGTTGTCTATATCAGGTGTAGTAATGTTGTCTATATCAGGTGTAGTAATGTTGTCTATATCAGGTGTAGTAATGTTGTCTATATCAGGTGTAGTAATGCTGTTGTCTATATCAGGTGTAGTAATGTTGTGTTGTCTATATCAGGTGTAGTAATGTTGTGTTGTCTATATCAGGTGTAGTAATGTTGTTGTCTATATCAGGTGTAGTAATGTTGTCTTTATCAGGTGTAGTAATGTTGTCTATATCAGGTGTAGTAATGCTGTTGTCTATATCAGGTGTAGTAATGCTGTCTATATCAGGTGTAGTAATGTTGTCTATATCAGGTGTAGTAATGTTGTCTATATCAGGTGTAGTAATGTTGTCTATATCAGGTGTAGTAATGTTGTCTATGTCAGGTGTAGTAATGTTGTTGTCTATATCAGGTGTAGTAATGCTGTTGTCTATATCAGGTGTAGTAATGCTGTTGTCTATATCAGGTGTAGTAATGCTGTTGTCTATATCAGGTGTAGTAATGTTGTGTTGTCTATATCAGGTGTAGTAATGTTGTGTTGTTATATCAGGTGTAGTAATGTTGTGTTGTCTATATCAGGTGTAGTAATGCTGTTGTCTATATCAGGTGTAGTAATGTTGTCTATATCAGCTGTAGTAATGTTGTCTATATCAGGTGTAGTAATGTTGTGTTGTCTATATCAGGTGTAGTAATGTTGTGTTGTCTATATCAGGTGTAGTAATGTTGTCTATATCAGGTGTAGTAATGTTGTCTATATCAGGTGTAGTAATGTTGTCTATATCAGGTGTAGTAATGTTGTCTATATCAGGTGTAGTAATGTTGTCTATATCAGGTGTAGTAATGCTGTTGTCTATATCAGGTGTAGTAATGTTGTCTATATCAGGGGTGTAGTAATGTTGTCTATATCAGGTGTAGTAATGTTGTCTATATCAGGTGTAGTAATGTTGTCTATATCAGGTGTAGTAATGCTGTTGTCTATATCAGGTGTAGTAATGTTGTCTATATCAGGTGTAGTAATGTTGTGTTGTCTATATCAGGTGTAGTAATGTTGTTGTCTATATCAGGTGTAGTAATGTTGTCTTTATCAGGTGTAGTAATGTTGTCTATATCAGGTGTAGTAATGCTGTTGTCTATATCAGGTGTAGTAATGCTGTCTATATCAGGTGTAGTAATGTTGTCTATATCAGGTGTAGTAATGTTGTCTATATCAGGTGTAGTAATGTTGTCTATATCAGGTGTAGTAATGTTGTCTATGTCAGGTGTAGTAATGTTGTTGTCTATATCAGGTGTAGTAATGCTGTTGTCTATATCAGGTGTAGTAATGCTGTTGTCTATATCAGGTGTAGTAATGCTGTCTATATCAGGTGTAGTAATGTTGTCAGATGTTGTCTATATCAGGTGTAGTAATGTTGTCTATATCAGGTGTAGTAATGTTGTCTATATCAGGTGTAGTAATGTTGTCTATATCAGGTGTAGTAATGTTGTTGTCTATATCAGGTGTAGTAATGCTGTTGTCTATATCAGGTGTAGTAATGTTGTGTTGTCTATATCAGGTGTAGTAATGTTGTGTTGTCTATATCAGGTGTAGTAATGTTGTGTTGTCTATATCAGGTGTAGTAATGCTGTTGTCTATATCAGGTGTAGTAATGTTGTCTATATCAGCTGTAGTAATGTTGTCTATATCAGGTGTAGTAATGTTGTCTATATCAGGTGTAGTAATGTTGTGTTGTCTATATCAGGTGTAGTAATGTTGTGTTGTCTATATCAGGTGTAGTAATGTTGTCTATATCAGGTGTAGTAATGTTGTCTATATCAGGTGTAGTAATGTTGTCTATATCAGGTGTAGTAATGTTGTCTATATCAGGTGTAGTAATGTTGTCTATATCAGGTGTAGTAATGCTGTTGTCTATATCAGGTGTAGTAATGCTGTTGTCTATATCAGGTGTAGTAATGTTGTGTTGTCTATATCAGGTGTAGTAATGTTGTGTTGTCTATATCAGGTGTAGTAATGTTGTTGTCTATATCAGGTGTAGTAATGTTGTCTTTATCAGGTGTAGTAATGTTGTCTATATCAGGTGTAGTAATGCTGTTGTCTATATCAGGTGTAGTAATGCTGTTGTCTATATCAGGTGTAGTAATGTTGTCTATATCAGGTGTAGTAATGTTGTCTATATCAGGTGTAGTAATGTTGTGTTGTCTATATCAGGTGTAGTAATGTTGTGTTGTCTATATCAGGTGTAGTAATGTTGTCTATATCAGGTGTAGTAATGTTGTCTATATCAGGTGTAGTAATGTTGTCTATATCAGGTGTAGTAATGTTGTCTATATCAGGTGTAGTAATGTTGTCTATATCAGGTGTAGTAATGCTGTTGTCTATATCAGGTGTAGTAATGCTGTTGTCTATATCAGGTGTAGTAATGTTGTGTTGTCTATATCAGGTGTAGTAATGTTGTGTTGTCTATATCAGGTGTAGTAATGTTGTTGTCTATATCAGGTGTAGTAATGTTGTCTTTATCAGGTGTAGTAATGTTGTCTATATCAGGTGTAGTAATGCTGTTGTCTATATCAGGTGTAGTAATGCTGTTGTCTATATCAGGTGTAGTAATGTTGTCTATATCAGGTGTAGTAATGTTGTCTATATCAGGTGTAGTAATGTTGTCTATATCAGGTGTAGTAATGTTGTCTATATCAGGTGTAGTAATGTTGTCTATATCAGGTGTAGTAATGTTGTCTATATCATGGTGTAGTATATCAGGTTAGTAATGTTGTCTATATCAGGTGTAGTAATGATGTGTCTATATCAGGTGTAGTAATGCTGTTGTCTATATCAGGTGTAGTAATGTTGTCTATATCAGGTGTAGTAATGTTGTCTATATCAGGTGTAGTAATGTTGTCTATATCAGGTGTAGTAATGTTGTCTATATCAGGTGTAGTAATGTTGTCTATATCAGGTGTAGTAATGTTGTCTATATCAGGTGTAGTAATGTTGTCTATATCAGGTGTAGTAATGTTGTCTATATCAGGTGTAGTAATGTTGTCTATATCAGGTGTAGTAATGCTGTTGTCTATATCAGGTGTAGTAATGCTGTTGTCTATATCAGGTGTAGTAATGTTGTCTATATCAGGTGTAGTAATGTTGTCTATATCAGGTGTAGTAATGTTGTCTATATCAGGTGTAGTAATGTTGTGTTGTCTATATCAGGTGTAGTAATGTTGTCTATATCAGGTGTAGTAATGTTGTCTATATCAGGTGTAGTAATGTTGTCTATATCAGGTGTAGTAATGTTGTCTATATCAGGTGTAGTAATGTTGTCTATATCAGGTGTAGTAATGCTGTTGTCTATATCAGGTGTAGTAATGTTGTCTATATCAGGGGTGTAGTAATGTTGTCTATATCAGGTGTAGTAATGTTGTCTATATCAGGTGTAGTAATGTTGTCTATATCAGGTGTAGTAATGTTGTCTATATCAGGTGTAGTAATGTTGTCTATATCAGGTGTAGTAATGTTGTCTATATCAGGTGTAGTAATGTTGTGTTGTCTATATCAGGTGTAGTAATGTTGTGTTGTCTATATCAGGTGTAGTAATGTTGTTGTCTATATCAGGTGTAGTAATGTTGTCTTTATCAGGTGTAGTAATGTTGTCTATATCAGGTGTAGTAATGCTGTTGTCTATATCAGGTGTAGTAATGCTGTCTATATCAGGTGTAGTAATGTTGTCTATATCAGGTGTAGTAATGTTGTCTATATCAGGTGTAGTAATGTTGTCTATATCAGGTGTAGTAATGTTGTCTATATCAGGTGTAGTAATGTTGTCTATATCAGGTGTAGTAATGATGTTGTCTATATCAGGTGTAGTAATGCTGTTGTCTATATCAGGTGTAGTAATGTTGTCTATATCAGGTGTAGTAATGTTGTCTATATCAGGTGTAGTAATGTTGTTGTCTATATCAGGTGTAGTAATGTTGTCTATATCAGGTGTAGTAATGTTGTCTATATCAGGTGTAGTAATGTTGTCTATATCAGGTGTAGTAATGTTGTCTATATCAGGTGTAGTAATGTTGTGTTGTCTATATCAGGTGTAGTAATGTTGTCTTGGTGTAGTAATGTTGTCTATATCAGGTGTAGTAATGTTGTCTATATCAGGTGTAGTAATGTTGTCTATATCAGGTGTAGTAATGTTGTCTATATCAGGTGTAGTAATGTGTTGTCTATATCAGGTGTAGTAATGTTGTCTATATCAGGGGTGTAGTAATGTTGTCTATATCAGGTGTAGTAATGTTGTCTATATCAGGTGTAGTAATGTTGTCTATATCAGGTGTAGTCATGTTGTCTATATCAGGTGTAGTAATGTTGTCTATATCAGGTGTAGTAATGCTGTTGTCTATATCAGGTGTAGTAATGTTGTGTTGTCTATATCAGGTGTAGTAATGTTGTGTTGTCTATATCAGGTGTAGTAATGTTGTTGTCTATATCAGGTGTAGTAATGTTGTCTTTATCAGGTGTAGTAATGTTGTCTATATCAGGTGTAGTAATGTAGTAATGTCTATATCAGGTGTAGTAATGTTGTCTATATCAGGTGTAGTAATGTTGTCTATATCAGGTGTAGTAATGTTGTCTATATCAGGTGTAGTAATGTTGTCTATATCAGGTGTAGTAATGTTGTCTATATCAGGTGTAGTAATGATGTTGTCTATATCAGGTGTAGTAATGCTGTTGTCTATATCAGGTGTAGTAATGTTGTCTATATCAGGTGTAGTAATGTTGTCTATATCAGGTGTAGTAATGTTGTCTATATCAGGTGTAGTAATGTTGTCTATGTCAGGTGTAGTAATGTTGTTGTCTATATCAGGTGTAGTAATGCTGTTGTCTATATCAGGTGTAGTAATGCTGTTGTCTATATCAGGTGTAGTAATGCTGTCTATATCAGGTGTAGTAATGTTGTCTATATCAGATGTAGTAATGTTGTCTATATCAGGTGTAGTAATGTTGTCTATATCAGGTGTAGTAATGTTGTCTATATCAGGTGTAGTAATGTTGTCTATATCAGGTGTAGTAATGTTGTTGTCTATATCAGGTGTAGTAATGCTGTTGTCTATATCAGGTGTAGTAATGTTGTGTTGTCTATATCAGGTGTAGTAATGTTGTTGTCTATATCAGGTGTAGTAATGTTGTTGTCTATATCAGGTGTAGTAATGTTGTCTATATCAGGTGTAGTAATGTTGTCTATATCAGGTGTAGTAATGTTGTCTATATCAGGTGTAGTAATGTTGTCTATATCAGGTGTAGTAATGTTGTGTTGTCTATATCAGGTGTAGTAATGTTGTTGTCTATATCAGGTGTAGTAATGTTGTCTATATCAGGTGTAGTAATGTTGTCTATATCAGGTGTAGTAATGTTGTCTATATCAGGTGTAGTAATGTTGTCTATATCAGGTGTAGTAATGTTGTCTATATCAGGTGTAGTAATGTTGTCTATATCAGGTGTAGTAATGTGTTGTCTATATCAGGTGTAGTAATGTTGTTGTCTATATCAGGTGTAGTAATGTTGTGTTGTCTATATCAGGTGTAGTAATGTAATGTTGTCTATATCAGGTGTAGTAATGTTGTCTATATCAGGTGTAGTAATGCTGTTGTCTATATCAGGTGTAGTAATGCTGTTGTCTATATCAGGTGTAGTAATGTTGTCTATATCAGGTGTAGTAATGTTGTCTATATCAGGTGTAGTAATGTTGTCTATATCAGGTGTAGTAATGTTGTCTATATCAGGTGTAGTAATGTTGTGTTGTCTATATCAGGTGTAGTAATGTTGTCTATATCAGGTGTAGTAATGTTGTCTATATCAGGTGTAGTAATGTTGTCTATATCAGGTGTAGTAATGTTGTCTATATCAGGTGTAGTAATGTTGTCTATATCAGGTGTAGTAATGTTGTCTATATCAGGTGTAGTAATGCTGTTGTCTATATCAGGTGTAGTAATGCTGTTGTCTATATCAGGTGTAGTAATGTTGTGTTGTCTATATCAGGTGTAGTAATGTTGTTGTCTATATCAGGTGTAGTAATGCTGTCTATATCAGGTGTAGTAATGTTGTCTATATCAGATGTAGTAATGTTGTCTATATCAGGTGTAGTAATGTTGTCTATATCAGGTGTAGTAATGTTGTCTATATCAGGTGTAGTAATGTTGTCTATATCAGGTGTAGTAATGTTGTCTATATCAGGTGTAGTAATGTTGTCTATATCAGGTGTAGTCTATATCAGGTGTAGTAATGTTGTCTATATCAGGTGTAGTAATGTTGTCTATATCAGGTGTAGTAATGTTGTCTATATCAGGTGTAGTAATGATGTTGTCTATATCAGGTGTAGTAATGCTGTTGTCTATATCAGGTGTAGTAATGTTGTCTATATCAGGTGTAGTAATGTTGTCTATATCAGGTGTAGTAATGTTGTCTATATCAGGTGTAGTAATGTTGTCTATATCAGGTGTAGTAATGTTGTCTATATCAGGTGTAGTAATGTTGTCTATATCAGGTGTAGTAATGTTGTCTATATCAGGTGTATAATGTTGTCTATATCAGGTGTAGTAATGTTGTCTATATCAGGTGTAGTAATGTTGTCTATATCAGGTGTAGTAATGTTGTCTATATCAGGTGTAGTAATGTTGTCTATATCAGGTGTAGTAATGTTGTCTATATCAGGTGTAGTAATGTTGTCTATATCAGGTGTAGTAATGTTGTCTATATCAGGTGTAGTAATGTTGTCTATATCAGGTGTAGTAATGCTGTTGTCTATATCAGGTGTAGTAATGTTGTCTATATCAGGTGTAGTAATGTTGTCTATATCAGGTGTAGTAATGTTGTCTATATCAGGTGTAGTAATGTTGTTGTCTATATCAGGTGTAGTAATGTTGTCTATATCAGGTGTAGTAATGTTGTTGTCTATATCAGGTGTAGTAATGTTGTCTATATCAGGTGTAGTAATGTTGTCTATATCAGGTGTAGTAATGTTGTCTATATCAGGTGTAGTAATGTTGTCTATATCAGGTGTAGTAATGTTGTCTATATCAGGTGTAGTAATGCTGTTGTCTATATCAGGTGTAGTAATGTTGTCTATATCAGGTGTAGTAATGTTGTCTATATCAGGTGTAGTAATGTTGTCTATATCAGGTGTAGTAATGTTGTCTATATCAGGTGTAGTAATGTTGTCTATATCAGGTGTAATGTAATGTTGTCTATATCAGTAATGGTGGTGTAGTAATGCTGTAGTCTATATCAGGTGTAGTAATGCTGTTGTCTATATCTGGTGTAGTAATGTTGTGTTGTCTATATCAGGTGCAGTAATGTTGTTGTCTATATCAGGTGTAGTAATGTTGTCTATATCAGGTGTAGTAATGCTGTTGTCTATATCAGGTGTAGTAATGTTGTTGTCTATATCAGGTGTAGTAATGTTGTTGTCTATATCAGGTGTAGTAATGTTGTCTATATCAGGTGTAGTAATGTTGTCTATATCAGGTGTAGTAATGTTGTCTATATCAGGTGTAGTAATGTTGTCTATATCAGGTGTAGTAATGTTGTCTATATCAGGTGTAGTAATGTTGTCTATATCAGGTGTAGTAATGTTGTTGTCTATATCAGGTGTAGTAATGCTGTTGTCTATATCAGGTGTAGTAATGTTGTCTATATCAGGTGTAGTAATGTTGTCTATATCAGGTGTAGTAATGTTGTCTATATCAGGTGTAGTAATGCTGTTGTCTATATCAGGTGTAGTAATGTTGTCTATATCAGGTGTAGTAATGCTGTTGTCTATATCAGGTGTAGTAATGTTGTCTATATCAGGTGTAGTAATGTTGTCTATATCAGGTGTAGTAATGCTGTTGTCTATATCAGGTGTAGTAATGTTGTCTATATCAGGTGTAGTAATGTTGTCTATATCAGGTGTAGTAATGTGTTGTCTATATCAGGTATCATATCAGGTGTAGTAATGTTGTCTATATCAGGTGTAGTAATGTTGTCTATATCAGGTGTCTAATGTAGTCTATATCAGGTGTAGTAATGTTGTCTATATCAGGTGTAGTAATGTCTATATCAGGTGTAGTAATGTTGTCTATATCAGGTGTAGTAATGCTGTCTATATCAGGTGTAGTAATGTTGTCTATATCAGGTGTAGTAATGTTGTCTATATCAGGTGTAGTAATGTTGTCTATATCAGGTGTAGTAATGTTGTCTATATCAGGTGTAGTAATGTTGTCTATATCAGGTGTAGTAATGTTGTCTATATCAGGTGTAGTAATGTTGTCTATATCAGGTGTAGTAATGTTGTCTTGTCTATATCAGGTGTAGTAATGTTGTTGTCTATATCAGGTGTAGTAATGTTGTCTATATCAGGTGTAGTAATGCTGTCTATATCAGGTGTAGTAATGTTGTCTATATCAGGTGTAATGTTGTTGTCTATATCAGGTGTAGTAATGTTGTCTATATCAGGTGTAGTAATGTTGTTGTCTATATCAGGTGTAGTAATGTTGTTGTCTATATCAGGTGTAGTAATGTTGTTGTCTATATCAGGTGTAGTAATGTTGTCTATATCAGTCTATATCAGGTGTAGTAATGCTGTTGTCTATATCAGGTGTAGTAATGTTGTCTATATCAGGTGTAGTAATGTTGTCTATATCAGGTGTAGTAATGCTGTTGTCTATATCAGGTGTAGTAATGTTGTCTATATCAGGTGTAGTAATGTTGTCTATATCAGGTGTAGTAATGTTGTCTATATCAGGTGTAGTAATGTTGTCTATATCAGGTGTAGTAATGTTGTCTATATCAGGTGTGTAGTAATGTTGTTGTCTATATCAGGTGTAGTAATGCTGTTGTCTATATCAGGTGTAGTAATGCTGTTGTCTATATCAGGTGTAGTAATGCTGTCTATATCAGGTGTAGTAATGTTGTCTATATCAGGTGTAGTAATGTTGTCTATATCAGGTGTAGTAATGTTGTCTATATCAGGTGTAGTAATGTTGTCTATATCAGGTGTAGTAATGTTGTCTATATCAGGTGTAGTAATGTTGTCTATATCAGGTGTAGTAATGTTGTTGTCTATATCAGGTGTAGTAATGTTGTCTATATCAGGTGTAGTAATGTTGTCTATATCAGGTGTAGTAATGCTGTTGTCTATATCAGGTGTAGTAATGTTGTTGTCTATATCAGGTGCAGTAATAGTCTATATCAGGTGTAGTAATGTTGTCTATATCAGGTGTAGTAATGTTGTTGTCTATATCAGGTGTAGTAATGTTGTCTATATCAGGTGTAGTAATGTTGTCTATATCAGGTGTAGTAATGTTGTCTATATCAGGTGTAGTAATATTGTCTATATCAGGTGTAGTAATGTTGTCTATATCAGGTGTAGTAATGTTGTCTATATCAGGTGTAGTAATGTTGTGTCTATATCAGGTGTAGTAATGCTGTTGTCTATATCAGGTGTAGTAATGTTGTCTATATCAGGTGTAGTAATGTTGTCTATATCAGGTGTAGTAATGTTGTCTATATCAGGTGTAGTAATGTTGTCTATATCAGGTGTAGTAATGTTGTCTATATCAGGTGTAGTAATGATTTGTCTATATCAGGTGTAGTAATGCTGTTGTCTATATCAGGTGTAGTAATGTTGTCTATATCAGGTGTAGTAATGTTGTCTATATCAGGTGTAGTAATGTTGTCTATATCAGGTGTAGTAATGTTGTCTATATCAGGTGTAGTAATGTTGTCTATATCAGGTGTAGTAATGTTGTCTATATCAGGTGTAGTAATGCTGTTGTCTATATCAGGTGTAGTAATGTTGTCTATATCAGGTGTAGTAATGATGTTGTCTATATCAGGTGTAGTAATGCTGTTGTCTATATCAGGTGTAGTAATGTTGTCTATATCAGGTGTAGTAATGTTGTCTATATCAGGTGTAGTAATGTTGTCTATATCAGGTGTAGTCTATATCAGGTGTAGTAATGTTGTCTATGTCAGGTGTAGTAATGTTGTTGTCTATATCAGGTGTAGTAATGTTGTCTATATCAGGTGTAGTAATGTTGTCTATATCAGGTGTAGTAATGCTGTCTATATCAGGTGTAGTAATGTTGTCTATATCAGGTGTAGTAATGTTGTCTATATCAGGTGTAGTAATGTTGTCTATATCAGGTGTAGTAATGTTGTCTATATCAGGTGTAGTAATGTTGTCTATATCAGGTGTAGTAATGTTGTCTATATCAGGTGTAGTAATGTTGTCTATATCAGGTGTAGTAATGTTGTCTATATCAGGTGTAGTAATGTTGTCTATATCAGGTGTAGTAATGCTGTTGTCTATATCAGGTGTAGTAATGCTGTTGTCTATATCAGGTGTAGTAATGTTGTGTTGTCTATATCAGGTGCAGTAATGTTGTTGTCTATATCAGGTGTAGTAATGTTGTCTATATCAGGTGTAGTAATGTTGTCTATATCAGGTGTAGTAATGTTGTTGTCTATATCAGGTGTAGTAATGTTGTCTATATCAGGTGTAGTAATGTTGTCTATATCAGGTGTAGTAATGTTGTCTATATCAGGTGTAGTAATGTTGTTGTCTATATCAGGTGTAGTAATGCTGTTGTCTATATCAGGTGTAGTAATGTTGTCTATATCAGGTGTAGTAATGTTGTCTATATCAGGTGTAGTAATGCTGTTGTCTATATCAGGTGTAGTAATGTTGTCTATATCAGGTGTAGTAATGTTGTCTATATCAGGTGTAGTAATGTTGTCTATATCAGGTGTAGTAATGTTGTCTATATCAGGTGTAGTAATGCTGTTGTCTATATCAGGTGTAGTAATGCTGTTGTCTATATCAGGTGTAGTAATGCTGTCTATATCAGGTGTAGTAATGTTGTCTATATCAGGTGTAGTAATGTTGTCTATATCAGGTGTAGTAATGCTGTTGTCTATATCAGGTGTAGTAATGTTGTTGTCTATATCAGGTGTAGTAATGTTGTCTATATCAGGTGTAGTAATGTTGTCTATATCAGGTGTAGTAATGTTGTCTATATCAGGTGTAGTAATGTTGTCTATATCAGGTGTAGTAATGTTGTCTATATCAGGTGTAGTAATGTTGTTTGTCTATATCAGGTGTAGTAATGCTGTTGTCTATATCAGGTGTAGTAATGTTTGTCTATATCAGGTGTAGTAATGTGTCTATATCAGGTGTAGTAATGTTGTCTATATCAGGTGTAGTAATGTTGTCTATATCAGGTGTAGTAATGTTGTCTATATCAGGTGTAGTAATGCTGTTGTCTATATCAGGTGTAGTAATGTTGTTGTCTATATCAGGTGTAGTAATGTTGTCTATATCAGGTGTAGTAATGTTGTCTATATCAGGTGTAGTAATGTTGTCTATATCAGGTGTAGTAATGTTGTCTATATCAGGTGTAGTAATGTTGTCTATATCAGTGTAGTAATGTTGTCTATATCAGGTGTAGTAATGTTGTTGTCTATATCAGGTGTAGTAATGTTGTTGTCTATATCAGGTGTAGTAATGTTGTCTATATCAGGTGTAGTAATGTTGTCTATATCAGGTGTAGTAATGTTGTGTGCTGTTGTCTATATCAGGTGTAGTAATGTTGTCTATATCAGGTGTAGTAATGTTGTCTATATCAGGTGTAGTAATGTTGTCTATATCAGGTGTAGTAATGTTGTCTATATCAGGTGTAGTAATGTTGTCTATATCAGGTGTAGTAATGTTGTCTATATCAGGTGTAGTAATGTTGTCTCTATATCAGGTGTAGTAATGTTGTCTATATCAGGTGTAGTAATGTTGTCTATATCAGGTGTAGTAATGTTGTCTATATCAGGTGTAGTAATGTTGTCTATATCAGGTGTAGTAATGCTTTGTCTATATCAGGTGTAGTAATGTTGTCTATATCAGGTGTAGTAATGTTGTCTATATCAGGTGTAGTAATGTTGTTGTCTATATCAGGTGTAGTAATGTTGTTGTCTATATCAGGTGTAGTAATGTTGTGTCTATATCAGGTGTAGTAATGCTATATCAGGTGTAGTCTATATCAGGTGTAGTAATGTTGTCTATATCAGGTGTAGTAATGTTGTCTATATCAGGTGTAGTAATGTTGTCTATATCAGGTGTAGTAATGCTGTTGTCTATATCAGGTGTAGTAATGTTGTCTATATCAGGTGTAGTAATGTTGTCTATATCAGGTGTAGTAATGTTGTCTATATCAGGTGTAGTAATGTTGTCTATATCAGGTGTAGTAATGTTGTTGTCTATATCAGGTGTAGTAATGTTGTCTCTATATCAGGTGTAGTAATGTTGTCTATATCAGGTGTAGTAATGTTGTCTATATCAGGTGTAGTAATGTGTTGTCTATATCAGGTGTAGTAATGTTGTCTATATCAGGTGTAGTAATGTTGTCTATATCAGGTGTAGTAATGTTGTCTATATCAGGTGTAGTAATGCTGTTGTCTATATCAGGTGTAGTAATGCTTTGTCTATATCAGGTGTAGTAATGCTGTAATGTAGTAATGTTGTCTATATCAGGTGTAGTAATGTTGTCTATATCAGGTGTAGTAATGTTGTCTATATCAGGTGTAGTAATGTTGTCTATATCAGGTGTAGTAATGTTGTCTATATCAGGTGTAGTAATGTTGTTGTCTATATCAGGTGTAGTAATGTTGTTGTCTATATCAGGTGTAGTAATGTTGTCTATATCAGGTGTAGTAATGTTGTCTATATCAGGTGTAGTAATGTTGTCTATATCAGGTGTAGTAATGTTGTCTATATCAGGTGTAGTAATGTTGTCTATATCAGGTGTAGTAATGCTGTCTATATCAGGTGTAGTAATGTTGTCTATATCAGGTGTAGTAATGTTGTTGTCTATATCAGGTGTAGTAATGTTGTCTATATCAGGTGTAGTAATGTTGTCTATATCAGGTGTAGTAATGTTGTCTATATCAGTGTAGTAATGTGTCTATATCAGGTGTAGTAATGTTGTCTATATCAGGTGTAGTAATGTTGTCTATATCAGGTGTAGTAATGTTGTCTATATCAGGGGTGTAGTAATGTTGTCTATATCAGGTGTAGTAATGTTGTCTATATCAGGTGTAGTCATGTTGTCTATATCAGGTGTAGTAATGTTGTCTATATCAGGTGTAGTAATGTTGTCTATATCAGGTGTAGTAATGTTGTCTATATCAGGTGTAGTAATGTTGTCTATATCAGGTGTAGTAATGTTGTCTATATCAGGTGTAGTAATGTTGTGTTGTCTATATCAGGTGTAGTAATGTTGTTGTCTATATCAGGTGTAGTAATGCTGTTGTCTATATCAGGTGTAGTAATGTTGTCTATATCAGGTGTAGTAATGTTGTTGTCTATATCAGGTGTAGTAATGTTGTCTATATCAGGTGTAGTAATGCTGTTGTCTATATCAGGTGTAGTAATGTTGTCTATATCAGGTGTAGTAATGTTGTCTATATCAGGTGTAGTAATGTTGTCTATATCAGGTGTAGTAATGTTGTGTTGTCTATATCAGGTGTAGTAATGTTGTGTTGTCTATATCAGGTGTAGTAATGTTGTCTATATCAGGTGTAGTAATGTTGTCTATATCAGGTGTAGTAATGTTGTCTATATCAGGTGTAGTAATGTTGTCTATATCAGGTGTAGTAATGTTGTCTATATCAGGTGTAGTAATGTTGTCTATATCAGGTGTAGTAATGCTGTTGTCTATATCAGGTGTAGTAATGTTGTGTTGTCTATATCAGGTGTAGTAATGTTGTCTATATCAGGTGTAGTAATGTTGTCTATATCAGGTGTAGTAATGTTGTCTATATCAGGTGTAGTAATGTTGTCTATATCAGGTGTAGTAATGCTGTTGTCTATATCAGGTGTAGTAATGCTGTTGTCTATATCAGGTGTAGTAATGTTGTCTATATCAGGTGTAGTAATGTTGTCTATATCAGGTGTAGTAATGTTGTCTATATCAGGTGTAGTAATGTTGTCTATATCAGGTGTAGTAATGTTGTCTATATCAGGTGTAGTAATGTTGTCTATATCAGGTGTAGTAATGTTGTCTATATCAGGTGTAGTAATGTTGTCTTGTAGTCTATATCAGGTGTAGTAATGTTGTTGTCTATATCAGGTGTAGTAATGCTGTTGTCTATATCAGGTGTAGTAATGTTGTCTATATCAGGTGTAGTAATGTTGTCTATATCAGGTGTAGTAATGTTGTCTATATCAGGTGTAGTAATGTTGTCTATATCAGGTGTAGTAATGTTGTCTATATCAGGTGTAGTAATGTTGTCTATATCAGGTGTAGTAATGTTGTCTATATCAGGTGTAGTAATGTTGTCTATATCAGGTGTAGTCTATATCAGGTGTAGTAATGTTGTCTATATCAGGTGTAGTAATGTTGTCTATATCAGGTGTAGTAATGTTGTCTATATCAGGTGTAGTTGTTGTCTATATCAGGTGTAGTAATGCTTTGTCTATATCAGGTGTAGTAATGTTGTCTATATCAGGTGTAGTAATGTTGTCTATATCAGGTGTAGTAATGTTGTAGTCTATATCAGGTGTAGTAATGCTGTTGTCTATATCAGGTGTAGTAATGTTATGTTTGTCTATATCAGGTGTAGTAATGTTGTTGTCTATATCAGGTGTAGTAATGTTGTCTATATCAGGTGTAGTAATGTTGTTGTCTATATCAGGTGTAGTAATGTTGTCTATATCAGGTGTAGTAATGTTGTCTATATCAGGTGTAGTAATGTTGTCTATATCAGGTGTAGTAATGTTGTCTATATCAGGTGTAGTAATGCTGTTGTCTATATCAGGTGTAGTAATGTTGTCTATATCAGGTGTAGTAATGTTGTCTATATCAGGTGTAGTAATGTTGTCTAGTAATGTTGTTGTCTATATCAGGTGTAGTAATGCTGTTGTCTATATCAGGTGTAGTAATGTTGTCTATATCAGGTGTAGTAATGTTGTCTATATCAGGTGTAGTAATGTTGTTGTCTATATCAGGTGTAGTAATGCTTGTCTATATCAGGTGTAGTAATGTTTGTCTATATCAGGTGTAGTAATGTGTCTATATCAGGTGTAGTAATGTTGTCTATATCAGGTGTAGTAATGTTGTCTATATCAGGTGTAGTAATGTTGTCTATATCAGGTGTAGTAATGTTGTTGTCTATATCAGGTGTAGTAATGTTGTTGTCTATATCAGGTGTAGTAATGTTGTCTATATCAGGTGTAGTAATGTTGTCTATATCAGGTGTAGTAATGTTGTCTATATCAGGTGTAGTAATGTTGTCTATATCAGGTGTAGTAATGTTGTCTATATCAGGTGTAGTAATGTAATGTAGTTGTCTATATCAGGTGTAGTAATGTTGTCTATATCAGGTGTAGTAATGTTGTCTATATCAGGTGTAGTAATGTTGTCTATATCAGGTGTAGTAATGTTGTCTATATCAGGTGTAGTCTATATCAGGTGTAGTAATGCTGTTGTCTATATCAGGTGTAGTAATGCTGTTGTCTATATCAGGTGTAGTAATGTTGTTGTCTATATCAGGTGTAGTAATGTTGTTGTCTATATCAGGTGTAGTAATGTTGTCTATATCAGGTGTAGTAATTGTCTATATCAGGTGTAGTAATGTTGTCTATATCAGGTGTAGTAATGTTGTCTATATCAGGTGTAGTAATGTTGTCTATATCAGGTGTAGTAATGTTGTCTATATCAGGTGTAGTAATGTTGTCTATATCAGGTGTAGTAATGTTGTCTATATCAGGTGTAGTAATGTTGTCTATATCAGGTGTAGTAATGTTGTCTATATCAGGTGTAGTAATGTGTTGTCTATATCAGGTGTAGTAATGCTGTTGTCTATATCAGGTGTAGTAATGTTGTCTATATCAGGTGTAGTAATGTTGTCTATGTCAGGTGTAGTAATGTTGTTGTCTATATCAGGTGTAGTAATGCTGTTTGTCTATATCAGGTGTAGTAATGCTGTTGTCTATATCAGGTGTAGTAATGCTGTCTATATCAGGTGTAGTAATGTTGTCTATATCAGTAATGTTGTCTAGTAATGTTGTTGTCTATATCAGGTGTAGTAATGTGTTGTCTATATCAGGTGTAGTAATGTGTTGTCTATATCAGGTGTAGTAATGTTGTCTATATCAGGTGTAGTAATGTTGTCTATATCAGGTGTAGTAATGTTGTCTATATCAGGTGTAGTAATGTTGTCTATATCAGGTGTAGTAATGTTGTCTATATCAGGTGTAGTAATGTTGTCTATATCAGGTGTAGTAATGTTGTCTATATCAGGTGTAGTAATGTTGTCTATATCAGGTGTAGTAATGTTGTCTATATCAGGTGTAGTAATGTTGTCTATATCAGGTGTAGTAATGTTGTCTATATCAGGTGTAGTAATGTTGTCTATATCAGGTGTAGTAATGTTGTCTATATCAATAATGTTGTCTATATCAGGTGTAGTAATGTTGTCTATATCAGGTGTAGTAATGTTGTCTATATCAGGTGTAGTAATGCTGTTGTCTATATCAGGTGTAGTAATGTTGTCTATATCAGGTGTAGTAATGTTGTCTATATCAGGTGTAGTAATGTTGTCTATATCAGGTGTAGTAATGTTGTCTATATCAGGTGTAGTAATGTTGTCTATATCAGGTGTAGTAATGTGTAGTCTAATCAGTGTAGTAATGTGTTGTCTATATCAGGTGTAGTAATGTTGTCTATATCAGGTGTAGTAATGTTGTTGTCTATATCAGGTGTAGTAATGTTGTCTATATCAGGTGTAGTAATGCTGTTGTCTATATCAGGTGTAGTAATGTCTATATCAGGTGTAGTAATGTTGTCTATATCAGGTGTAGTAATGTTGTCTATATCAGGTGTAGTAATGTTGTCTATATCAGGTGTAGTAATGTTGTCTATATCAGGTGTAGTAATGCTGTTGTCTATATCAGGTGTAGTAATGTTGTCTATATCAGGTGTAGTAATGTTGTCTATATCAGGTGTAGTAATGTTGTCTATATCAGGTGTAGTAATGTTGTCTATATCAGGTGTAGTAATGTGTGTCTATATCAGGTGTAGTAATGTTGTAGTAATGTTGTCTATATCAGGTGTAGTAATGTTGTTGTCTATATCAGGTGTAGTAATGTTTGTCTATATCAGGTGTAGTAATGTTGTCTATATCAGGTGTAGTAATGTTGTTGTCTATATCAGGTGTAGTAATGTTGTCTATATCAGGTGTAGTAATGTTGTCTATATCAGGTGTAGTAATGTTGTCTATATCAGGTGTAGTAATGTTGTTGTCTATATCAGGTGTAGTAATGTTGTCTGTCTATATCAGGTGTAGTAATGTTGTCTATATCAGGTGTAGTAATGTTGTCTATATCAGGTGTAGTAATGTTGTCTATATCAGGTGTAGTAATGTTGTTGTCTATATCAGGTGTAGTAATGTTGTCTATATCAGGTGTAGTAATGTGTGTCTATATCAGGTGTAGTAATGCTGTTGTCTATATCAGGTGTAGTAATGTTGTGTTGTCTATATCAGGTGTAGTAATGTTGTCTATATCAGGTGTAGTAATGCTGTTGTCTATATCAGGTGTAGTAATGTTGTCTATATCAGGTGTAGTAATGTTGTCTATATCAGGTGTAGTAATGTTGTCTATATCAGGTGTAGTAATGTTGTCTATATCAGGTGTAGTAATGTTGTCTATATCAGGTGTAGTAATGTTGTCTATATCAGGTGTAGTAATGTTGTCTATATCAGGTGTAGTAATGTTGTCTATATCAGGTGTAGTAATGTTGTTGTCTATATCAGGTGTAGTAATGTGTTGTCTATATCAGGTGTAGTAATGTTGTCTATATCAGGTGTAGTAATGTTGTGTTGTCTATATCAGGTGTAGTAATGTTGTTGTCTATATCAGGTGTAGTAATGTTGTCTATATCAGGTGTAGTAATGTTGTCTATATCAGGTGTAGTAATGCTGTTGTCTATATCAGGTGTAGTAATGTTGTCTATATCAGGTGTAGTAATGTTGTATATCAGGTGTAGTAATGTTGTCTATATCAGGTGTAGTAATGTTGTCTATATCAGGTGTAGTAATGTTGTCTATATCAGGTGTAGTAATGTTGTCTATATCAGGTGTAGTAATGTTGTCTATATCAGGTGTAGTAATGTTGTCTATATCAGGTGTAGTAATGTTGTCTATATCAGGTGTAGTAATGTTGTCTATATCAGGTGTAGTAATGTTGTCTATATCAGGTGTAGTAATGCTGTCTATATCAGGTGTAGTAATGTTGTCTATATCAGGTGTAGTAATGTTGTTGTCTATATCAGGTGTAGTAATGTTGTCTATATCAGGTGTAGTAATGTTGTCTATATCAGGTGTAGTAATGTTGTCTATATCAGGTGTAGTAATGTTGTCTATATCAGGTGTAGTCTATATCAGGTGTAGTAATGTTGTCTATATCAGGTGTAGTAATGTTGTCTATATCAGGTGTAGTAATGCTGTTGTCTATATCAGGTGTAGTAATGTTGTCTGTATATCAGGTGTAGTAATGTTGTCTATATCAGGTGTAGTAATGTTGTGTTGTCTATATCAGGTGTAGTAATGCTGTTGTCTATATCAGGTGTAGTAATGCTGTTGTCTATATCAGGTGTAGTAATGTTGTCTATATCAGGTGTAGTAATGTTGTCTATATCAGGTGTAGTAATGTGTTGTCTATATCAGGTGTAGTAATGTTGTCTATATCAGGTGTAGTAATGTTGTCTATATCAGGTGTAGTAATGTTGTCTATATCAGGTGTAGTAATGTTGTGTTGTCTATATCAGGTGTAGTAATGTTGTCTATATCAGGTGTAGTAATGTTGTCTATATCAGGTGTAGTAATGTTGTCTATATCAGGTGTAGTAATGTTGTCTATATCAGGTGTAGTAATGTTGTCTATATCAGGTGTAGTAATGCTGTTGTCTATATCAGGTGTAGTAATGCTGTTGTCTATATCAGGTGTAGTAATGTTGTCTATATCAGGTGTAGTAATGTTGTCTATATCAGGTGTAGTAATGTTGTTGTCTATATCAGGTGTAGTAATGCTGTTGTCTATATCAGGTGTAGTAATGCTGTTGTCTATATCAGGTGTAGTAATGTTGTCTATATCAGGTGTAGTAATGTTGTCTATATCAGGTGTAGTAATGTTGTCTATATCAGGTGTAGTAATGTTGTCTATATCAGGTGTAGTAATGCTGTTGTCTATATCAGGTGTAGTAATGTTGTTGTCTATATCAGGTGTAGTAATGTTGTCTATATCAGGTGTAGTAATGTTGTCTATATCAGGTGTAGTAATGTTGTCTATATCAGGTGTAGTAATGTTGTCTATATCAGGTGTAGTAATGTTGTCTATATCAGGTGTAGTAATGTGTCTATATCAGGTGTAGTCTATATCAGGTGTAGTAATGTTGTCTATATCAGGTGTAGTAATGTGTCTATATCAGGTGTAGTAATGTTGTCTATATCAGGTGTAGTAATGTTGTCTATATCAGGTGTAGTAATGTTGTCTATATCAGGTGTAGTAATGTTGTCTATATCAGGTGTAGTAATGTTGTCTATATCAGGTGTAGTAATGTTGTCTATATCAGGTGTAGTAATGTTGTCTATATCAGGTGTAGTAATGTTTGTCTATATCAGGTGTAGTAATGCTGTTGTCTATATCAGGTGTAGTAATGTTGTCTATATCAGGTGTAGTAATGTTGTGTTGTCTATATCAGGTGTAGTAATGTTGTGTTGTCTATATCAGGTGTAGTAATGCTGTGTCTATATCAGGTGTAGTAATGTGTTGTCTATATCAGGTGTAGTCATGTTGTTGTCTATATCAGGTGTAGTAATGTTGTCTATATCAGGTGTAGTAATGTTGTTGTCTATATCAGGTGTAGTAATGTTGTCTATATCAGGTGTAGTAATGTTGTCTATATCAGGTGTAGTAATGTTGTCTATATCAGGTGTAGTAATGCTGTTGTCTATATCAGGTGTAGTAATGTTGTCTATATCAGGTGTAGTAATGTTGTCTATATCAGGTGTAGTAATGTTGTCTATATCAGGTGTAGTAATGTTGTCTATATCAGGTGTAGTAATGCTGTTGTCTATATCAGGTGTAGTAATGCTGTTGTCTATATCAGGTGTAGTAATGTTGTCTATATCAGGTGTAGTAATGTTGTCTATGTCAGGTGTAGTAATGTTGTTGTCTATATCAGGTGTAGTAATGCTGTTGTCTATATCAGGTGTAGTAATGCTGTTGTCTATATCAGGTGTAGTAATGCTGTCTATATCAGGTGTAGTAATGTTGTCTATATCAGGTGTAGTAATGTTGTCTATATCAGGTGTAGTAATGTTGTCTATATCAGGTGTAGTAATGCTGTTGTCTATATCAGGTGTAGTAATGTTGTTGTCTATATCAGGTGTAGTCATGTTGTCTATATCAGGTGTAGTAATGTTGTCTATATCAGGTGTAGTAATGTTGTCTATATCAGGTGTAGTAATGTTGTCTATATCAGGTGTAGTAATGTTGTCTATATCAGGTGTAGTAATGTTGTCTATATCAGGTGTAGTAATGTTGTCTATATCAGGTGTAGTAATGTTGTCTATATCAGGTGTAGTAATGCTGTTGTCTATATCAGGTGTAGTAATGTTGTCTATATCAGGTGTAGTAATGTTGTCTATATCAGGTGTAGTAATGCTGTCTATATCAGGTGTAGTAATGTTGTCTATATCAGGTGTAGTAATGTTGTTGTCTATATCAGGTGTAGTAATGTTGTCTATATCAGGTGTAGTAATGTTGTCTATATCAGGTGTAGTAATGTTGTCTATATCAGGTGTAGTAATGTTGTCTATATCAGGTGTAGTAATGTTGTCTATATCAGGTGTAGTAATGTTGTCTATATCAGGTGTAGTAATGTTGTCTATATCAGGTGTAGTAATGCTGTTGTCTATATCAGGTGTAGTAATGTTGTCTGTATCAGGTGTAGTAATGTTGTGTTGTCTATATCAGGTGTAGTAATGTTGTGTTGTCTATATCAGGTGTAGTAATGCTGTCTATATCAGGTGTAGTAATGTTTGTCTATATCAGGTGTAGTAATGTTGTCTATATCAGGTGTAGTAATGTTGTGTTGTCTATATCAGGTGTAGTAATGCTGTTGTCTATATCAGGTGTAGTAATGTTGTCTATATCAGCTGTAGTAATGTTGTCTATATCAGGTGTAGTAATGTTGTCTATATCAGGTGTAGTAATGTTGTCTATATCAGGTGTAGTAATGTTGTCTATATCAGGTGTAGTAATGCTGTTGTCTATATCAGGTGTAGTAATGCTGTTGTCTATATCAGGTGTAGTAATGTTGTCTATATCAGGTGTAGTAATGTTGTCTATATCAGGTGTAGTAATGTTGTTGTCTATATCAGGTGTAGTAATGCTGTTGTCTATATCAGGTGTAGTAATGCTGTTGTCTATATCAGGTGTAGTAATGCTGTCTATATCAGGTGTAGTAATGTTGTCTATATCAGGTGTAGTAATGTTGTCTATATCAGGTGTAGTAATGTTGTCTATATCAGGTGTAGTAATGTTGTCTATATCAGGTGTAGTAATGTTGTCTATATCAGGTGTAGTAATGTTGTCTATATCAGGTGTAGTAATGTTGTCTATATCAGGTGTAGTAATGTTGTCTATATCAGGTGTAGTAATGTTGTCTATATCAGGTGTAGTAATGTTGTCTATATCAGGTGTAGTAATGCTGTCTATATCAGGTGTAGTAATGTTGTCTATATCAGGTGTAGTAATGTTGTCTATATCAGGTGTAGTAATGCTGTTGTCTATATCAGGTGTAGTAATGTTGTCTATATCAGGTGTAGTAATGTTGTCTATATCAGGTGTAGTAATGCTGTCTATATCAGGTGTAGTAATGTTGTCTATATCAGGTGTAGTAATGTTGTTGTCTATATCAGGTGTAGTAATGTTGTCTATATCAGGGGTGTAGTAATGTTGTCTATATCAGGTGTAGTAATGTTGTCTATATCAGGTGTAGTAATGTTGTCTATATCAGGTGTAGTCATGTTGTCTATATCAGGTGTAGTAATGTTGTCTATATCAGGTGTAGTAATGTTGTCTATATCAGGTGTAGTAATGCTGTTGTCTATATCAGGTGTAGTAATGTTGTCTGTATCAGGTGTAGTAATGTTGTGTTGTCTATATCAGGTGTAGTAATGTTGTGTTGTCTATATCAGGTGTAGTAATGCTGTTGTCTATATCAGGTGTAGTAATGCTGTTGTCTATATCAGGTGTAGTAATGTTGTGTTGTCTATATCAGGTGTAGTAATGTTGTGTTGTCTATATCAGGTGTAGTAATGCTGTTGTCTATATCAGGTGTAGTAATGTTGTCTATATCAGCTGTAGTAATGTTGTCTATATCAGGTGTAGTAATGTTGTCTATATCAGGTGTAGTAATGTTGTGTTGTCTATATCAGGTGTAGTAATGTTGTCTATATCAGGTGTAGTAATGTTGTCTATATCAGGTGTAGTAATGTTGTCTATATCAGGTGTAGTAATGTTGTCTATATCAGGTGTAGTAATGCTGTTGTCTATATCAGGTGTAGTAACTCTGTTGTCTATATCAGGTGTAGTAATGTTGTGTTGTCTATATCAGGTGTAGTAATGTTGTGTTGTCTATATCAGGTGTAGTAATGTTGTTGTCTATATCAGGTGTAGTAATGTTGTCTTTATCAGGTGTAGTAATGTTGTCTATATCAGGTGTAGTAATGCTGTTGTCTATATCAGGTGTAGTAATGCTGTTGTCTATATCAGGTGTAGTAATGTTGTCTATATCAGGTGTAGTAATGTTGTCTATATCAGGTGTAGTAATGTTGTCTATATCAGGTGTAGTAATGTTGTCTATATCAGGTGTAGTAATGTTGTTGTCTATATCAGGTGTAGTAATGTTGTCTATATCAGGTGTAGTAATGTTGTCTATATCAGGTGTAGTAATGTTGTCTATATCAGGTGTAGTAATGTTGTCTATATCAGGTGTAGTAATGCTGTCTATATCAGGTGTAGTAATGTTGTCTATATCAGGTGTAGTAATGTTGTTGTCTATATCAGGTGTAGTAATGCTGTTGTCTATATCAGGTGTAGTAATGTTGTCTATATCAGGTGTAGTAATGTTGTCTATATCAGGTGTAGTAATGTTGTCTATATCAGGTGTAGTAATGTGTATATCAGGTGTAGTAATGTTGTCTATATCAGGTGTAGTAATGTTGTCTATATCAGGTGTAGTAATGTTGTCTATATCAGGTGTAGTAATGCTGTTGTCTATATCAGGTGTAGTAATGTTGTCTATATCAGGTGTAGTAATGTTGTGTTGTCTATATCAGGTGTAGTAATGTTGTGTTGTCTATATCAGGTGTAGTAATGCTGTTGTCTATATCAGGTGTAGTAATGCTGTTGTCTATATCAGGTGTAGTAATGTTGTCTATATCAGGTGTAGTAATGTTGTCTATGTCAGGTGTAGTAATGTTGTTGTCTATATCAGGTGTAGTAATGCTGTTGTCTATATCAGGTGTAGTAATGCTGTTGTCTATATCAGGTGTAGTAATGCTGTCTATATCAGGTGTAGTAATGTTGTCTATATCAGGTGTAGTAATGTTGTCTATATCAGGTGTAGTAATGTTGTCTATATCAGGTGTAGTAATGCTGTTGTCTATATCAGGTGTAGTAATGTTGTTGTCTATATCAGGTGTAGTCATGTTGTCTATATCAGGTGTAGTAATGTTGTCTATATCAGGTGTAGTAATGTTGTCTATATCAGGTGTAGTAATGTTGTCTATATCAGGTGTAGTAATGTTGTCTATATCAGGTGTAGTAATGCTGTCTATATCAGGTGTAGTAATGTTGTCTATATCAGGTGTAGTAATGTTGTCTATATCAGGTGTAGTAATGCTGTTGTCTATATCAGGTGTAGTAATGTTGTCTATATCAGGTTGTCTATATCAGGTGTAGTAATGTTGTCTATATCAGGTGTAGTAATGTTGTCTATATCAGGTGTAGTAATGTTGTTGTCTATATCAGGTGTAGTAATGTTGTCTATATCAGGGGTGTAGTAATGTTGTTTATATCAGGTGTAGTAATGTTGTCTATATCAGGTGTAGTAATGTTGTCTATATCAGGTGTAGTCATGTTGTCTATATCAGGTGTAGTAATGTTGTCTATATCAGGTGTAGTAATGTTGTCTATATCAGGTGTAGTAATGCTGTTGTCTATATCAGGTGTAGTAATGTTGTCTGTATCAGGTGTAGTAATGTTGTGTTGTCTATATCAGGTGTAGTAATGTTGTGTTGTCTATATCAGGTGTAGTAATGCTGTTGTCTATATCAGGTGTAGTAATGATGTTGTCTATATCAGGTGTAGTAATGTTGTGTTGTCTATATCAGGTGTAGTAATGTTGTGTTGTCTATATCAGGTGTAGTAATGCTGTTGTCTATATCAGGTGTAGTAATGTTGTCTATATCAGCTGTAGTAATGTTGTCTATATCAGGTGTAGTAATGTTGTCTATATCAGGTGTAGTAATGTTGTGTTGTCTATATCAGGTGTAGTAATGTTGTCTATATCAGGTGTAGTAATGTTGTCTATATCAGGTGTAGTAATGTTGTCTATATCAGGTGTAGTAATGTTGTCTATATCAGGTGTAGTAATGCTGTTGTCTATATCAGGTGTAGTAACTATGTTGTCTATATCAGGTGTAGTAATGTTGTGTTGTCTATATCAGGTGTAGTAATGTTGTGTTGTCTATATCAGGTGTAGTAATGTTGTTGTCTATATCAGGTGTAGTAATGTTGTCTTTATCAGGTGTAGTAATGTTGTCTATATCAGGTGTAGTAATGCTGTTGTCTATATCAGGTGTAGTAATGCTGTTGTCTATATCAGGTGTAGTAATGTTGTCTATATCAGGTGTAGTAATGTTGTCTATATCAGGTGTAGTAATGTTGTCTATATCAGGTGTAGTAATGTTGTCTATATCAGGTGTAGTAATGCTGTTGTCTATATCAGGTGTAGTAATGTTGTCTATATCAGGTGTAGTAATGTTGTCTATATCAGGTGTAGTAATGCTGTTGTCTATATCAGGTGTAGTGTTGTCTATATCAGGTGTAGTAATGTTGTCTATATCAGGTGTAGTAATGTTGTCTATATCAGGTGTAGTAATGTTGTCTATATCAGGTGTAGTAATGTTGTCTATATCAGGTGTAGTAATGTTGTCTATATCAGGTGTAGTAATGTTGTCTATATCAGGTGTAGTAATGTTGTCTATATCAGGTGTAGTAATGTTGTCTATATCAGGTGTAGTAATGCTGTTGTCTATATCAGGTGTAGTAATGTTGTCTGTATCAGGTGTAGTAATGTTGTGTTGTCTATATCAGGTGTAGTAATGTTGTGTTGTCTATATCAGGTGTAGTAATGCTGTTGTCTATATCAGGTGTAGTAATGCTGTTGTCTATATCAGGTGTAGTAATGTTGTGTTGTCTATATCAGGTGTAGTAATGTTGTGTTGTCTATATCAGGTGTAGTAATGCTGTTGTCTATATCAGGTGTAGTAATGTTGTCTATATCAGCTGTAGTAATGTTGTCTATATCAGGTGTAGTAATGTTGTCTATATCAGGTGTAGTAATGTTGTGTTGTCTATATCAGGTGTAGTAATGTTGTCTATATCAGGTGTAGTAATGTTGTCTATATCAGGTGTAGTAATGTTGTCTATATCAGGTGTAGTAATGTTGTCTATATCAGGTGTAGTAATGCTGTTGTCTATATCAGGTGTAGTAACTATGTTGTCTATATCAGGTGTAGTAATGTTGTGTTGTCTATATCAGGTGTAGTAATGTTGTGTTGTCTATATCAGGTGTAGTAATGTTGTGTCTATATCAGGTGTAGTAATGTTGTCTTTATCAGGTGTAGTAATGTTGTCTATATCAGGTGTAGTAATGCTGTTGTCTATATCAGGTGTAGTAATGCTGTTGTCTATATCAGGTGTAGTAATGTTGTCTATATCAGGTGTAGTAATGTTGTCTATATCAGGTGTAGTAATGTTGTCTATATCAGGTGTAGTAATGTTGTCTATATCAGGTGTAGTAATGTTGTCTATATCAGGTGTAGTAATGTTGTGTTGTCTATATCAGGTGTAGTAATGTTGTCTATATCAGGTGTAGTAATGCTGTCTATATCAGGTGTAGTAATGTTGTCTATATCAGGTGTAGTAATGTTGTTGTCTATATCAGGTGTAGTAATGTTGTCTATATCAGGTGTAGTAATGTTGTCTATATCAGGTGTAGTAATGTTGTCTATATCAGGTGTAGTAATGTTGTCTATATCAGGTGTAGTAATGTTGTCTATATCAGGTGTAGTAATGTTGTCTATATCAGGTGTAGTAATGTTGTCTATATCAGGTGTAGTAATGCTGTTGTCTATATCAGGTGTAGTAATGTTGTCTATATCAGGTGTAGTAATGTTGTGTTGTCTATATCAGGTGTAGTAATGTTGTCTATATCAGGTGTAGTAATGTTGTCTATATCAGGTGTAGTAATGTTGTGTTGTCTATATCAGGTGTAGTAATGTTGTGTTGTCTATATCAGGTGTAGTAATGTTGTGTTGTCTATATCAGGTGTAGTAATGCTGTTGTCTATATCAGGTGTAGTAATGTTGTCTATATCAGCTGTAGTAATGTTGTCTATATCAGGTGTAGTAATGTTGTCTATATCAGGTGTAGTAATGTTGTGTTGTCTATATCAGGTGTAGTAATGTTGTCTATATCAGGTGTAGTAATGTTGTCTATATCAGGTGTAGTAATGTTGTCTATATCAGGTGTAGTAATGTTGTCTATATCAGGTGTAGTAATGCTGTTGTCTATATCAGGTGTAGTAATGTTGTCTATATCAGGTGTAGTAATGTTGTGTTGTCTATATCAGGTGTAGTAATGTTGTGTTGTCTATATCAGGTGTAGTAATGTTGTTGTCTATATCAGGTGTAGTAATGTTGTCTTTATCAGGTGTAGTAATGTTGTCTATATCAGGTGTAGTAATGCTGTTGTCTATATCAGGTGTAGTAATGCTGTCTATATCAGGTGTAGTAATGTTGTCTATATCAGGTGTAGTAATGTTGTGTTGTCTATATCAGGTGTAGTAATGTTGTGTTGTCTATATCAGGTGTAGTAATGTTGTTGTCTATATCAGGTGTAGTAATGTTGTCTTTATCAGGTGTAGTAATGTTGTCTATATCAGGTGTAGTAATGTTGTCTATATCAGGTGTAGTAATGCTGTTGTCTATATCAGGTGTAGTAATGTTGTCTATATCAGGTGTAGTAATGTTGTCTATATCAGGTGTAGTAATGTTGTCTATATCAGGTGTAGTAATGTTGTCTATATCAGGTGTAGTAATGTTGTCTATATCAGGTGTAGTAATGTTGTCTATATCAGGTGTAGTAATGTTTGTCTATATCAGGTGTAGTAATGTTGTCTATATCAGGTGTAGTAATGTTGTCTATATCAGGTGTAGTAATGTTGTCTATGTCAGGTGTAGTAATGTTGTTGTCTATATCAGGTGTAGTAATGCTGTTGTCTATATCAGGTGTAGTAATGCTGTTGTCTATATCAGGTGTAGTAATGTTGTCTATATCAGGTGTAGTAATGTTGTCTATATCAGGTGTAGTAATGTTGTGTTGTCTATATCAGGTGTAGTAATGCTGTTGTCTATATCAGGTGTAGTAATGCTGTTGTCTATATCAGGTGTAGTAATGCTGTTGTCTATATCAGGTGTAGTAATGCTGTCTATGTCAGGTGTAGTAATGTTGTTGTCTATATCAGGTGTAGTAATGCTGTTGTCTATATCAGGTGTAGTAATGCTGTTGTCTATATCAGGTGTAGTAATGTTGTCTATATCAGGTGTAGTAATGTTGTCTATATCAGGTGTAGTAATGTTGTGTTGTCTATATCAGGTGTAGTAATGCTGTTGTCTATATCAGGTGTAGTAATGTTGTCTATATCAGGTGTAGTAATGTTGTCTATATCAGGTGTAGTAATGTTGTTTATATCAGGTGTAGTAATGTTGTCTATATCAGGTGTAGTAATGCTGTTGTCTATATCAGGTGTAGTAATGGTGTCTATATCAGGTGTAGTAATGTTGTCTATATCAGGTGTAGTAATGTTGTCTATATCAGGTGTAGTCATGTTGTCTATATCAGGTGTAGTAATGTTGTCTATATCAGGTGTAGTAATGTTGTTGTCTATATCAGGTGTAGTAATGCTGTTGTCTATATCAGGTGTAGTAATGGTGTCTATATCAGGTGTAGTAATGTTGTCTATATCAGGTGTAGTAATGTTGTCTATATCAGGTGTAGTAATGCTGTTGTCTATATCAGGTGTAGTAATGTTGTCTATATCAGGTGTAGTAATGCTGTTGTCTATATCAGGTGTAGTAATGTTGTCTATATCAGGTGTAGTAATGCTGTTGTCTATATCAGGTGTAGTAATGCTGTTGTCTATATCAGGTGTATTAATGTTGTGTTGTCTATATCAGGTGTAGTAATGTTGTCTATATCAGGTGTAGTAATGTTGTCTATAGCAGGTGTAGTAATGCTGTTGTCTATATCAGGTGTAGTAATGTTGTCTATATCAGGTGTAGTAATGCTGTTGTCTATATCAGGTGTAGTAATGTTGTCTATATCAGGTGTAGTAATGCTGTTGTCTATATCAGGTGTAGTAATGCTGTTGTCTATATCAGGTGTATTAATGTTGTGTTGTCTATATCAG
Source organism: Oncorhynchus nerka (assembly GCF_034236695.1). Lineage (NCBI taxonomy): Eukaryota > Metazoa > Chordata > Actinopteri > Salmoniformes > Salmonidae > Oncorhynchus > Oncorhynchus nerka. The sequence goes on along the minus strand of NC_088401.1, from coordinate 2,876,692 downwards.
GTGTAGTAATGTTGTCTATATCAGGTGTAGTAATGTTGTTGTCTATATCAGGTGTAGTAATGTTGTCTATATCAGGTGTAGTAATGTTGTCTATATCAGGTGTAGTAATGTTGTCTATATCAGGTGTAGTAATGTTGTGTTGTCTATATCAGGTGTAGTAATGTTGTCTATATCAGGTGTAGTAATGTTGTCTATATCAGGTGTAGTAATGTTGTCTATATCAGGTGCAGTAATGCTGTTGTCTATATCAGGTGTAGTAATGTTGTGTTGTCTATATCAGGTGTAGTAATGTTGTCTATATCAGGTGTAGTAATGTTGTTGTCTATATCAGGTGTAGTAATGCTGCTGTCTATATCAGGTGTAGTACTGCTGTTGTCTATATCAGGTGTAGTAATGTTGTCTGTATCAGGTGTAGTAATGTTGTCTATATCAGGTGTAGTAATGTTGTCTATATCAGGTGTAGTAATGTTGTCTATATCAGGTGTAGTAATGTTGTCTATATCAGGTGTAGTAATGCTGTTGTCTATATCAGGTGTAGTAATGCTGTTGTCTATATCAGGTGTAGTAATGTTGTGTTGTCTATATCAGGTGTGGTAATGTTGTGTTGTCTATATCAGGTGTAGTAATGTTGTTGTCTATTTCAGGTGTAGTAATGTTGTCTTTATCAGGTGTAGTAATGTTGTCTATATCAGGTGTAGTAATGCTGTTGTCTATATCAGGTGTAGTAATGCTGTTGTCTATATCAGGTGTAGTAATGTTGTCTATATCAGGTGTAGTAATGTTGTCTATATCAGGTGTAGTAATGTTGTCTATATCAGGTGTAGTAATGTTGTCTATATCAGGTGTAGTAATGTTGTCTATATCAGGTGTAGTAATGTTGTGTTGTCTATATCAGGTGTAGTAATGTTGTCTATATCAGGTGTAGTAATGCTGTTGTCTATATCAGGTGTAGTAATGCTGTTGTCTATATCAGGTGTAGTAAGGTTGTCTATATCAGGTGTAGTAATGTTGTCTATGTCAGGTGTAGTAATGTTGTTGTCTATATCAGGTGTAGTAATGCTGTTGTCTATATCAGGTGTAGTAATGCTGTTGTCTATATCAGCTGTAGTAATGTTGTCTATATCAGGTGTAGTAATGTTGTCTATATCAGGTGTAGTAATGTTGTGTTGTCTATATCAGGTGTAGTAATGCTGTTGTCTATATCAGGTGTAGTAATGTTGTCTATATCAGGTGTAGTAATGGTGTCTATATCAGGTGTAGTAATGTTGTCTATATCAGGTGTAGTAATGTTGTCTATATCAGGTGTAGTCATGTTGTCTATATCAGGTGTAGTAATGTTGTCTATATCAGGTGTAGTAATGTTGTTGTCTATATCAGGTGTAGTAATGCTGTTGTCTATATCAGGTGTAGTAATGTTGTCTATATCAGGTGTAGTAATGTTGTCTATATCAGGTGTAGTAATGTTGTCTATAGCAGGTGTAGTAATGCTGTTGTCTATATCAGGTGTAGTAATGTTGTCTATATCAGGTGTAGTAATGCTGTTGTCTATATCAGGTGTAGTAATGTTGTCTATATCAGGTGTAGTAATGCTGTTGTCTATATCAGGTGTAGTAATGCTGTTGTCTATATCAGGTGTATTAATGTTGTGTTGTCTATATCAGGTGTAGTAATGTTGTCTATATCAGGTGTAGTAATGTTGTTGTCTATATCAGGTGTAGTAATGTTGTCTATATCAGGTGTAGTAATGCTGTCTATATCAGGTGTAGTAATGTTGTCTATATCAGGTGTAGTAATACTGTTGTCTATATCAGGTGTAGTAATGTTGTTGTCTATATCAGGTGTAGTAATGTTGTCTATATCAGGTGTAGTAATGTTGTCTATATCAGGTGTAGTAATGTTGTCTATATCAGGTGTAGTAATGCTGTTGTCTATATCAGGTGTAGTAATGTTGTCTATATGAGGTGTAGTAATGTTGTCTCCTCTGGTTGTGTGCCTCTCCCCTGGTTGTGTTCCTCTCCTCTGGTTGTGTTCCTCTCCCCTGGTTTTGTTCCTCTCCTCTCCTCTGGTTGTGTCCCTCTCCTCTCCTCTGGTTGTGTTCCTCTCCTCTGGTTGTGTTCCTCTACCCTGGTTGTGTGCCTCTCCCCTGGTTGTGTCCCTCTCCTCTCCTCTGGTTGTGTGCCTCTCCCCTGGTTGTGTTCCTCTCCTCTCCCCTGGTTGTTTTCTTCTCCTCTGGTTGTGTTCCTCTCCTCTGGTTGTGTGCCTCTCCCCTGGTTGTGTGCCTCTCCCCTGGTTGTGTTCCTCTCCCCTGGTTGTGTCCCTCCCCTCTCCCCTGGTTGTGTCCCTCTCATCTGGTTGTGTTCCTCTCCCCTGGTTGTGTCCCTCCCCTCTCCCCTGGTTGTGTCCCTCTCATCTGGTTGTGTTCCTCTCCCCTGGTTGTGTCCCTCTCATCTCCTCTCGTTGTGTTCCTCTCCTCTGGTTGTGTTCCTCTCCTCTGGTTGTGTTCCTCTCCTCTGGTTGTGTCCATCTCCTCTGGTTGTGTCCCTCTCCTCTCCTATGGTTGTGTCCATCTCCTCTCCTCTCCTCTGGTTGTGTTCCTCTCCTGTGGTTGTGTTCCCCTCCTCTCCTCTGGTTGTGTTCCTTCTCCTCTGGTTGTGTTCCTCTCCTCTCCTCTCCTCTGGTTGTGTTCCTCTCCTCTGGTTGTGTTCCTCTCCTCTGGTTGTGTCCATCTCCTCTGGTTGTGTCCCTCTCCTCTCCTATGGTTGTGTCCATCTCCTCTCCTCTCCTCTGGTTGTGTTCCTCTCCTCTGGTTGTGTTCCTCTCCTCTCCTCTGGTTGTTTTCCTCTACTCTCCTCTGGTTGTGTTCCTCTACTCTCCTCTGGTTGTGTTCCTCTACTCTCCTCTGGTTGTGTTCCTCTACCCTGGTTGTGTTCCTCTCCCCTGGTTGTGTCCCTCTCCTCTCCTCTTGTTGTGTTCCTCTCCCCTGGTTGTGTTCCTCTCCTCTCCCCTGGTTGTGTTCCTCTCCTCTGGTTGTGTGCCTCTCCCCTGGTTGTGTTCCTCTCCTCTCCTTTGGTTGTGTTCATCTACCCTGGTTGTGTTCCTCTCCCCTGGTTGTGTCCCTCTCCTCTCCTCTTGTTGTGTTCCTCTCCCCTGGTTGTGTTCCTCTCCTCTCCCCTGGTTGTGTTCCTCTCCTCTGGTTGTGTTCCTCTCCCCTGGTTGTGTCCCTCTCCTCTCCTCTGGTTGTGTTCCTCTCCCCTGGTTTTGTTCCTCTCCTCTCCTCTGGTTGTGTCCCTCTCCTCTCCTCTGGTTGTGTTCCTCTCCTCTGGTTGTGTCCCTCTCCTCTCCTCTGGTTGTGTGCCTCTCCCCTGGTTGTGTCCCTCTCCTCTCCCCTGGTTGTTTTCTTCTCCTCTGGTTGTGTTCCTCTCCTCTGGTTGTGTGCCTCTCCCCTGGGTGTGTCCCTCTCCTCTCCCCTGGTTGTGTCCCTCTCATCTGGTTGTGTTCCTCTCCCCTGGTTGTAATCCTCTCCTCTCCTCTGGTCGTGTCCCTCTCATCTCCTCTGGTTGTGTTCCTCTCCTCTGGTTGTGTTCCTCTCCTCTGGTTGTGTTCCTCTCCTCTGGTTGTGTCCATCTCCTCTGGTCGTGTCCCTCTCATCTCCTCTGGTTGTGTTCCTCTCCTCTGGTTGTGTTCCTCTCCTCTGGTTGTGTCCATCTCCTCTGGTTGTGTTCCTCTCCTATGGTTGTGTCCATCTCCTCTCCTCTCCTCTGGTTGTGTTCCTCTCCTCTGGTTGTGTTCCTCTCCTCTCCTCTGGTTGTGTTCCTTCTCCTCTGGTTGTGTTCCTCTCCTCTCCTCTCCTCTGGTTGTGTTCCTCTCCTCTGGTTGTGTTCCTCTCCTCTGGTTGTGTCCATCTTCTCTGGTTGTGTCCCTCTCCTCTCCTATGGTTGTGTCCATCTCCTCTCCTCTCCTCTGGTTGTGTTCCTCTCCTCTGGTTGTGTTCCTCTCCTATGGTTGTGTCCATCTCCTCTCCTCTCCTCTGGTTGTGTTCCTCTCCTCTGGTTGTGTTCCTCTCCTCTCCTCTGGTTGTGTTCCTCTCCTCTCCTCTGGTTGTGTTCCTCTCCTCTGGTTGTGTTCCTCTCCTCTGGTTGTGTTCCTCTCCTCTGGTTGTGTCCATCTTCTCTGGTTGTGTCCCTCTCCTCTCCTCTGGTTGTGATCCTCTCCCTCTGGTTGTGTTCCTCTCCTCTCCTCTGGTTGTTTTCCTCTACTCTCCTCTGGTTGTGTTCCTCTCCTCTCCTCTGGTTGTTTTCCTCTCCTCTCCTCTGGTTGTGTTCCTCTCCTCTCCCCTGGTTGTGTTCCTCTCCTCTCCTCTGGTTGTGTTCCTCTCCTCTGGTTGTGTTCCTCTCCTCTGGTTGTGTCCCTCTCCTCTCCTCTGGTTATGTCCCTCTCCTCTCCTATGTTTGTGTTCCACTCCTCTCCTCTGGTTGTGTTCCTCTCCTCTGGTTGTGTTCCTCTCCTCTCCCCTGGTTGTGTTCCTCTCCTCTGGTTGTGTGCCTCTCCCCTGGTTGTGTTCCTCTCCTCTCCTTTGGTTGTGTTCCTCTACCCTGGTTGTGTTCCTCTCCCCTGGTTGTGTCCCTCTCCTCTCCTCTTGTTGTGTTCCTCTCCTCTCCCCTGGTTGTGTTCCTCTCCCCTGGTTGTGTCCCTCTCCTCTGGTTGTGTTCCTCTACCCTGGTTGTGTTCCTCTCCCCTGGTTGTGTCCCTCTCCTCTCCTCTTGTTGTGTTCCTCTCCTCTACCCTGGTTGTGTTCCTCTCCCCTGGTTGTGTCCCTCTCCTCTCCTCTTGTTGTGTTCCTCTCCTCTCCCCTGGTTGTGTTCCTCTCCCCTGGTTGTGTCCCTCTCCTCTCCTCTGGTTGTGTTCCTCTCCCCTGGTTGTGTCCCTCTCCTCTCCTCTGGTTGTGTTCCTCTCCCCTGGTTGTGTCCCTCTCCTCTCCTCTGGTTGTGTTCCTCTCCCCTGGTTGTGTCCCTCTCCTCTCCTCTGGTTGTGTTCCTCTCCCCTGGTTGTGTCCCTCTCCTCTCCTCTGGTTGTGTTCCTCTCCCCTGGTTTTGTTCCCCTCCTCTCCTCTGGTTGTGTCCCTCTCCTCTCCTCTGGTTGTGTTCCTCTCCTCTGGTTGTGTTCCTCTACCCTGGTTGTGTTCCTCTCCCCTGGTTGTGTCCCTCTCCTCTCCTCTGGTTGTGTGCCTCTCCCCTGGTTGTGTTCCTCTCCTCTCCCCTGGTTGTTTTCCTCTCCTCTGGTTGTGTTCCTCTCCTCTGGTTGTGTGCCTCTCCCCTGGTTGTGTGCCTCTCCCCTGGTTGTGTTCCTCTCCCCTGGTTGTGTCCCTCTCCTCTCCCCTGGTTGTGTCCCTCTCATCTCCTCTGGTTGTGTTCCTCTCCTCTGGTTGTGTTCCTCTCCTCTGGTTGTGTTCCTCTCCTCTGGTTGTGTCCATCTCCTCTGGTTGTGTCCCTCTCCTCTCCTATGGTTGTGTCCATCTCCTCTCCTCTCCTCTGGTTGTGTTCCTCTCCTCTGGTTGTGTTCCTCTCCTCTCCTCTGGTTGTGTTCCTTCTCCTCTGGTTGTGTTCCTCTCCTCTCCTCTCCTCTGGTTGTGTACCTCTCCTCTGGTTGTGTTCCTCTCCTCTGGTTGTGTCCATCTCCTCTGGTTGTGTCCCTCTCCTCTCCTCTGGTTGTGTCCATCTCCTCTCCTCTCCTCTGGTTGTGTTCCTCTCCTCTGGTTGTGTTCCTCTCCTCTCCTCTGGTTGTTTTCCTCTCCTCTCCTCTGGTTGTGTCCATCTCCTCTCCTCTCCTCTGGTTGTGTTCCTCTCCTCTGGTTGTGTTCCTCTCCTCTCCTCTGGTTGTGTTCCTCTACTCTCCTCTGGTTGTGTTCCTCTCCCCTGGTTGTGTTTCTCTCCTCTGGTTGTGTCCCTCTCCTGTCCCCTGGTTGTGTTCCTCTCCCCTGGTTGTGTGCCAGTGGGGAGAAAAATCCGGCTTGGCGCTGGTATCTACTATTATTACCAATTTAAGAAGGAAGTCTTTCTGGTGATTTAGTTCTAGGTTTGGAAAATGAATTTAAAATCAGGGGATTAAAAAGCATAAGAAGTGTTATGTCCATCACAAGAGGAGAGAGTGACGCTAAGCTGTCTTTCAGGAAACCAAATAAAACTCACCAATTTAATGAGATCCGTCCTAAGCCTTAGCTGCCGAAAATATAATTAAAAATTTCACACAGAGAGCAAGAATAATGCAAAGTGCCACTCCGTGACTGAGCTAATAGCAGGTCAGGACAGAACTACCAGGCTCAGCAAACACTGACTGAAGTTAGCTGAGCTTGTAGCTAGTAGCTAGTCAGGACAGAACCACCAGGCTCAGCAAACCCTGATTGATGTTCTACGTTCAGGATGCATGTTGTGGAGTATTTTTATTCTCTACAGGCTTCCTTCTTTTCACTCTGTCATTTAGGTTCGTATTGTGGAGTATCTACTATGTTGTTGATGCATCCTCAGCTGTCGCCTATCACAGCCATTAAACTCTGTCATTTAGGTTCGTATTGTGGAGTATCTACTATGTTGTTGATGCATCCTCAGCTGTCGCCTATCACAGCCTATCACAGCCATTAAACTCTGTCATTTAGGTTCGTATTGTGGAGTATCTACTATGTTGTTGATGCATCCTCAGCTGTCGCCTATCACAGCCATTAAACTCTGTCATTTAGGTTCGTATTGTGGAGTATCTACTATGTTGTTGATGCATCCTAAGCTGTCGCCTATCACAGCCATTAAACTCTGTCATTTAGGTTCGTATTGTGGAGTATCTACTATGTTGTTGATGCATCCTCAGCTGTCGCCATTAAACTCTGTAAAGCCACCATTGGCTTCATGGTGGAATCCCTGAGCAGTTTCCTTCCTCTCTGGCAACTGAGTTAGGAAGTTCCTATTTTGTTTTGCCTGTATCTTTGTGGTGTGTGTGTGTGTGTGTGTGTGTGTGTGTGTGTGTGTGTGTGTGTGTGTGTGTGTGTGTGTGTGTGTGTGTGTGTGTGTGTGTGTGTGTGTGTGTGTGTGTGTGTGTGTGTAGTACACAGTACTCACCATTTAAACAATCACTGACCAGCCCATACTGCACAGTACTCACCACTCAAACAATCACTGGTTTGGGTATGCTACTTTCTAAATGTAATCCATTACAGTTACTAGTTACCTTCATCTTTATTTATCCAGGTAGGCAATTTACAACTGTGACCTGGCCAAGATAGAGCCCAGCAGTGTGACACAAACAACACAGAGTTACAGATGGGATAAACAAACAAACAAACAAACAAACAGTCAATACCACAATAGAAACATAAGAGAGGGAGGAATAAATAGGCCATAGTGGCAAAAATATTTACAATTTAGCAATTAACCACTGGAGTGATAGATGTGTAGAACATGAATGTCCAAGTAGAGATACTGGTGCACAGGAGCAAAAAAACACATTCTTATATGGGGATGAGGTAGTTGAGCGGGCTATTTATAGATGGGCTATGTACAGGTGCAATGATCGGAGGCCTCCTTGCTCGCACACACTTTTTTTCAGTTCTGCCCACAAATGTTCTATGGGATTGAGGTCAGGGCTTTGTGATGGCAACTCCAATACCTTGACTTTGTTGTCCTTAAGCCATTTTGCCACAACTTTGGAAGTTTGCTTGGGGTCATTGTCCATTTGGAAGACCCATTTGCGACCAAGATTTAATTTAATCTGATGTCTTGAGATGTTGCTTCAATATATCCACGTAATTTTTCTTCCTCATGATGCCATCTATTTTGTGATGTGCACCAGTCCCTCCTGCAGCAAAGCACCCCCACAACATGATGCTGCCACCCCCGTGCTTCACGGTTGGGATGGTGTTCTTCGGCTTGCAAGCTTCCCCCTTTTTCCTCCAAACATAATTATGGTCATTATGGCCAAACAGTTCCATTTTTGTTTGATCAGACCAGAGGACATTTCTCCAAAAAGTATGATCTTTGTCCCCATGTGCAGTTGCAAACCGTAGTCTGGCTTTTTTATGACGATTTTGGAGCAGTGGCTTCTTCATTGCTGAGCGGCCCTTCAGGTTATGTAGATATAGGACTCGTTTTACTGTGGATATAGATACTTTTGTACCTGTTTCCTCCAGCATCTTCACAAGGTCCTTTGCTGTTGTTCTGGGATTGATTTGCACTTTTCGCACCAAAGTACGTTCATCTCTAGGAGACAGAACACGTCTCCTTCCTGAGCGGTATGACGGCTGCGTGGTCCCATGGTGTTTATGCTTGCGTACTATGGTTTGTTCAGATGAACGTGGTTCCTTCAGGCATTTTGAAATGGCTCCCAAGGATGAACCAGACTTGGGGAGGTTTACAAATTTTTTTCTGAGGTCTTGGCTGATTTCATTTGATTTTCTCCATGATGTCAAGCAAAGAGGCGCTGAGTATGAAGGTAGGCCTTGAAATACATCCACGGGTACACCTCCAATTGACTCAAATGATGTCAGAAGCTTCTTAAGCCATCATTTTCTGGAATTTTCCAAGCTGTTTAAAGGCACAGTCAACTTAGTGTATGTAAACTTATATGTTGTCTGTAAACAATTGTTGGAAAAATTAATTGTCTCATGCACAAAGTAGATGTCCTAACCGACTTGCCAAAACTAAAGTTTGTTAACAAGTTATTTGTGCAGTGGTTGAAAAACGAGTTATAATAACTCCAACCTAAGTGAATGTAAACCTCCTACTTCAACTGTATATCATTTATAAGTCCAAAAAATACAGACTGCCCCTTTAAGTCTTTCAAATGTGTTTGATCATGTGACCATTATATACAGTGGGGGCAAAAAAGTATTTAGTCAGCCACCAATGGTGCAAGTTCTCCCACTTAAAAAGATGAGAGAGGCCTGTAATGTTCATCATAGGTACACTTCAACTATGACAGACAAAATTAGAAAATAAATCCAGAAAATCACATTGTAGGATTTTTTTATGAATTTATTTGCAAAGTATGGTGGAAAATAAGTATTTACCATACAAACTTAAACTTAAAGCCTTATTCCATATTTATTCTGATTTGAATTTCATTTAGAAAACAGAGAAGTGTCAAATATATATTTTCTTTTTCGCAAAAAACATCCTTTCTGAATTGAAAAGTAATCCTTGAAGTAGTTTTTCAAAAGTATCTGTAATCTGATTACAATATGTTTTCTTGTAATGTAGTAACACATTGCAATTACAGTTTTTTTTGTTGTATTCCCTGACATGTAACCCATTGGGGCGGCAGCGTAGCCTAGTGGTTAGAGCGTTGGACTAGTAACCGGAAGGTTGCGAGTTCAAACCCCCGAGCTGACAAGGTACAAATCTGTCGTTCTGCCCCTGAACAGGCAGTTAACCCACTGTTCCCAGGCCGTCATTGAAAATAAGAATGTGTTCTTAACTGACTTGCCTGGTTAAATAAAGATAAAATAAAATTACTCCCCAACCCTGCTGACCAGCCAGTACTTTACAGTAATCACCACCAAACAGCCATTTTACCAGGATCCCAAAGACATTAGGTAGAAGAAGAATAAATCTCTTCAGACCAATGAAGTAGAGAGAGCGTTTTGTTTGTTTCTTCTCTCACTAGTGTCAACAGTTGTCTGAATGTCTACGGTGTATAGACAGACACAGTAAGTTCAAGGTTGAGAAAGTCTCTCGTCCGACCCTCACTATCCAGCTTTAATCTCAGCTCAACCAAGTGTCAGTGCTGAAGCATTGGAGAGAGAGAGAGAGAGAGAGAGAGAGGGAGAGAGACAGAGACAGGGACAGAGACAGAGACAGAGACAGGGACAGAGACAGAGACAGAGACAGAGACAGAGGCAGAGACAGAGACAGAGACAGAGACAGAGACAGAGACAGGGACAGAGACAGGGACAGAGACAGAGACAGGGACAGAGACAGAGACAGAGACAGGGACAGAGACAGAGACAGAGACAGAGACAGAGACAGAGACAGGGACAGAGACAGGGACAGAGACAGAGACAGAGACAGAGACAGAGACAGAGACTACCAGTCTCCTGCTCTGGATGTTCGATTCAGGCAACGAGGCTCCAACACTTTTTGTTTTCCACTTTCTCTTTTACCTTCTTTCAGCAAACGCCTATTATATTCCAAAACACGAACCATCCAGTCATCAGTTCATATCTCAATGTGTATTTCAATAACAAACACTTACAATCCAGTCATCAGTTGAAAATAATCCAATGGTCTTTGTGGAATGTCTATCTTTCATATTTGAGTTGACATGACGTCAAAGCCTTTTTATTTATTTATTTTTTCACCTTTATTTAACCAGGTAAGCAAGTTGAGAACAAGTTCTCATTTTATTAATAAACAACCTGGCCAAGATAAAGCAAAGCAGTTCGTGTTACACATACAACGACACAGAGTTACACATGTCTCTTCTAAAACAAACATACAGTCAATAATACAGTAAAAAAAAACAAGTCTATATACAATGTGAGCAAATTAGGTGAGAAGGGAGGTAAATTCCTCTCAAAAAAGGCCATGGTGGCAAAGTAAATACAATATAGCAAGTAAAACACTGGAATGGTAGTATTGCAATGGAAGAATGTGCAAAGTAGAAATAAAAATAATGGGGTGCAAAGGAGCAAAATAAATAAATAAATTAAATACAGTTAGGAAAGAGGTAGTTGTTTGGGCTAAATTATAGGTGGGCTATGTACAGGTGCAGTAATCTGTAAGATGCTCTGACAGTTGGTGTTTAAAGCTAGTGAGGGAGATAAGTGTTTCCAATTTAAGAGATTTTTGTAGTTCGTTCCAGTCATTGGCAGCAGAGAACTGGAAGGAGAGGCGGCCAAAGAAAGAATTGGTTTTGGGGGTGACTAGAGAGATATACCTGCTGGAGCGTGTGCTACAGGTGGGAGATGCTATGGTGACCAGCGAGCTGAGATAAGGGGGGACTTTACCTAGCAGGGTCTTGTAGAGTCTTTTAAGAGTGAAAGGTCAATCCTGGCATGACCCATTTCTCATAGACCCAGTTAGGTTAACAGGTCATCCAGGGGCTCCAGTCAATTTTATTAATAAACAACTTTCATTAAAGGAGGGGTGTCTTTCCTTTGTGTTAGAGGACCTGGGGAGTCCTAAAGCGCCAGGGGAATGTCTCTTCTCTCAGAACCCCAACCCTCAACCTGCTCCTTCACCTCCTTTCCTCCATTACTCTCCTCCATTCCTCTCCTCCATTCCTCTCCTCCATTTCTCTCCTCCATTCCTCTCCTCCATTCCTCTCCTCCATTCTTTTCCTCTCCTCCAATCCTCTCCTCTCCTCCATTCCTCTCCTCCAATCCTCTCCTCTCCTCCATTCCTCTCCTCCATTCTTTCCTCCATTCCTCTCCTCTCCTCCATTCCTCTCCTCCAATCCTCTCCTCTCCACCAATCTTCTCCTCCATTCTTTCCTCCATTCCTCTCCTCCATTCTTCTCCTCCATTCCTCTCCTCCATTCTTCTCCTCTCCTCCATTCCTCTCCTCCAAGCCTCTCCTCTCCTCCATTCCTCTCCTCCATTCCTCTCCTCCATTCTTTCCTCCATTCCTCTCCTCCATTCTTCTTCTCTCCTCCATTCCTCTCCTCTCCATTCCATTCTTCTCCTCTCCTCCATTCCTCTCCTCTCCTCCATTCCTCTCCTCTCTTCCATTACTCTCCTCCATTCCTCTCCTCTCCTCCATTCCTCTCCTCTCCTCCATTCTTCTCCTCTCCTCCATTCCTCTCCTCTCCTCCATTCCTCTCCTCCATTCTTCTCCTCTCCTCCAATCCTCTCCTCTCCTCCATTCCTCTCCTCCAATCCTCTCCTCTCCTCCATTCCTCTCCTCCATTCCTCTCCACCAATCTTCTCCTCCATTCTTTCCTCCATTCCTCTCCTCCATTCTTCTCCTCCATTCCTCTCCTCCATTCTTCTCCTCTCCTCCATTCTTCTCCTCTCCTCCATTCCTCTCCTCCATTCCTCTCCTCCATTCCTCTCCTCCATTCTTTCCTCCATTACTCTCCTCCATTCTTCTCCTCTCCTCCATTCCTCTCCTCTCTCCATTCTTCTCCTCTCCTCCATTCCTCTCTCTCCATTCCATTCTTCTCCTCTCCTCCATTCCTCTCCTCCATTCCCTCCATTCTTCTCCTCTCCTCCATTCCTCTCCTCCATTCCATTCTTCTCCTCTCCTCCATTCCTCTCCTCTCCTCCATTCCTCTCCTCTCTTCCATTACTCTCCTCCATTCCTCTCCTCTCCTCCATTCCTCTCCTCTCCTCCATTCTTCTCCTCTCCTCCATTCCTCTCCTCCATTCCATTCTTCTCCTCTCCTCCATTCCTCTCCTCTCCTCCATTCTTCTCCTCTCCTCCATTCTTCTCCTCTCCTCCATTCCTCTCCTCCATTCCATTCTTCTCCTCTCCTCCATTCCTCTCCTCCATTCCATTCTTCTCCTCTCCTCCATACCTCTACTCTCCTCCATTCTTCTCCTCTCCTCCATTCATCTCCTCCATTCCTCTCCACCAATCCTCTCCTCCATTCTTTCCTCCATTCCTCTCCTTCATTATTCTCCTCTCCTTCATTCCTCTCCTCCATTCCTCTCCTCTCTTCCATTCTTCTCCATTCCTCTCCACTCCTCCATTCCTCTCCTCTCTCCCATTCTTCTCCATTCCTCTCCTCTCCTCCATTCTTCTCCTCTCCTCCATTCCTCTCCTCTCCTCCATTCCTCTCCTCCATTCCTCTCCTCCATTACTCTCCTCCATTCCTCTCCTCTCCTCCATTCTTCTCCTCTCCTCCATTCCTCTCCTCCATTCCTTTCCTCCATTCCTCTCCTCCATTCCTCTCCTCCATTCCTCTCCTCCATTCCTCTCCTCTCCCCTCTCCTCCATTCCTCTCCTCCATTCCTCTCCTCCATTCCTCTCTTCCATTCCTCTCCTCCATTCCTCTCCTCCATTCCTCTCCTCTCCTCCATTCCTCTCCTCTCCTCCATTCCTCTCCACCCCTCCATTCCTCTCCTCTCCTCCATTCCTCTCCTCTCCTCCATTCCTCTCCTCACCTCCAATCTTCTCCTCCATTCTTTCCTCCATTCCTCTCCTCCATTCTTCTCCTCCATTCCTCTCCTCCATTCTTCTCCTCTCCTCCAATCCTCTCCTCTCCTCCATTCCTCTCCTCCATTCCTCTCCTCCATTCCTCTCCCCTCTTCCATTCCTCTCCTCCATTCCTCTCCTCTCCTCCATTCTTCTCCTCTCCTCCATTCCTCTCCTCCATTCCATTCTTCTCCTCTCCTCCATTCTTCTCCTCTCCTCCATTCTTATCCTCTCCTCCATTCCTCTCCTCCATTCTTCTCCTCTCCTCCAATCCTCTCCTCTCCTCCATTCCTCTCCTCCAATCCTCTCCTCTCCTCCATTCCTCTCCTCCAATCCTCTCCTCTCCTCCATTCCTCTCCTCCATTCCTCTCTTCCATTCCTCTCCTCCATTCTTCTCCTACATTCCTCTCCTCCATTCTTCTCCTCTCCTCCATTCCTCTCCTCTCCTCCATTCCTCTCCTCCATTTCTCTCCTCCATTCCTCTCCTCCATTCCTCTCCTCCATTCCTCTCCTCCATTCTTCTCCTCCATTCCTCTCCTCCATTCTTCTCCTCTCCTCCATTCTTCTCCTCTCCTCCATTCCTCTCCTCTCCTCCATTCCTCTCCTCCATTTCTCTCCTCCATTCTTCTCCTCCATTCCTCTCCTCCATTCTTCTCCTCTCCTCCATTCTTCTCCTCTCCTCCAATCCTCTCCTCTCCTCCATTCCTCTCCTCCATTCTTCTCCTCTCCTCCAATCCTCTCCTCTCCTCCATTCCTCTCCTCCAATCCTCTCCTCTCCTCCATTCCTCTCCACCAATCTTCTCCTCCATTCTTTCCTCCATTCCTCTCCTCCATTCTTCTCCTCCATTCCTCTCCTCCATTCTTCTCCTCTCCTCCATTCCTCTCCTCCATTCCTCTCCTCCATTCTTTCCTCCATTCCTCTCCTCCATTCTTCTCCTCTCCTCCATTCCTCTCCTCTCCTCCATTCTTCTCCTCTCCTCCATTCCTCTCCTCCATTCCATTCTTCTCCTCTCCTCCATTCCTCTCCTCTCCTCCATTCTTCTCCTCTCCTCCATTCCTCTCCTCCATTCCATTCTTCTCCTCTCCTCCATTCCTCTCCTCTCCTCCATTCCTCTCCTCTCTTCCATTACTCTCCTCCATTCCTCTCCTCTCCTCCATTCCTCTCCTCTCCTCCATTCCTCTCCTCTCCTCCATTCTTCTCCTCTCCTCCATTCCTCTCCTCCATTCCATTCTTCTCCTCTCCTCCATCCCTCTCCTCTCCTCCATTCCTCTCCTCTCCTCCATTCTTCTCCTCTCCTCCATTCCTCTCCTCCATTCCATTCTTCTCCTCTCCTCCATTCCTCTCCTCCATTCCATTCTTCTCCTCTCCTCCATACCTCTACTCTCCTCCATTCTTCTCCTCTCCTCCATTCCTCTCCTCCATTCCTCTCCACCAATCTTCTCCTCCATTCTTTCCTCCATTCCTCTCCTTCATTCTTCTCCTCTCCTTCATTCCTCTCCTCCATTCCTCTCCTCTCTTCCATTCTTCTCCATTCCTCTCCACTCCTCCATTCCTCTCCTCTCTCCCATTCTTCTCCATTCCTCTCCTCTCCTCCATTCTTCTCCTCTCCTCCATTCCTCTCCTACATTCCTCTCCTCCATTCCTCTCCTCCATTACTCTCCTCCATTCCTCTCCTCTCCTCCATTCCTCTCCTCCATTCTTCTCCTCTCCTCCATTTCTCTCCTCCATTTCTCTCCTCCATTCCTGTCCTCCATTCCTCTCCTCCATTCCTCTCCTCCATTCCTCTACCCTCTCCTCTCCTCCAATCCTCTCCTCCATTCTTCTCCTCTCCTCCATTCCTCTCCTCCATTCCTCTCCTCCATTCCTCTCCTCCATTCCTCTCCTCCATTCCTCTACCCTCTCCTCTCCTCCATTCCTCTCCTCCATTCCTCTCCTCCATTCCTCTACCCTCTCCTCTCCTCCAATCCTCTCCTCCATTCTTCTCCTCTCCTCCATTCCTCTCCTCCATTCCTCTCCTCCATTCCTCTCCTCCATTCCTCTCCTCCATTCCTCTCCTCCATTCCTCTACCCTCTCCTCTCCTCCATTCCTCTCCTCCATTCTTCTCCTCTCCTCCATTCCTCTCCTCTCCTCCATTCCTCTCCTCCATTACTCTCCTCCATTCCTCTCCTCTCCTCCATTCCTCTCCTCCATTCTTCTCCTCTCCTCCATTCCTCTCCTCCATTCCTCTCCTCCATTCCTCTCCTCCATTCCTCTCCTCCATTCCTCTACCCTCTCCTCTCCTCCATTCCTCTCCTCCATTCTTCTCCTCTCCTCCATTCCTCTCCTCCATTCCTCTCCTCCATTCCTTTCCTCCATTCCTCTCCTCCATTCCTCTACTCCATTCCTCTACCCTCTCCTCTCCTCCATTCCTCTCCTCCATTCTTCTCCTCTCCTCCATTCCTCTCCTCCATTCCTCTCCTCCATTCCTCTCCTCTCCTCCATTCTTCTCCTCTCCTCCATTCCTCTCCTCTATTCCTCTCCTCCATTCCTCTCCTCTCCTCCATTCCTCTCCTCTATTCCTCTCCTCTCCTCCATTCCTCTCCTCCATTCCTCTACTCCATACCTCTACTCTCCTCCATTCTTCCATTCCTCTCCTCCATTCCTCTCCTCCATTCCTCTCCTCCATTCCTCTCCTCCAATCCTCTCCTCTCCTCCATTCTTCTCCTCTCCTCTATTCCTCTCCTCTCCTCCATTCCTCTCCTCCATTCCTCTCCTCCATTCCTCTCCTCCATTTCTCTCCTCCATTCCTCTCCTCCATTCCTCTCCTCCATTCCTCTCCTCCATTCCTCTCCTCTCCTCCATTCCTCTCCTCTCCTCCATTCCTCTCCTCCATTCCTCTCCTCCATTCCTCTCCTCCATTTCTCTCCTCCATTCCTCTCCTCCATTCCTCTCCTCTCCTCTATTCCTCTCCTCTCCTCTATTCCTCTCCTCTCCTCCATTCCTCTCCTCCATTCCTCTCCTCCATTTCTCTCCTCCATTCCTCTCCTCCATTCCTCTCCTCCATTCCTCTCCCCTCTCCTCCCCTCTTTTCCTCCCAGCGCCGCGCTGCCCAAATCTTTCCTTTGTATCCCCTGGAAACCTCTCTGCATTCTTTAAACTGCCTTTCCTTTAAAGAACAGGAAAAGTGGGAAGGAGGAGGAGGAGAAGAAAGAGCCCTTCCATGTTTGGCCTTTGATCAGAAGGTTTATCTGTAAAACAGATGGTTGACCTCTGGGCTGTTTGTGTCAACACACTGGTCCTGGATCACTCACTAGCATCTCCTTCAAACCTCAGATTCACAAGTCTTACAAATAAAAAGCTTGTGTATGCTAAACAAGCTTCTTTCTGCCTTCCAGAGAAACAGAGAGAGAGAGAGAGAGAGAGAGAGAGAGACAGAGCTCCAGGCTGTGTCTGTAATACCTGTGTCTACATCCAGCTTCTTTACATAATGTTTGTAAACGTTTCCCATACCTTACAAAACTACGGTGAAGATAATCTACTAACGTGATTATTGTTCAATTACAGAAGCTCATTGGTGTATAAATCCCCTAAGACTTAGCATTCATATTTACATAGGCAGAAATGATCTCAATGTGATAGTTGGTGGTGGGAGGGGGAGTTGGTTTACCATACAGTCTGTGATGGAGCATGTAACTCTACCTTGATAAAACTACTGTCTAGGGAAGTAGGAGAGTAGGAGGGCGGGGATTCTGAAACAAGGGGTATGTGTTTAATCTTTCCAATCCATATTTATCTGAGGAGAGTGAGTGCTTTGCTAGGAAGCTGCTTCAAACGCCTGTCTGAAGTCATCAAAGTTATGAGACTCAACGTGCTCTTTTATGTCCAGTGAAGTGGTTGTTTCTGTTTTAGAAAATTCATTACCTTTTCCTTAAGGTCTTTCTATTCCTGTGTCATTTCAGAACATCTTTGTAAATTTGGCCCGAGAGGACAAATCCCTATCCTTATCTTTCTCCCATCACAGAGGACCAATCCCTAGCCTTATCATTCTCCCATCACAGAGGACCAATCCCTAGCCTTATCTTTCTCCCATCAGAGAGGACCAATCCCTAGCCTTATCTTTCTCCCATCAGAGAGGACCAATCCCTAGCCTTATCATTCTCCCATCACAGAGGACCAATCAATAGCCTTATCATTCTCCCATCAGAGAGGACCAATCCCTAGCCTTATCTTTCTCCTATCACAGAGGACCAATCCCTAGCCTTATCTTTCTCCCATCACAGAGGACCAATCCCTAGCCTTATCTTTCTCCCATCACAGAGCACCAATCAATAGCCTTATATTTCTCCTATCACAGAGGACCAATCCCCAGCCTTATCTTTCTCCTATCACAGAGGACCAATCCCTAGCCTTATCTTTCTCCCATCACAGAGGACCAATCCCTAGCCTTATCTTTCTCCCATCACAGAGCACCAATCAATCATTCTCCTTATATTTCTCCCTATCACAGAGGACCATTCCCTAGCCTTATCTTTCTCCTATCACAGAGGACCAATCCCTAGCCTTATCTTTCTCCTATCACAGAGGACCAATCCCTAGCCTTATCTTTCTCCCATCAGAGAGGACCAATCCCTAGCCTTATCATTCTCCTATCACAGAGGACCAATCCCTAGCCTTATCTTTCTCCTATCACAGAGGACCAATCAATAGCCTTATCATTTATCCCATCACAGAGGACCAATCCCCAGCCTTATCATTCTCCTATCACAGAGGACCAATCCCCAGCCTTATCTTTCTCCCATCACAGAGGACCAATCCCCAGCCTCATCTTTCTCCCATCAGAAGGACGCTCTGGATAAGAGCGTCTGCTATCTTTCTCCTATCACAGAGGACCAATCTTAAATGTAACCAATCAATAGCCTAAATTCATCAGAGGACCAATCCCTAGCCTTATCTTTCTCCTATCACAGAGGACCAATCCATAGCCTTATCTTTCTCCCATCACAGAGGACCAATCCCTAGCCTTATCATTCTCCCATCACAGAGGACCAATCAATAGCATTATATTTCTCCTATCACAGAGGACCTTATCTTTCTCCTATCACAGAGGACCATTCCCTAGCCTTATCATTCTCCCATCACAGAGGACCAATCAATAGCCTTATCTTTCTCCCATCACAGAGGACCAATCCCTAGCCTTATCTTTCTCCCATCACAGAGGACCAATCCCTAGCCTTATCATTCTCCTATCACAGAGGACCAATCCCTAGCCTTATAATTCTCTCCATCACAGAGGACCAATCAATAGCCTTATCATTCTCTCCATCACAGAGGACCAATCCCTAGCCTTATCATTCTCCTATCACAGAGGACCAATCCCTAGCCTTATCATTCTCCCATCACAGAGGACCAATCAATAGCCTTATCATTGTCCCATCACAGAGGACCAATCCCTAGCCTTATCATTCTCCCATCACAGAGGACCAATCAATAGCCTTATCATTGTCCCATCACAGAGGACCAATCCCTAGCCTTATCTTTCTCCCATCACAGAGGACCAATCCCTAGCCTTATCTTTCTCCCATCACAGAGGACCAATCCCTAGCCTTATCTTTCTCCCATCACAGAGGACCAATCCCTAGCCTTATCTTTCTCCCATCACAGAGGACCAATCCCTAGCCTTATCTTTCTCCCATCACAGAGGACCAATCAATAGCCTTATCTTTCTCCCATCACAGAGGACCAATCCCTAGCCTTATCTTTCTCCCATCAGAGAGGACCAATCAATAGCCTTATCTTTCTCCCATCACAGAGGACCAATCCCTAGCCTTATCTTTCTCCCATCAGAGAGGACCAATCCCTAGCCTTATCTTTCTCCTATCACAGAGGACCAATCCCTAGCCTTATCTTTCTCCCATCACAGAGGACCAATCCCTAGCCTTATCATTCTCCTATCACAGAGGACCAATCCATAGCCTTATCTTTCTCCCATCACAGAGGACTAATCCATAGCCTTATCATTCTCCTATCACAGAGGACCAATCCCTAGCCTTATCATTCTCCTATCAGCCTTATCTTTCTCCTATCACAGAGGACCAATCCATAGCCTTATCTTTCTCCCATCACAGAGGACCAATCCCTAGCCTTATCATTCTCCTATCACAGAGGACCAATCCCTAGCCTTATCATTCTCCTATCACAGAGGACCAATCCATAGCCTTATCATTCTCCTATCACAGAGGACCAATCCCTAGCCTTATCATTCTCCTATCACAGAGGACCAATCCCTAGCCTTATCATTCTCCTATCACAGAGGACCAATCCCTAGCCTTATCATTCTCCTATCACAGAGGACCAATCCCTAGCCTTATCTTTCTCCCATCACAGAGGACCAATCCCTAGCCTTATCTTTCTCCCATCACAGAGCACCAATCAATAGCCTTATATTTCTCCTATCACAGAGGACCAATCCCCAGCCTTATCTTTCTCCTATCACAGAGGACCAATCCCTAGCCTTATCTTTCTCCTATCACAGAGGACCAATCCCTAGCCTTATCTTTCTCCCATCAGAGAGGACCAATCCCTAGCCTTATATTTCTCCTATCACAGAGGACCAATCCCCAGCCTCATCTTTCTCCTATCACAAGTCGCTCTGGATAAGAGCGTCTGCTAAATGACTTAAATGTAAATGTAAATCACAGAGGACCAATCCCTAGCCTTATCTTTCTCCTATCACAGAGGACCAATCCATAGCCTTATCTTTCTCCCATCACAGAGGACCAATCCCTAGCCTTATCTTTCTCCCATCACAGAGGACCAATCCCTAGCCTTATCATTCTCCCATCACAGAGGACCAATCCCTAGCCTTATCATTCTCCTATCACAGAGGACCAATCCAAAGCCTTATCATTCTCCTATCACAGAGGACCAATCCCTAGCCTTATCATTCTCCCATCACAGTGGACCAATCCCTAGCCTTATCATTCTCCTATCACAGAGGACCAATCCATAGCCTTATCTTTCTCCTATCACAGAGGACCAATCCCTAGCCTTATCTTTCTCCTATCACAGAGGACCAATCCATAGCCTTATCTTTCTCCTATCACAGAGGACCAATCCATAGCCTTATCTTTCTCCTATCACAGAGGACCAATCCATAGCCTTATCTTTCTCCTATCACAGAGGACCAATCCCTAGCCTTATCTTTCTCCTATCACAGATGACCAATCCCTAGCCTTATCATTCTCCTATCACAGAGGACCAATCCCTAGCCTTATCATTCTCCTATCACAGAGGACCAATCCCTAGCCTTATCATTCTCCTATCACAGAGGACCAATCCCTAGCCTTATCATTCTCCTATCACAGAGGACCAATCCCTAGCCTTATCATTCTCCTATCACAGAGGACCAATCCCTAGCCTTATCATTCTCCCATCACAGAGGACCAATCCCTAGCCTTATCTTTCTCCTATCACAGAGGA
>NC_088401.1:2821114-2851114 GCF_034236695.1 Oncorhynchus nerka | reverse complement strand
AGTGGACCAAGGGGACAGGTGTCCCAGACGTTTACTTCTTCCCTCCTGACATATCTACCCTCTGATCATGGTTGTGAACGAGTCCTCTCCTCTCAGCCTAATCATGGTTGCGGATGTTGGTCTGGTGGGTCGACCCTTCCACCGCGTCTCCTCTGCTTACCGGCACCGGTCCCAGGAGTTACCGTTTAGTCTCTCTGACGAGGTTCCCCGTCCTGCCCGAGCCCGGGAGGAAGGGCCCTCTTCTCTCCTCAGCATCAAACTTTAACCTTTCTAAACTTTAATTGCATTAAGTAAGTTAGGAGGCGACAGTGGAGCTGTCCTCCTGGCTCAGAGCTCTGCTCAGCCTGATAGGAAGACCACAGTGGAGCTGTCCTATTGGCTCAGTGCTCCGTCCAGCCTGATAGGAAGACCACATGGGAGCTGTGCTGGTCCTGCTCCCCGCAGTCCCCAGAGAAACAGTGATGCTACGCTACCCTGACGCGTGTGTGTGTGTGTGTGTGTGTGTGTGTGTGTGTGTGTGTGTGTGTGTGTGTGTGTGTGTGTGTGTGTGTGTGTGTGTGTGTGTGTGTGTGTGTGTGTGTGTGTGTGTGGACAGCCTTATGAGTACTACTGTGTGCAGCCGACAAAGGTTAATAAGGCTTGGAGGAGTGTCGTCTCATCATACTACTGAAACATCTACCTACTGAAACATCTACCTTCTGAAACATCTACCTTCTGAAACATCTACCTACTGAAACATCTACCTACTGAAACATCTACCTTCTGAAACATCTACCTTCTGAAACATCAACCTACTGAAACATCTACCTACTGAAACATCTACCTACTGAAACATCTACCTACTGAAACATCTACCTACTGAAATATCTACCTACTGAAACATCAACCTACTGAAACATCTACCTACTGAAACATCTACCTACTGAAACATCTACCTACTGAAACATCTACCTTCTCTCATCAAACTACTGAAACATCTACCTACTGAAACATCTACCTACTGAAACATCAACCTACTGAAACATCTACCTACTGAAACATCAACCTACTGAAACATCTACCTACTGAAACATCTCACTACTGAAACATCTACCTTCTCTCATCAAACTACTGAAACATCTACCTACTGAAACATCTACCTACTGAAACATCAACCTACTGAAACATCAACCTACTGAAACATCAACCTACTGAAACATCTACCTACTGAAACATCTACCTACTGAAACATCTACCTTCTCTCATCAAACTACTGAAACATCTACCTTCTCTCATCAAACTACTGAAACATCTACCTAAAGAAACGTCAACCTACTGAAACATCTACCTACTGAAAATCTACCTACTGAAACATCTACCTACTGAAACATCAACCTACTGAAACATCTACCTACTGAAACAGATCTGCTGTTTTCATGCTGCAGATTAACATGTAATTCTGAGAGGCCGCTGCACCGTTGCAAATGGACCTGTGTGTGTGCTTGTGTGTCTGTGCGTGTCTAGGTGTATGTGTTAGAGAACGACCTATATGGATCTTTTGGGGCATACGCCGATACCTCGTTTTGGGGGTCAAGGAGGCTTATGGACAATATTTTAGGCCAATATTCAATATAATTAAATATAAACATTTTGATGTCAAAATTTCCCAGAGATAATTTTTTAAGTCACACATCCTAACTACATAATGATGTTAATTGTTTTTGAAGGGTAAATATCTTGATAGACTGGGTAAATTAAGATAGGCCTGCTCACAATAAAGGTGAATGATTATTCAATAGGTTGTGTGTGCGTGAGTTATTGAGCTTGTTCTGGCTGATCAGTGGAATCTGTCATCAGTACCACCGTAATAATTGTCTTCCATTTAGGGCATCCGGCTAGCGGGACGACTTCCTGTGAAACTGGATGGCGTGCAATTGAAATAAATAATCAGAACATTTTGGAAATTAAACGTTTAGTGTCTTATATCGGCTTAAATTCCTGTTAATCTAACTGCACTGTCCGATTTATAGTAGCCATTACAGCGAAAGCATGCCATGCGATTGTTTGAGGAGGGAACCCCACGACAAAATGTTTTTCCACTGGCACAGGTTTCATAAATTCACAAAGAGCGATTAAATATTCACTTACTTTTTTGAAAATCTTCCTCTGACTTGTCATCTAACGGGTCCCAGCTATAACATGCAGTGTCGTTTTGTTAGATAAAATCCTTCTTTATATCCCAAAAGTCTGTTTAGTTGGCGCCAAAGATTCGAGTAATCCACTCGTTCAAATCAAATCAAATGTATTTATATAGCCCTTCGTACATCAGCTGATATCTCAAAGTGTTGTACAGAAACCCAGCCTAAAACCCCAAACAGCAAGCAATGCAGGTGTAGAAGCACAGTGGCTAGGAAAAACTCCCTAGAAAGGCCAAAACCTAGGAAGAAACCTAGAGAGGAACCAGGCTATGTGGGGTGGCCAGTCCTCTTCTGGCTGTGCCGGGTGGAGATTATAACAGAACATGGCCAAGATGTTCAAATGTTCATAAATGACCAGCATGGTTGAATAATAATAAGGCAGAACAGTTGAAACTGGAGCAGCAGCACGGCCAGGTGGACTGGGGACAGCAAGGAGTCATCATGTCAGGTAGTCCTGAGGCATGGTCCTAGGGCTCAGGTCCTCCGAGAGAGAGAAAGAGAGAAAGAGAGAAAGAGAGAATTAGAGAGAGCACACTTAAATTCACACAGGACACCGAATAGGACAGGAGAAGTACTCCACATATAACAAACTGACCCTAGCTCCCCGACACATAAACTACTGCAGCATAAATACTGGAGGCTGAGACAGGAGGGGTCAGGAGACACTGTGGCCCCATCCGAGGACACCCCCGGACAGGGCCAAACAGGAAGGATATAACCCCACCCACTTTGCCAAAGCACAGCCCCCACACCACTAGAGGGATATCTTCAACCACCAACTTACCATCCTGAGACAAGGCTGAGTATAGCCCACAAAGATCTTCGCCACGGCACAACCCAAGGGGGGGGGGGGGCAACCTAGACAGGATGACCACATCAGTGAATCAACCCACTCAGGTGACGCACCAGGGACGGTATGAGAGAGCCCCCGTTCAACTTGGAGAGAAAGGAATCCGAAAATCTAAACTTGTTGCAAGAAGTCAAAATACAGTTGAAGTCGGAAGTTTACATACACATCGGTTGGAGTCATTATAACTCATTTTTCAACCAGTCCACAATTTCTTGTTAACAAACTATAGTTTTGGCAAGTCGGTTAGGACATCTACTTTGTGCATGACACAAGTCATTTTTCAAAAAAAAAATTACAGACAAATGTTTTCACTTATAAGTCACTGTATCACAATTCCAGTTGATCAGAAGTTTAAATACACTAAATTGACTGTGCCTTTAAACAGCTCGTAAAAATTCTGAAAATGATGCCGTGGCTTTAGAAGCTTCTGACAGGCTAATTGACATAATTTGAGTCAATTGGAGGTGTACCTGTGGTTGTATTTCAAGGCCTACCTTCAAACTCAGCGCCTCTTTGCTTGACATCATGGAGAAAAAAAATCTGCCGACCTCAGGAAAACAATTGTAGACCTCCACAAGTCTGGTTCATCCTTGGGAGCAATTTCTAAACAGCTGAAGGTACCATGTTCATCTGTATAAACAATAGTACGCAAGTATAAACACCATGGGACCACGCAGCTGTCATACCGCTCAGGAAGGAGAAGCGTTCTGTCTCCTAGTGATGAACGTACTTTGGTGCGAAAAGTGCAAATCAATCCCAGAACAACAGCAAAGGACCTTGTGAAGATGCTGGAGGAAACAGGTACAAAAGTATCTATATCCACAGTAAAACGAGTCCTATATCGACATAACCTGAAAGGCCGCTCAGCAAGGAAAAAGCCACTGCTCCAAAACTGCCACAAAAAAAGCCAGACTACGGTTTGCAACTGCACATGGGGACAAAGATAGTACTTTTTGGAGAAATGTTCTCTTGTCTGATGAAACAAAAATATAACTGTTTGGCAGTAATGACCACCGTTATGTTTGGAGGAAAAAGCAGGAGGCTTGCAAGCCGAAGAACACCATCCCAACCGTGAAGCACGGGGGTGGCAGCATCATGTTGTGGGGGTGCTTTGTTGCATGAGGGACTGGTGCACTTCACAAAATAGATGGCATCATGAGGTTGGAAAATTATGTGGATTTATTTAAACAAAATCTCAAGACAACAGTCAGGAAGTTAAAGCTTGGTCTCAAATTGGTCTTCCAAATGGACAATGACCCCAAGCATACTTCCAAAGTTGTGGCTAAATGGCTTAAGGACAACAAAGTAAAGGTATTGGAGGTATTGGAGTGGCCATAACAAAGCCATAACAAAGCCATGACCTCAATCCTATATCAAATTTGTGGGCAGAACTGAAAAAGTGTTGGCGAGCCAGGAGGCCTACAAACCTGACTCAGTCACACCAGCTCTGTCAGGAGGAATGAGCCAAAATTCACCCAATTTATTATGAGAAGCTTGTGGAAGGCTACCCGAAACGTTTGACCCAAGTTAAAATTATTAAACAATTTAAAGGCAATGCTACCAAATACTAATTGACTGTATGTAAACTTCTGACCCACTGGGAATGTGAATAAATAAATAAAAGCTGAAATAAATCACTCTACTATTATTCTGACATTTCACATTCTTAAAATAAATTACTAGGATTAAATGTCAGGAATTGTGAAAAACTGAGTTTAAATGTATTGTATTGTATTGTATTATCCCTCGTCCATTCATACTCTGTCCATCTGTGTTTTGTCTCTCGTCCATTCTTACTTTGTCCATCTGTGTTTTGTCCCTCGTTCATTCTTACTTTGTCCATCTGTGTTTTGTCCCTCGTTCATTCTTACTTTGTCCATCTGTATTTTGTCCCTCGTTCATTCTTACTTTGTCCATCTGTGTTTTGTCCCTCGTTCATTCTTACTTTGTCCATCTGTGTTTTGTCCCTCGTTCATTCTTACTTTGTCCATCTGTGTTTTGTCCCGCGTTCATTCTTACTTTGTCCATCTGTGTTTTGTCCCTCGTTCATTCTTACTTTGTCCATCTGTGTTTTGTCCCTCGTTCATTCTTACTTTGTCCATCTGTGTTTTGTCCCTCGTTCATTCTTACTTTGTCCATCTGTGTTTTGTCCCGCGTTCATTCTTACTTTGTCCATCTTTGTTTTGTCCCTCGTTCATTCTTACTTTGTCCATCTGTGTTTTGTCCCTCCCTCATTCTTCTTACTTTGTCCATCTGTGTTTTGTCCCGCGTTCATTCTTACTTTGTCCATCTTTGTTTTGTCCCTCGTTCATTCTTACTTTGTCCATCTGTGTTTTGTCCCTCGTTCATTCTTACTTTGTCCATCTGTATTTTATCCCTCGTTAATTTTTTTTACCGATCGATCCACAGGTAGTCGTTTGCGACCCTTTAAAATAAAATAATAATTACGGAGATCATCTTTTATAGATTATAGATTCCATCAATGTAATTGTCTGCATCATTTCCAATCCCCCATTAAATAAATATATACTGTGGATATAAATATATATATCTTTATTATATATCTTTTTCTTTAATATTTCTCCCTAACCATACCTAATTGTAGTAAACTAAACACTTATAGGCTTCTACTTCCAGCTTACACATACTATATACATTTTACGGACACAATGTATTGTACAATAGTAATGTCCCTTTTACAGATGTCTCATTGTCATGACGATTTGAGTTTCCAAAGAAAAGCCAAAATGGAGTTACTGTGGTAACGGCATGGACTGTCAATCACTTGCAATCAGTCTACCCCCCCAGCTCATCCCAGCTCATCGCTTGATGTGTCTAGATTAGGACCCTCGCCACAGGGGGCTTCCCAACCTTCAGGTGGGAGGAAGACCCAGAGGAAGTTTCACCAGTCATGTTTGGAAACTTTGCAGAACGTTAACCCATTGGTTTTTACTGATTGGTTAAAACATCTCCGTCTCTATCTGTATAGAACATGTACAGAACTAGTCAAAAGTTTGAAAACACACCTTCTCATTCCAGGGTTTTTTTTATTCATTTTTTTACTATTTTCTACAATCTAGAATAATAGTGAAGACTTCAAAACTATAAAATAACACATATGGAATCATGTAGTCACCAAAACAGTGTTTCTTCAATTTTCTCTCTCTCTCTCTCTCTCTCTCTCTCTCCCTCCCCTCCACCTCCGTCTCCTCCATCTCCTCCCCTCCCCTCCACCTCCGTCTCCTCCCCTCCCCTCCGTCTCCTCCCCTCCCCTCCCCTCCGTCTCCTCCCCTCCCCTCCGTCTCCTCCCCTCCCCTCCACCTCCGTCTCCTCCGTCTCCTCCCCTCCCTCCACCTCCGTCTCCTCCGTCTCCTCCCCTCCCTCCCCTCCACCTCCGTCTCCTCCCCTTCCCTCCGTCTCCTCCCTCCCCCCTCCGTCTCCTCCCCTCCCCTCCCCTCCGTCTCCTCCCCTCCCCTCCCCTCCGTCTCCTCCCCTCCCCTCCCCTCCCCTCCCCTCCCTCCTCCCCTCCACCTCCCTCCACCTCCGTCTCCTCGTCTCCTCCCCTCCCTCCCCTCCACCTCCGTCTCCTCCCCTCCCCTCCACCTCCCCTCCACCTCCGTCTCCTCCCTCTCCTCCCCTCCCCTCCACCTCCCCTCCACCTCCGTCTCCTCCGTCTCCTCCCCTCCCCTCCACCTCCGTCTCCTCCGTCTCCTCCCCTCCCCTCCACCTCCGTCTCCTCCCTCCCCTCCGTCTCCCTCCCCTCCCCTCCCCTCCGTCTCCTCCCCTCCCCTCCGTCTCCTCCCCTCCCCTCCCCTCTCCCCTCCGTCTCCTCCGTCTCCTCTGTCTCCTCCGTCTCCTCCCCTCCCCTCCGTCTCCTCCCCTCCCCTCCGTCTCCTCCCCTCCCCTCCCCTCCGTCTCCTCCCCTCCCCTCCGTCTCCTCCCTCCCCTCCGTCTCCTCCCCTCCCCTCCCCTCCCCTCCGTCTCCTCCCCTCCCCTCCACCTCCGTCTCATCCGTCTCCTCCGTCTCCTCCCCTCCCCTCCGTCTCCTCCCCTCCCCTCCGTCTCCTCCCCTCCCCTCCACCTCCGTCTCCTCCCCTCCCTCCCCTCCACCTCCGTCTCCTCCCCTTCCCTCCGTCTCCTCCCCTCCCCTCCCTCTCCTCCCCTCCCCTCCCCTCCGTCTCCTCCCCTCCCCTCCGTCTCCTCCCCTCCCCTCCGTCTCCTCCCCTCCCCTCCACCTCCGTCTCCTCCGTCTCCTCCCCTCCCCTCCACCTCCGTCTCCTCCGTCTCCTCCCCTCCCCTCCCCTCCACCTCCGTCTCCTCCCCTCCCTCCGTCTCCTCCCCTCCCCCTCCGTCTCCTCCCCTCCCCTCCCCTCCCTCTCCTCCCCCCCCTCCCCTCCGTCTCCTCCCCTCCCCTCCGTCTCCTCCCTCCCCTCCCTCCCCTCCACCTCCGTCTCCTCCCCTCCACCTCCCCTCCACCTCCGTCTCCTCGTCTCCTCCCCTCCCCTCCCCTCCACCTCCGTCTCCTCCCTCCCCTCCACCTCCCCTCCACCTCCGTCTCCTCCCTCTCCTCCCCTCCCCTCCACCTCCCCTCCACCTCCGTCTCCTCCGTCTCCTCCCCTCCCTCCACCTCCGTCTCCTCCCCTCCCCTCCGTCTCCTCCCCTCCCCTCCCCTCCGTCTCCTCCCCTCCCCTCCGTCTCCTCCCCTCCCCTCCGTCTCCTCCCCTCCCCTCCCCTCTACCTCCGTCTCCTCCCTCTCCTCCCTCCTCCCCTCCACCTCCGTCTCCTCCCTCCCCTCCGTCTCCTCCCCTCCCCTCCCCTCCGTCTCCTCCCCTCCCCCCCGTCTCCTCCGTCTCCTCCCCTCCCCTCCACCTCCGTCTCATCCGTCTCCTCCGTCTCCTCCCCTCCCCTCCGTCTCCTCCCCTCCCCTCCGTCTCCTCCCCTCCCCTCCACCTCCGTCTCCTCCGTCTCCTCCCCTCCCCTCCACCTCCGTCTCCTCCGTCTCCTCCCTCCACCTCCCCTCCGTCTCCTCCCCTCCCCTCCGTCTCCTCCCCTCCCCTCCCCTCCGTCTCCTCCCCTCCCCTCCCCTCCGTCTCCTCCCCTCCCCTCTCCGTCTCCTCCCCTCCCCTCCCCTCCCCTCCACCTCCGTCTCCTCCCCTCCACCTCCCCTCCCCTCCACCTCCGTCTCCTCCCCTCCCTCCCCTCCACCTCCGTCTCTCCCCTCCCCTCCACCTCCCCTCCCCTCCGTCTCCTCCCTCTCCTCCCCTCCCCTCCACCTCCCCTCCCCTCCGTCTCCTCCGTCCCTCCCCTCCCCTCCACCTCCGTCTCCTCCCCTCCCCTCCGTCTCCTCCCCTCCCCTCCCCTCCGTCTCCTCCCCTCCCCTCCGTCTCCTCCCCTCCCCTCCGTCTCCTCCCCTCCCTCCCTCTCCTCCTCTCCTCCGTCTCCTCCGTCTCCTCCGTCTCCTCCCCTCCCCTCCCTCCTCCCCTCCTCCCCTCCCGTCTCCTCCCCCCCTCCCTCCGTCTCCTCCCCTCCCCTCCCCTCCCCTCCGTCTCCTCCCCTCCCTCCACCTCCGTCTCCTCCCTCCCCCTCCGTCTCCTCCCCTCCCTCCCCTCCCTCCGTCTCCTCCGTCTCCTCCGTCTCCTCCGTCTCCTCCCCTCCACCTCCGTCTCCTCCCCCTCCCCTCCGTCTCCTCCCCTCCCCTCCCCTCCGTCTCCTCCCCTCCCCTCCGTCTCCTCCCCTCCCCTCCCCTCCCCTCCGTCTCCTCCCCTCCCTCCACCTCCGTCTCCTCCCCTCCCCCGTCTCCTCCCCTCCCCTCCGTCTCCTCCCCCCCTCCACCTCCGTCTCCTCCGTCTCCTCCTCCCCTCCACCTCCGTCTCCTCCCCTCCCCTCCCCTCCCCTCCACCTCCGTCTCCTCCCCTCCCTCCGTCTCCTCCCCTCCCCTCCCTCTCCTCCCCTCCCCTCCCCTCCGTCTCCTCCCCTCCCCTCCACCTCCGTCTCCTCCCCTTCCCTCCGTCTCCTCCCCTCCCCTCCCCTCCGTCTCCTCCCCTCCCCTCCACCTCCGTCTCCTCCCCTCCCCTCCGTCTCCTCCCCTCCCCTCCCCTCCGTCTCCTCCCCTCCCCTCCGTCTCCTCCCCCCCCCGTCTCCTCCCCTCCCCTCCCCTCTACCTCCCCTCCTCCGTCTCCTCCCCTCCCCTCCGTCTCCTCCCCTCCCCTCCGTCTCCTCCCCTCCCCTCCGTCTCCTCCCCTCCCCTCCGTCTCCTCCCCCCCTCCTCCTCCCCTCCCCTCCCCTCCCCTCCGTCTCCTCCCCTCCCTCCACCTCCGTCTCCTCCGTCTCCTCCGTCTCCTCCCCCTCCCCTCCGTCTCCTCCCCTCCCCTCCGTCTCCTCCCCCCCTCCCCTCCCCTCCCCTCCTCCGTCTCCTCCCCTCCCCTCCACCTCCGTCTCCTCCTCCCTCCCCTCCCCTCCACCTCCGTCTCCTCCCTCCTCCCCTCCCCTCCCCTCCGTCTCCTCCCCCCTCCCTCCGTCTCCTCCCCCCCCCTCCCTCTCCTCCCCTCCCCTCCCCTCCGTCTCCTCCCCTCCCCTCCCTCCGTCTCCTCCCCTTCCCTCCGTCTCCTCCCCTCCCCTCCCCTCCCTCTCCTCCCTCCCCTCCCCTCCGTCTCCTCCCCTCCCCTCCCCTCCGTCTCCTCCCCTTCCCTCCGTCTCCTCCCTCCCTCCCCTCCCTCCTCCCCTCCCCTCCCCTCCTCTCCTCCCCTCCCCTCCCCTCCACCTCCGTCTCCTCCCTCCCCTCCCTCCTCTCCTCCCCTCCCCTCCTCCTCCCTCCCCTCCCCTCCCCTCCCTCCTCCTCCCTCCCCTCCCCTCCCTCCTCCCCTCCTCCTCCCTCCGTCTCCTCCCTCCCCTCCCCTCCCCTCCCCTCTCCTCCCTCTCCCCTCCCCTCCACCTCCCTCCACCTCCCCCTCCCCTCCCCTCCCCTCCCCTCCTCTCCTCCCTCCCCTCCGTCTCCTCCCCTCCCCTCCCCTCCCCCTCCCCTCCTCCCCTCCCCCTCCGTCTCCTCTCCCCCTCCCTCCACCTCCGTCTCCTCCTCTCCCTCCGTCTCCTCCCCTCCCCTCCCGTCTCCTCCCTCCCTCCCCCCTCCCCCTCCGTCTCCTCCCCTCCCCTCCTCCTCCCCTCCCCTCCCCTCCCTCCCCTCCCTCCTCCCCTCCCCTCCCTCTCCCTCCTCCTCCTCCCTCCACCTCCGTCTCCTCCCTCTCCTCCCCCTCCTCCTCCTCCTCCCCTCCGTCTCCTCCCTCCCCTCCGTCCCTCCTCTCCTCCTCCCTCCCCTCCTCTCCTCCTCTCCTCCCTCCCTCCTCCCCTCCCCTCCGTCTCCTCCTCCTCCCCTCCCCTCCCCTCCCCTCCCCTCCCCTCCCCTCCTCCCCTCCCCTCCCTCCGTCTCCTCCCTCTCCTCCGTCTCCTCCCCTCCCCTCCCCTCCCCTCCCTCCTCCCTCTCCTCCCTCCCTCCCCTCCGTCTCCTCCCTCCCTCCCTCCGTCTCCTCCCCTCCTCCCCTCCGTCTCCTCCCCTCCCCTCCCCTCAGTCTCCCCTCCCCTCCCCTCCACCTCCGTCTCCTCCTCCTCCCCTCCCCTCTCCCCTCCACCTCCCTCCCTCCGTCTCCTCCTCCACCTCCCCTCCCCTCCCTCCCCTCCGTCTCCTCCCTCCCTCCACCTCCCCTCCTCCCTCTCCCCGTCCCTCCCCCTCCCCTCCCTCCCCCTCCCCTCCGTCTCCCCTCCTCCCCTCCCCTCCCCTCCGTCTCCTCCCCATCCCCTCCCCTCCGTCTCCTCCCTCCCCTCCCCTCCCCTCCGTCTCCTCCTCCCCCCCCCTCCCCTCCCCTCCCCTCTCCTCCCCTCCCCTCCGTCTCCCCTCCCTCCCCTCCCCTCCGTCTCCTCCCCTCCCCTCCCCCTCCTCCCTCCCTCCCTCCCCTCCTCCCTCCCACCTCCGTCTCCTCCCCTCCCCTCCCTCCCCTCCCCTCCTCCCCTCCCCTCCCTCCCCTCCCTCCCCTCCCCTCCCCTCCGTCTCCTCCTCCTCCCTCTCCTCCGTCTCCTCCCCTCCCCTCCCCTCCCCTCCCCTCCCCTCCCCTCCGTCTCCTCCCCTCCCCTCCGTCTCCTCCCCTCCCCTCCTCCTCCCCCCCTCCCCCCGTCTCCTCCCCTCCCCTCCACCTCCGTCCCTCCGTCTCCTCCCCTCCCCTCCCCTCCTCCTCCCCTCCGTCTCCTCCCCTCCCCTCCCTCCCCTCCCCTCCGTCCCCCCCCCCTCCCCTCCGTCTCCTCCCCTCCCCTCCCCTCCCCTCCGTCTCCTCCGTCTCCTCCCCCTCCTCCCCTCCCCTCCGTCCCTCCGTCTCCTCCTCCACCTCCACTCCCTCCCCTCCCCTCCCCTCCTCTCCCCTCCCCTCCCCTCCGTCTCCTCCCCTCCCCTCCCCTCTCCTCCCCTCCCCTCCCCTCCGTCTCCTCCCCTCCCCTCCGTCTCCTCCCCTCCCCTCCGTCTCCTCCCTCCACCTCCGTCTCCTCCCTCCTCCCTCCCCTCCCCTCCGTCTCCTCCCCTCCCCTCCGTCTCCTCCCTCCCCTCCCCCTCCGTCTCCCCTCCCCTCCGTCTCCTCCCCTCCCCTCCCTCCCCTCCGTCTCCTCCGTCCCTCCCCTCCCCCCTCCCCTCCGTCTCCTCCCCTCCTCCACCTCCGTCTCCTCCCCTCTCCTCCGTCTCCTCCCCTCCCCTCCGTCTCCTCCCCTCCCCTCCCTCTCCCTCCCTCCCCTCCGTCTCCTCCCCTCCCCTCCCCTCCCCTCCTCCTCCTCCCTCCTCCCCTCCCCTCCCTCCCTCCGTCTCCTCCCCTCCCCTCCGTCTCCTCCCTCCCCTCCCCTCCCTCCTCCCTCCCCTCCACCTCCGTCCCCTCCTCCTCCCTCCCCTCCGTCTCCTCCCCTCCCCTCCGTCTCCTCCCCTCCCCTCCGTCTCCTCCCTCCCCTCCACCTCCGTCTCCTCCGTCTCCTCCCCCCCTCCCCTCCCCTCCTCCTCCCTCCCCTCCGTCTCCTCCCCTCCCCTCCCACCTCCGTCCCTCCGTCTCCTCCCCTCCCCTCCACCTCCGTCTCCTCCCCTCCTCCCTCCCCTCCCCTCCGTCTCCTCCCCTCCGTCTCCTCCCCTCCCTCCGTCTCCTCCTCCCCTCCGTCTCCTCCCTCCCCCCTCCGTCTCCTCCCCTCCCCTCCACCTCTCCTCCTCCCCTCCCCTCCGTCTCCTCCCCTCCCCTCCCCTCCCCTCCGTCTCCTCCGTCTCCTCCCCTCCTCCCCTCCCCTCCCCCTCCCCTCCCTCCTCTCCTCCCCTCCCCTCCCCTCCCTCTCCCCCCCTCCGTCTCCTCCCCTCCCCTCCCCTCCTCCCCTCCCCTCCGTCTCCTCCCCTCCCCTCCCCCCTCCCTCCTCCCCTCCCCTCCCTCCGTCTCCTCCCCTCCCCTCCCCTCCGTCTCCCTCCTCCTCCCCTCCCCTCCGTCTCCCCTCCCCTCCCCTCCGTCTCCTCCTCCCCTCCACCTCCACTCCTCCCCTCCCCTCCACCTCCGTCTCCCCCTCCCCTCCGTCTCCTCCCTCCCCTCCACCCTCCTCTCCTCCTCCCCTCCCTCTCCCCTCCCCTCCCCTCCGTCTCCTCCCCTCCCCTCCCCTCCCCTCCTCCCCTCCACCTCCGTCTCCTCCCCTCCTCCCCTCCCCTCCCTCCCTCCTCCCTCCCCCTCCCCTCCGTCTCCTCCCCTCCCCCTCCTCCCCTCCCCTCCCTCTCCCCTCCCCTCCCCTCCGTCTCCTCCCCTCCCCTCCCCTCCTCCCCCCTCCCCTCCACCTCCGTCTCCTCCCCTTCCCTCCTCTCCCCTCCCCTCCCCTCCTCCCCCTCCCTCCCCTCCGTCTCCTCCCCTCCCTCCCTCCCCTCCACCTCCGTCTTCTCCTCCCCTCCCCTCCCCTCCGTCTCCTCCCCTCCCCTCCCCTCCGTCTCCTCCCCCTCCCCCCCTCCGTCTCCTCCTCCGTCTCCCTCCCCTCCCCTCCCCTCCCTCCCTCCGTCTCCTCCCCTCCCCTCCCTCCTCCCCTCCCCTCCCCTCCGTCTCTCCCCTCCCCTCCCTCCTCTCCTCCCCTCCCTCCACCTCCGTCTCCTCCCTCCTCCCCTCCCCTCCGTCTCCTCCCTCCCCTCCTCCCTCCCTCCCTCCTCCGTCTCCTCCTCCCTCCCCTCCCCTCCGTCTCCTCCCTCCTCCCCTCCGTCTCCTCCCTCCCCTCCCCTCCGTCTCCTCCCCTCCCCTCCGTCTCCTCCCTCCCCCTCCCCTCCGTCTCCTCCCCCTCCCCTCCCCCTCCCCCCTCCACCTCCGTCTCCTCCCCTCCTCCCTCCCTCCCCTCCCCTCCGTCTCCCCCCTCCCCTCCCCTCCCCCACCTCCGTCCTCCCCTCCCTCCCCTCCTCCGTCTCCTCCCCTCCCCTCCTCTCCCCCTCCCCTCCGTCTCCTCCGTCTCCTCCGTCTCCTCCCTCCCTCCTCCCTCTCCTCCCCTCCCCTCCGTCTCCTCCCCTCCCCTCCCCTCTCCTCCGTCTCCTCCCCTCCGTCTCCCCCTCCCCTCCCCTCCGTCTCCTCCCCTCCCCTCCACCTCCGTCCCCTCCCTCTCCCCTCCCCTCCGTCCCTCCCCTTCCCTCCGTCTCCTCCCTCCTCCCCTCCCCTCCCCCCCTCCCTCCGTCTCCTCCCCTCCTCCCCTCCCCTCCCTCCTCCTCCCTCCGTCTCCTCCCCTCCCCTCCCTCCGTCTCCTCCCCTCCCCTCCCTCCCTCCTCCCCTCCCCTCCCTCCCTCCCCTCCCCTCCTCCCCCTCCACCTCCGTCTCCTCCGTCTCCTCCTCCTCCCTCCCCTCCCCTCCGTCTCCTCCCTCCCTCCCTCTCCCCTCCCCTCCCCTCCGTCTCCTCCCCCCTCCTCCCCTCCCCTCCTCTCCTCCCCCCTCCCCTCCGTCTCCTCCCCTCCTCCGTCCCTCCCCTCCGTCCTCCCTCCTCCCTCCTCCCTCCCCTCCTCCTCCCCTCTCCTCCCTCCCCTCCCCTCCGTCTCCTCCCCTCCCCCTCCGTCTCCTCCCCTCCCCTCCGTCTCCTCCCCTCCCCTCCGTCTCCTCCCCTCCCCTCCCCTCCCCTCCCCTCCCCTCCTCCTCCGTCCCTCCCCTCCGTCCCTCCCCTCCCCCTCCGTCTCCTCCCCTCCCCTCCCTCCTCCCCTCCCCTCCCCTCCCTCTCCCTCCCTCCACCTCCGTCTCCTCCGTCTCCTCCCCTCCCTCCCCTCCCCTCCCTCCGTCCTCCTCCTCCCCTCCACCCCTCCCCCTCCGTCCCTCCGTCTCCTCCTCCCCTCCCTCTCCTCCACCTCCCGTCTCCTCCCCTCCCCCTCCCCTCCGTCTCCTCCCCTCCCCTCCCCTCCCCTCCCCTCCCCCTCCCCTCCCCTCCACCTCCTCCCCTCCCCTCTCCGTCTCCTCCGTCTCCTCCCTCTCCTCCCTCCCCTCCGTCTCCCCTCCTCCCCTCCCTCTCCCCTCCTCCCCTCCCCTCCACCTCCACCTCCGTCTCCTCCGTCCCCTCCCCTCCTCCTCCCCTCCCCTCCCCTCCGTCTCCTCCTCCTCCCTCCCCTCCGTCTCCTCCCCTCCCTCCCCTCCCCTCCTCCCCCCTCTCCTCCTCCCCTCCCCTCCGTCTCCTCCCCTCCCCTCCCCTCCTCCTCCCCTCCGTCTCCTCCTCCCCTCCGTCTCCTCCCTCCCCTCCCCCCCTCCTCCTCCCCTCCGTCTCCTCCCCTCCCCTCCCCCTCCCCTCCTCCCCTCCCCCTCCCCTCCCCCCCCTCCCCTCCGTCTCCTCCCTCCTCCCCTCCACTCCTCCCCCTCCCTCTCCTCCCCTCCCCTCCACCCCCTCCCTCCGTCTCCTCCCCTCCCCTCCCCTCCCCTCCGTCTCCTCCCCTCCCCTCCACCTCCTCCCCTCCCCCTCCCTCCTCCTCCGTCTCCTCCTCCTCCCCTCCCTCCCCTCCCTCCACTCCTCCTCCCCTCCGTCTCCTCCTCCCTCCCCCTCCTCCCTCCTCCCCTCCCTCCCTCCCCTCCCTCCTCCTCCTCCCCTCCCCTCCCTCCTCCTCCTCCCCTCCGTCTCTCCCTCCTCCCCCCCACCTCCGTCTCCTCCGTCCCCTCCCCTCCGTCTCCTCCCCTCCCCTCCCCTCCGTCTCCTCCTCCCTCCAAATCTCCTCCCTCCTCCCTCCTCCCCTCCTCCCCTCCCCTCCCTCTCCGTCTCCTCCCTCCCCTCCCCTCCGTCTCCTCCCCTCCCCTCCGTCTCCCCCTCCCCTCCCTCTCCGTCTCCTCCCTCCTCCCCTCCGTCTCCTCCTCCCCTCCCCTCCGTCTCCTCCCCTCCCCTCCGTCTCTCCTCCTCCCCTCCCCTCCCTCTCCCCTCCCCCTCCCTCCTCCCTCCTCCCCCCTCCCCTCCGTCTCCTCCCCTCCTCCTCCCCTCCCCCTCCCCTCCCCCTCCCTCTCCCCCTCCCTCCCCTCCACCTCCGTCTCCTCCCCTCCCCCCCTCCCTCTCCCCTCCACCCCCTCCGTCTCCTCCCCTCCCCTCCCTCCTCCCCTCCCCTCCCCTCTCCTCCTCCCTCCCCTCCCCTCCCTCCTCCGTCTCCTCCGTCTCCTCCGTCTCCTCCCCCCTCCCCTCCGTCTCCCCCCTCCCCTCCCCTCCCCTCCCTCCCCCTCCCCTCCCCTCCGTCTCCTCCCCTCCCTCCACCTCCGTCTCCTCCCCTCCCCTCCCCTCCTCTCCTCCCCTCCCCTCCGTCTCCTCCCCTCCACCTCCCCTCCCTCCCCTCCCCCTCCCCCCCTCCTCCCCCCTCCCCTCCGTCTCCTCCCCTCCTCCCTCTCCCCCTCCCTCCTCCTCCACCCGTCTCCTCCACCTCCTCTCCTCCCTCCCCTCCCCTCCGTCTCCTCCCCTCCCTCCGTCCTCCCCTCCCTCCTCCCCTCCTCCTCTCCTCCGTCTCCTCCCCCTCCCCCTCCACCTCCCCTCCTCCCCCCGTCTCCCTCCCTCTCCCCTCCCTCCCTCCCTCTCCTCCCTCCTCCCTCCCCTCCGTCTCCCTCTCCCTCCCCCCTCCGTCCCCTCCCCTCCCTCCGTCTCCTCCCCTCCCTCCGTCTCCTCCCCTCCCCTCCTCCCTCCTCCGTCTCTCCCCCCTCCCCTCCCCTCCCCTCCTCCCTCCGTCTCCTCCCCTCCCCTCCTCCTCCCTCCTCCCCTCCCCTCCCCTCCTCCCCTCCCCTCCGTCTCCCCTCCCCTCCCCTCCCTCCCCTCCCCTCCCCTCCCCTCCCTCCGTCTCCTCCCCTCCCCTCCCCTCCGTCTCCTCCCCCCCTCCGTCTCCTCCCCTCCCCTCCCCTCCCCTCCGTCTCCTCCCCTCCTCCTCCCCTCCCCTCCGTCTCCTCCCCTCCCTCCCCTCCCCTCCTCCTCCCTCCCCTCCTCCGTCTCCCCTCCCCTCCCCTCCCTCCTCCCCTCCGTCTCCTCCGTCTCCCTCCCCTCCCCTCCGTCTCCTCCCTCCCCTCCCTCCCCTCCGTCTCCTCCCCTCCCCTCCCTCCGTCCCTCCCCTCCCCTCCACCTCCGTCTCCTCCCCCCTCCTCCTCCCCTCCCCTCCTCCTCCTCCGTCCTCCCCTCCCTCCTCCGTCCTCCTCCCTCCCCTCCGTCTCCTCCCTCCTCCTCCTCCTCCCCTCCCCTCCGTCTCCTCCGTCCCTCCTCCGTCTCCTCCCCTCCCCTCTCCGTCTCCTCCCCTCCCCTCCTCCTCCGTCTCCTCCCCTCCCCTCCCCTCCTCCCCCCCCTCCTCCCCCTCCGTCTCCTCCCTCCCCTCCTCCCCTCCCCTCCGTCTCCTCCCCTCCCCGTCTCCTCCCTCCCCTCCGTCTCCTCCTCCGTCTCCTCCTCCCCTCCCCTCCGTCTCCCCTCCTCCGTCTCCTCCCTCCTCCGTCTCCTCCCTCCCCTCCGTCCCTCTCCCCTCCCCTCCACTCTCCCCTCCCTCCGTCTCCTCCCCTCCCCTCCGTCTCCTCCCCTCCCTCCTCCCCTCCCCTCCGTCTCCTCCCCCCCCTCCCCTCCGTCTCCTCCCCTCCCCTCCACCTCCCCTCCGTCTCCTCCGTCTCCTCCCCTCCCCTCCGTCTCCTCCCTCCCTCCCCCCCTCCCCTCCCTCTCCCCTCCACCCCTCCACCTCCTCCGTCTCCTCCCCCCTCCCCTCCGTCTCCTCCCCTCCCGTCTCCTCCCCTCCCTCCCCTCCGTCTCCTCCGTCCCCTCCTCCCTCCCCTCCCTCCCTCCACCTCCGTCCCCTCCCCTCCTCCCTCCCCTCCGTCTCCTCCCCTCCTCCCTCCCTCCCCTCAACCTCCGTCTCCTCCCCTCCCTCCCCTCCTCCTCCCCTCCGTCTCTCCTCCCCCTCCCCTCCGTCTCCCCTCCCCTCCCTCCCCTCCCCTCCCCTCCTCCGTCTCCTCCCTCCTCCCCTCCCCTCCGTCTCCTCCCCCTCCGTCTCCTCCCTCCCTCCCCTCCGTCTCCTCCCCTCCCTCCCTCCACCTCCCTCCGTCTCCTCCCCTCCCCTCCACCTCCGTCTCCTCCGTCTCCTCCCCCTCCCCCTCCCCTCCGTCTCCTCCCTCCCCCTCCCTCCTCCCCTCCCCTCCGTCTCCTCCCCTCCCCTCCTCCGTCTCCTCCCTCCCTCCTCCCCCTCCCCTCCGTCTCCTCCCTCCCTCCCCTCCTCCTCCCCCTCCCCTCCGTCTCCTCCCCTCCCTCCTCCGTCTCCTCCCTCCTCCCGTCTCCTCCTCCGTCTCCCCCTCCCCCCTCCGTCTCCTCCCTCTCCTCCCTCCGTCTCCTCCCTCCCCCCTCCGTCTCCTCTCCTCCCCTCCTCCCCTCCCCTCCGTCTCCTCCCCTCCCTCCCCTCCGTCTCCTCCGTCTCCTCCCCTCCCTCCGTCTCCTCCTCCCCTCCTCCCTCCTCCTCCCTCCCCCCCTCCCTCCCCTCCGTCTCCTCCCTCTCCCTCCCCTCCCCTCCGTCTCCTCCCCCGTCTCCCTCCACCTCCCTCCTCTCCGTCTCCCCTCCCTCCCCTCCGTCTCCCCCTCCCCTCCCTCCTCCGTCTCCTCCGTCTCCTCCCCTCCCTCCCTCCGTCTCCCCCTCCCCTCCCTCCCCTCCCTCCTCCGTCTCCTCCTCTCCCCTCCGTCTCCTCCCCTCCTCCTCCTCCGTCTCCTCCTCCCCTCCCTCCGTCTCCTCCCCCCTCCCCTCCCCCTCCGTCTCCTCCCCTCCCCTCCCCTCCGTCCTCCCCTCCGTCTCCTCCCTCCACCTCCCTCCCCTCCCCTCCTCCGTCTCCACCTCCCCTCCACCTCCGTCTCCTCCCCTCCCCTCCCCTCCCCTCCGTCTCCGTCTCCACTCTCTCTCTATTGAATTTCAATTTAAAGGCTTTATTGTTAAGGGAAACACATGTTAACATTGCCAAAGCAAGTGAAGTAGATAATTAACAAAAGTGAAATAAACAATAAACATTACACTCACAAAAGTTCCAAAAGAATAAAGACATTTCAAATGTACAAAAGGTAAAATAGATAAACATGAATAAGGGTTGTGTCTCTCTCTCTCTCCCCACCAAAACATCTCCAGAATTCAATCAATGTTTATAGGGAAGCTTCTTTCTTTTTTTTTCCTCAGTAGGTTTATGTAACATGAAGTAGGAGATAATAAAGTAGGATCTAATGAAGTAGGAATTAATGAATTAGGAAATAATGAAGTAGGAACTAATGAAGTAGGAACAAATGAGGTAGGAACCAATGAAGTAGGAATTAATGAGGTACGAATTAATGAAGTAGGAACTCATGAGGTAGGAACAAATGAAGTAGGAAGTAATGAAGTAGAAACTCATGAGGTAGGACCTAATGAGGTAGGAATGAATGAAGTAGGAATGAATGAAGTAGGAATTAATGAAGTAGGAACTAATGAAGTCGGAACTAATGAAGTAGTAGATAATGAAGTAGCCCATGAACTAATGAATTGAACAGCCCATGACCTGTGACCTGTGACCTGTGACCTGAACTGAATGGCATACACTCTTTTATCAAATTAACATTTCATTACCACGCCACTCAACCGTTGAAGCTAATGTTGCAGGTTGATAAAATGTAGCATTAGATAGTTGAAAAGGGGAAAAGCCATATTATAGCTCTGGCTAGGCCTGTAAAGGCCTTAATTCCCCATTAGTTCCGTATTCTCCCCAGTAACAAAGCCTGAGCCCTTTCAATGCCTTTTCAGCGCAGTGTTCCTTTGCATACCAAAAGTCATTGAACGGGGGAGACCTTTACCAAGAGATATGCTCTATTCATGCCTTCTTAATTACAATGTTAAACCACTATTTGTTTCAACACCTGGTTAACCTATTCAGAGTGTGTGTGTGTGTGTGTGTGTGTGTGTGTGTGTGTGCGTGCGTGCGTGCGTGCGTGCGTGCGTGTGTGCGTGTGTGTGTGTGTGTGTGTGTGTGTGTGTGTGTTTATTCAAAGCTGGTTAAACCCATTCATTCTCCCAGGTGTGTTGACGGGGGAGGCTCTAAAGCTCTGGGAGTGAAGGAGGTGAAAAGCTACACTACAACAGGAATATAATCAGCTCTGCAGTAGAACACACAGTATTGAATGAGCCTGTGAGATGGGATCAGATGTTACCTTCAGGTCTAAAGAACATTACAGGCTGAGGAGGGGGGGGGGGGATTAATGCTTCAGATGAGGACGTGTCCTCAACTTCCCCTTTTCTACGGCGGCAAAGCTTCAAGCCTCATGAATAGAACTGCACATTTCACCTCAGGAGGAGTTTGTATTAGGAAACTCAATTGGCTTAAAATTAATAGGCTTTTGTTGTGCTTTTTAAAAAAAAATGTATTTGTGTTGTATTGTGGTCTGATTGAAACTAAAGAGGCTGTGTGCTTGGATGGTCTCCTTTTTAAGAAAACCTGACATCCCTCTTCTCATCTCTTCAGCTTATTTTCTTTCTTCTGTCTCTCTCCTTTATCCACGATGATGTCATTAGCACGGCTACACCGAGGAACCCCGCTGGGCGGCATTGTTGTCTTCTATTCTTCTCTCTTACCACTGGGTCTTACCTGCTTCAGGTGCTTGTTGTTTGGGGATGATCCCGTCTCAATGGGAGGACAACCAAGTGACGATGAATGAATCAGAATCACCTTTATTGTCCTAC
The DNA here is from genome assembly GCF_034236695.1 of Oncorhynchus nerka. Taxonomy (NCBI): domain Eukaryota; kingdom Metazoa; phylum Chordata; class Actinopteri; order Salmoniformes; family Salmonidae; genus Oncorhynchus; species Oncorhynchus nerka. Next base: position 2,830,926 of record NC_088401.1, on the reverse strand, counting down.
AAGAAGAAAATCTTCAAAAAGGAAAAATAAATAAATGAAAATGAGAATGTTATTATGTCAGTCTAACACGGACCTTTTCATATTGCCAGTCAATCCCTTTTCTAATTTCCTGGTCTTATACCTGCAGTCACAATAGACCTGGTCTCTGTAAACAACTCTGGCTGGTTCTGTCACTAGCAAATATGGTTGTGGGAGACGACTCCTACAAGTCCTCTGAATGATTAGCACGAGGTTGTAAGTAACAAGAAAACTACAGAGGACATAGACATAACTGATATGGGCAGAAAGCTTAATTGTTACTTTATTGTTAAAGTAACTGTACTGTCCTATTACAGTGAAGGAATAACATGCTATTGTTTGAGGACACAGTTATGAACTGGAAAAGTTATTAAAAAAACAAAATGAGGCTCATTTGGGAAGTCTTGATACAAAATGTTGAACAGAAATGCAATGTTTCATTGGATCAGTCTAAACCTTTGCAAATACACTACTGCTGTCTAGTGGCCACAATCTAAATTGCACCTGGACAGTTAGATTAAAACCTGTTTGGGATAGGAGGCAGCATTTTCACGTTTGGATGAAAAGCGTGCCCAGAGTAAACTGCCTGCTACTCAGGCCCAGTTGCTAATATATGCATATTATTGGTATATTTGGATAGAAAACACTCTGAAGTTTCTAAAACTGTTTGAATGATGTCTGTGAGTATAACAGAAAACCTGAGAGAAATCCATCCAGGAAGAGGGAAATCTGAGGTTTGTAGTTTTTCAACTCATTGCCTATCCTATATACAGTGTCTATGGGGTCATATTGGGCTTCCACTAGATGTCAACAGATGTCAACAGTCTGTAGAACCTTGATTGATGCTTCTACTGTAACGGAGGGGGGAATGAGAGCTGAATGAGTCAGAGGTCTGCCAGAGTGGCATGAGCTGAACACGCGCGCTCACGTGAAGAGTTAGCTCTGTTCCATTGCATTTCTGACTTCTGTCATGGCGGATATCTGTATGGCTTGTTTTTTGTCTGAACGCTCAGATTAGCTTTTTTCCGTAACGTTTAAAAAAAAATCTGACACACTGGTGCCATTAACACAGGTAACGAGTGGAGGACAGAGGAGCCTCTTAAAGAAGAAGTTACAGGTCTGTGAGAACCAGACATTTTGCTTGTTTGTAGGTGACCAAATACTTATTTTCCACCATAATGTGCAAATGAATTCATAAAAAATCCTACAATGTGATTTTCTGGATTTTTTTTTCTCATTTTGTCTGTCATAGTTGAAGTGTACATATTATGAAAATTATAGGCCTCTCTCATCTTTTTAAGTGGGACAACTTGCACAATTGGTGGCTGACTAAATACTTTTTTGCCCCACTGTATATATATATATATATATATATATATATATATATAAAAAAAATATGGAATGGAGTAGAATGTAACAGCAAACCCACACAGCGATCATGCTTCCTCCTCTCAGTCCACAACAATGGCCAAAGTGAAATGGAACAGCACTTGATGTTCCCTGTACTCTATATATCTGTTTATTATACCTGTTGATACAGGGCTCATATGTGAAACTATTCTAACTGAACATTTTCTTTCACAGTGACACTGACTCCTGACTCCGAATGGGAGCCCCCAGTGCCAAGGTGTCCATCCCCCACTGAAGCTGGTTCATCCAGCCGGACACCTGTTGTCTCCGGCTCCACACCTCCCGGGCCATCTAGAGGTGTGAAGGCACTGACAAAGAAGCGGAGGAGGGGAAGTGTGCCACCTGCTAACGAAGGGACAGAAGGGCATTGGCACACTGTCCTAGAAGATGATGTAGCGCCACCTCAACCCACATTTACGCCGAAAAGGGAGCCAGGACCTCAGGTGAACATGACATCAACTTACAGCCCCCTTCAGCTTTTTCAGTTGTTTTTCACCCCATCTGTTGTCGAGTCGCTCGTGTCCAACACGAATAAGTATGGGTAGAAGAAGCAAGCAGGCAAAAAGGTAGCATGGAGGCCCATATCCATGTCAGACTGTTTCTGCTACCTTTCACTGGTTGTCTACATGGGGCTGGTGAAGCTGAAAAGCCTGAAGGACTACTGGAAAACGTCTCTACCAACTGCCTTTCCCCATGAATGTTATGTCTCGTAAAAGGTTTCTGGTTATTTCACAGCTTCATATCAGTGACCCAAAGGATGATGAAGCGAATGACAAGAAGAGTGGCACAGCAACGTTAGATAGACTGTGCAAAATAAAACCTCTTGTTGAGGCCTGCAAAACCTACTTTCAGCCTGCCCAGAATGTGTCAATAGATGAGAGGATGGAGGAGGTCTCAAAAGCCAGAATTGGCCTCAAACAGAACGTGAGAAACTAACCAACCAAGTGGGGTTACAAGCTGTTTGTGTTGGCTGATTCTGTGTGTGCCTACACATGCAATTTTTTTGTCTATGAAGGGTAGAACAGTTTTGTTTCCGGTAAGGGACTTAGCTATGACTCTGTAATGGAGTTATTGGATTTTCAACTGCCGGGGAAGGGCTACAAACTGTTTGTGGATAGCTTCTACACAAGCCCTACCCTGTTTGCAGACCTTGGGAAGCGGGGAGTGTGGGCTTGTGGCACCATTCATACCAACAGGGTGGGCTTTCCGAAGACGAGGGTGGGCTTTCCGAAGACGAGGGTGGGCTTTCCGAAGACGAGGTTGGGCTTTCCGAAGACGAAGGTGGGCTTTCCGAAGACGAGGGTGAACGACATGCCTTTTTTATATTTTATATATATTTTGCGGGGAATTTTACCCCTTTTTCTCCCCAATTTCGTTGTCTCATCGCTACAACTCCCGTACGGGCTTGGGAGAGACGGAGGTTGAAAGTCATGCGTCCTCCGATACACAACCCTACCAAGCCGCACTGCTTCTTAAAACAGCGTGCATCCAACCCGAAAGCCAGCCGCACCAATGTGTCAGAGGAAACACAGTGCACCTGGCAACCTTGGTTAGCGTGCACTGCACCCAGCCCGCTACAGGAGTTGCTGGTGCGCGATGAGACAATGATATCCCTACCCTCCCTAACCCTCCCTAACCCGGATGACGCTAGGCCAATTGTGCGTCATCCCATGGACCTCCCGGTCGCGGCCGGTTACGACAGAGCCTGGGCGCGTACCCAGAGTCTCTGGTGGCACAGCTGGTGCTGCAGTACAGCGCCCTTAACCACCGCGCCACCCAAGAAGCCTAGTGAACGTGGTGATGTGCACAACAATCCACCAGTCCTTCAATGGGGATCATGTTGTCAGGTGTGTGAAGGAGCATGGGAGATGTGGGCCTATCAGATGCGCTGATAGGCTATTACAATGTCCTCCATAAGACGATGAAATGGTACAAGACCTTCTTCTATCATTTCATCGACATTGCTGTGGTGAATGCATTCATCCTACACAAGGAAATGGCTAAGATCTGTGGAAAGCCCTTCCTCTCACAGAAAGCCTTTCAGAGAGCTACTCATCAAGGAGCTTGCTGGCTACAGCACCACTGCACCACGTTCTACCTACTCTACCTCTGTCCCTCCTGGCTACAGCAACACTGCACCACGTTCTACCTACTCTATCTCTGTCCCTCCTGGCTACAGCAACACTGCACCACGTTCTACCTACTCTACCTCTGCCCCTCCTGGCTACAGCACCACTGCACCACGTTCTACCTACTCTACCTCTGCCCCTCCTGGCTACAGCACCACTGCACCACGTTCTACCTACTCTACCTCTGTCCCTCCTGGCTACAGCCCCACTGCACCACATTCTACCTACTCTACCTCTGTCCCTCCTGGCTACAGCACCACTGCACCACGTTCTACCTACTCTACCTCTGCCCCCCCTGGCTACAGCACCACTGCACCACGTTCTACCTACTCTACCTCTGCCCCTCCTGTCCCTTCTGCTCCTGCCACAAGTGTCCATCTGCCCAAATGTATTTCTGCAGGCATGGATGTGCCTAAGGGCCAAAAGAGCACAGCATGGATGTGCCTAAGGGCCAAAGGAGCACAGCATGGATGTGCCTAAGGGCCAAAAGAGCACAGCATGGATGTGCCTCAGGGCCAAAAGGGCACAGCATGGATGTGCCTCAGGGCCAAAAGGGCACAGCATGGATGTGCCTCAGGGCCAAAAGGGCACAGCATGGATGTGCCTCAGGGCCAAAAGGGCACAGCATAGATGTGCTTAAGGGCCAAAAGGGCACAGCATGGATGTGCCTCAGGGCCAAAAGGGCACAGCATGGATGTGCCTCAGGGCCAAAGGGGCTCAGCATGGATGTGCCTCAGGGCCAAAAGGGCACAGCATGGATGTGCCTCAGGGCCAAAGGGGCTCAGCATGGAGGCGTCGCTGTGTTCTTTGCTAAATGAAGTCCCCCATCACCTGCACCACATGCTTGGTGACCCTCTGCTTTACAGCAGAAAGAGACTGCTATGGCACCTGGCATCAGCAGCACAATATTGTGTAGAGCTTTGGCAAAGTGGGTGGGGTTATATCCTTCCTGTTTGGCCCTGTCCGGGGGTCTCATCGGATGGGCCACAGTGTCTCCTGACCCCTCCTGTCTCAGCCTCCAGTATTTATGCTGCAGTAGTTTATGTGTCGGGGGGCTAGGGTCAGTTTGTTATATCTGGAGTACTTCTCCTGTCCTATCCGGTGTCCTGTGTGAATTTAATAAGTATGCTCTCTCTAATTCTCTCTTCTCTCTCTCGGAGGACCTGAGCCCTAGGACCATGCCTCAGGACTACCTGGCATGAGGACTCCTTGCTCTCCCCAGTCCACCTGGCCTTGATGCTGCTCCAGTTTCAACTGTTCTGCCTGCGGCTATGGAACCCTAAACTGTTCATATTTACTCTTGAGGTGCTGTCCTGTTTCGTCCTCTACAACATTTACATTTAAGTCATTTAGCAGACGCTCTTATCCAGAGCGACTTACAAATTGGTGCATTCACCTTATGACATCCAGTGGAACAGTAGTGCATCTAAATCTTTTAAGGGGGTGAGAGGGATTACTTTATCCTATCCTAGGTATTCCTTAAAGAGGTGGGGTTTCAGGTGTCTCCGGAAGGTGGTGATTGACTCCGCTGTCCTGGCGTCGTGAGGGAACTACTCTACAACTACTGTGATTATTATTATTTGACCCTGCTGGTCATCTATGAACGTTTTAAAATCTTGGCCATTTTCTGTTATAATCTTCACCCGGCACAGCCAGAAGAGGACTGGCCACCCCTCATAGCCTGGTTCCTCTCTAGGTTTCTTCCTATGTTCCGGCCTTTCTAGGGAGATTTTCCCATCCACTCTGCTTCTACACCTGCATTGCTTGCTGTTTGGGGTTTTAGGCTGGGTTTTCTTTACAGCACTTTGAGATATCAGCTGATGTACGAAGCGCTATATAAATACATTTGATTTGATAGAGGACTGAGGGTCTTCCAAATATTGAAAGTGTGTAAATAGTTACCCATGTCATTTTGTAAATGTATATATTTTTTTCTCCATTTGTTGGGAGGGTGTGTTAGAATACCATTTTACTATTTTGTATATAGTCATTTGTTTCAAAATGTATACCTTCACCAATTTGGCCATTTTTCGTACATTTGGGCTACTTGTGTGGGACACCTGGGTGACTTGATGATAAATGTCATGTAGCGCACTCATTTTGGAAGTTATCATTCTGAAACTTTGCACAAGTACTGTTGCCCTCTTATAGTTTTCACTGAAATTGTCCCCATCATCCTATCTGAATGTTTGTTTTATCTTATTCATTTTAAAGATGATGCTACAACAATAATAAGAAAAAAATTTTACGTTTTTTTCATTGTATTATCTAAACCGGATCTATTATATTATATTATCCTACATTCAATTCACATTTACACAAACTTCAAAGTATTTTCTTTCAAATGGTAACAAGAATATGCATATCCTTGCTTCTGGGCCAGAGCTACAGGCTGTTAGATTTGGGTATGTCTTCAGGCGAAAATTGAAAAAGGAGGGGGGTAGCTCTAAGAGGTTGAATTTAATTGGCGTAGGAGTATTAAACTTCCGACTTCAACTGTATATCACGAGGAAGTCTTTCGGTGAACGCATCAATTTGTAAGTCGCTCTGGATAAGAGCGTCTGCTAAATGACTTAAATGTAAAATGTAAATATATGATGAGGACCTAAAGAAATTGTCTTGAGATGTGATTTCAGCATTGACATGGACTCAGATCATTCAATTTCATTTTTTCTCTATGAAAAACTAAAACAATCTAAAACCAAGAAGAATGAAACTGAGAAAACATCATTTTTGTCTGGTCCCTGTCTGGGTCCCTGTCTGGGTCCCTGTCTGCTGTCTGGGTCCCTGTCTGGGTCCCTGTCTGGGTCCCTGTCTGGGTCCCTGTCTACTGTCTGGGTCCCTGTCTGGGTCCCTGTCTGGGTCCCTGTCTGGGTCCCTGTCTGGGTCCCTGTCTACTGTCTGGGTCCCTGTCTGGGTCCCTGTCTGGGTCCCTGTCTGGGTCCCTGTCTACTGTCTGGGTCCCTGTCTGGGTCCCTGTCTACTGTCTGGGTCCCTGTCTGGGTCCCTGTCTACTGTCTGGGTCCCTGTCTGGGTCCCTGTCTACTGTCTGGGTCCCTGTCTGGGTCCCTGTCTACTGTCTGGGTCCCTGTCTGGGTCCCTGTCTGGGTCCCTGTCTGCTGTCTGGGCCCTGTCTGGGTCCCTGTCTACTGTCTGGTCCCTGTCTGGGTCCCTGTCTACTGTCTGGGTCCCTGTCTACTCTCTGGGTCCCTGTCTACTGTCTGGGTCCCTGTCTACTGTCTGGGTCCCTGTCTACTCGCTGGGTCCCTGTCTGGGTCCCTGTCTGGGTCCCTGTCTACTGTCTGGTCCCTGTCTGGGTCCCTGTCTGCTGTCTGGTCCCTGTCTGGGTCCCTGTCTGCTGTCTGGGTCCCTGTCTGGGTCCCTGTCTGCTGTCTGGTCCCTGTCTGGGTCCCTGTCTGCTGTCTGGTCCCTGTCTGGGTCCCTGTCTGCTGTCTGGTCCCTGTCTGGGTCCCTGTCTACTGTCTGGGTCCCTGTCTACTCTCTGGGTCCCTGTCTACTGTCTGGGTCCCTGTCTACTGTGTGGGTCCCTGTCTACTGTGTGGGTCCCTGTCTGGGTCCCTGTCTGCTGTCTGGTCCCTGTCTGGGTCCCTGTCTACTGTCTGGGTCCCTGTCTACTGTCTGGGTCCCTGTCTACTGTCTGGGTCCCTGTCTACTGTCTGGGTCCCTGTCTACTGTCTGGGTCCCTGTCTGGGTCCCTGTCTGGATCCCTGTCTGGGTCCCTGTCTGGGTAAGTGTGTTAGTGGATTTCCGCTACAAGGGCAGTTGTGCTGCTTTAGAAGGACATGTTATAATCTTATGAACTGGGACTATTGAGGCTGTACATTACAGCAACGAGTTTAGTCTTTATGGTCGATGTCTGATCTTGGCCTTTTAGTTGACTGAATCATGTCCTCATTCGTAGCTCTATTAAACACTGTTAATCAGATGTTAGAGTAGGTGTGACTGTACATTGTTTATTTACAGGCTGGATGTGTTTGGCTTTATTCTGCTATTCACCTTCCTCAGTGTGTTGGGCTGCCCATTTATTTATATAGTGATTTAGAACAAGAGTAAAAAAAAAAAACTGGCCTCAGTGTTAATTTACCTCAAACAGCAAGGGGTTTCTGGGATGGTCACTGACCATTACCCCAGTAGGGCCTAGCCATCCTGCTGACTGTGCTTTTAATCCACCCCAGCAGGCAGCAGGAATTTACCAGCATGTGCCTCAGCTTTAGTTTTAAAACAAATAAGGTGTACGGAAGATGGACTAGTCAGAGGAATAGTCTGGGCTTCTTTTCATTTAATTAGCGGCTGTGAATAACTCGGTTACGAGGTGACGAGACAATTGAAGGTGTCATCTAATTATTTTAGCCGGCGCTACGCAGGGTACCCGCGCGCCAGATCCCCTTTCCTTTGGCCCCGTGATATGACGGTAAATGCGTTAAGCAGCAGGTGGTGTCGCTCCTGAAGATGAGGTTCCGCCACGACCATCTTTAAAGGGAATCAGGAGGACGGCATTCAGATTAGATAGGAAATATAAGCTATATGGTGTACATCAAATCTCCCAATATGACCTGCACATCAATGGGTAGACAGCACCTTTGATCGGTTAAAAAGGTCATGCATTGTGATCATGGTCCGATGTAGGCCACCTCAGTCCCTCTTTCTCTCAATCTGTTCTCCCAAACCAACTTGTGTTTGAGTGTCAGCCAAAGCACTGAGGTAAAGAAAGTAAGTGATCCCTGCATCAACCCCCACACACCAGCAAGGAAGTAAGCAATGCTTTTCAGTTATCCCACACAGGCCAAAGAAAACCAAAATCTGTGAAGTCATGTTTAAAGAGGTAGCATGACCTCTTTAAGAGGAGAGGAGAGGAGAGGAGAGGAGAGGAGAGGAGAGGAGAGGTAGGGGAGAGGAGAGGAGAGGAGAGGAGAGGAGAGGAGAGGAGAGGAATAGGTAGAGGAGAGGAGAGGAGAGGAGAGGAGAAGAGAAGAGAAGAGAAGAGAAGAGAAGAGAAGAGAAGAGAAGAGAAGAGAAGAGAAGAGAAGAGAGGAGAGGAGAGGAGAGGAGAGGAGAGGAGAGGAGAGGAGAGGAATAGGTAGAGAAGAGGAGAGGAGAGGAGAGGAGAGGAGAGGAGAGGAGAGGAGAGGAGAGGAGAGGAATAGGTAGAAAAGAGGAGAGGAGTGGAATAGGTAGAGAAGAGGAGAGGAGAGGAGGAGAGGAGAGGAGAGGAATAGGTAGAAAAGAGGAGAGGAGTGGAATAGGTAGAGAAGAGGAGAGGAGAGGAGGAGAGGAGAGGAGAGGAAATGGTCTGTCATAGTTACTCCTCATGGGTTGTTAGTGATCCCCGCTCTGCCTGGAACACCGTCCCCATACCCCCCACCCCCTCTGTCTCCCCTCTCTCTGAGCCAAAGCCTGCTGAACCATGTAAGTCCCTACCATCAGGGTTGGGTGACCCCAAATGGGATTGGCAGACCACGAACGCTGAGGTCACCAGTCCAACAACATCAGTTTCCACATTAGCGATGCAGCATTAGCGGAGAGATAAGAGCCTAAAAGGAAACATCAAATTCTGTAAGAACATCAACAAAGACCAACCTTGACCAACAATTAAACACTACAACACTTTCAGTGAAACACCTGTAAGTATCATTTAAATAGATTATTCCACATAGGTAGATTAGTTGGTTTTGAGACAGAGAGAGAGATGAGTACTGCTTTATGGACCCCAGACGGAGCTGCAGTAGTCTACCATGTACTCCCTGCCGGCAGGTCCCCTTGTTTCCCTGTAGAGCTGCAGCTCTCTCTCTGTGTGTGTGTGTGGGTGTGTGTGTGTGTGTGTGTGTGTGTGTGTGTGTGTGTGTGTGTGTGTGTGTGTGTGTGTGTGTGTGTGTGTGTGTGTGTGTGTGTGTGTGTGTGTGTGTGTGTGTGTGTGTGTGTGCTTCCTTTTCACTAAATGCATTATATTTCTATATGTAGAGATAGCTCCCTAGGCCCCAGAGCTGCCTGGGTTGAAGGCCCCAGAGAGGCCCCTGGGTAAAAAGCCTCAGAGCCCCCCGTTTGAAGGCCTCAGAGAGGCCCCTGGGTAAAAAGCCCCAGAGAGCCTCCCGGTTGAAGGCCCCAGAGAGCCCATTAGCCAGCCGATAGGGTCCCTAAGTGTCACCCATGAAATCAGAATGTTAGGGTATGAAAAACAGGGGACGGCCCGACAGTAATTCTGACAACAGGGGACGGACCGACAGTAATTCTGACAAC
>NC_088401.1:2806114-2816114 GCF_034236695.1 Oncorhynchus nerka | reverse complement strand
CCTTTATCTACTGACCCAGAGTCAGATGAGGCCCTTTATCTACTGACCCAGAGTCAGATGAGGCCCTTTATCTACTGACCCAGAGTCAGATGAGGCCCTTTATCTACTGACCCAGAGTCAGATGAGGTCCTTTATATCTACTGACCCAGAGTCAGATGAGGTCCTTTATCTACTGACCCAGAGTCAGATGAGGTCCTTTATCTACTGACCCAGAGTCAGATGAGGCCCTTTATCTACTGACCCAGAGTCAGATGAAGTCCTTTATCTACTGACCCAGAGTCAGTTAGATGTTTACATAGTTCTAAAAACATTTGAATAAAAGGTCATATTTACTGTTACTTTTCCATTTTATATTTTATTTTAATCAATACCAAAACAATCTGATCACAATAACACCCTCTATCATACCATATGCTATATATAATCAATATATAATCTATATATAATCTATATATAATCTCTATATAATCTATATACAATCTATATATAATCAATATATAATCTATATATAATCTATATATAATCTATATATAATCTATATATAATCTATATATAATCTATATATATAATCTCTATATAATCTATATATAATCTATATATAATCTATATATATAATCTCTATATAATCTATATATAATCAATATATAATCTATATATAATCTATATATAATCTATATATAATCTATATATAATCTATATATAATCTATATATATAATCTCTATATAATCTATATACAATCAATATATAATCTATATATAATCAATATATAACACACAATATAATAACTATAATTAATAATAATATAATCTCTATATAATCTCTATATAATCTATATATAATCTATATATAATCTATATATAATCTATATATATAATCTCTATATAATCTATATATAATCTATATATAATCTATATATATAATCTCTATATAATCTATATATAATCTATATATAATCTATATATAATCTATATATAATCTATATATAATCTATATATAATCTATATATAATCTATATATAATCTATATATATAATCTCTATATAATCTATATATAATCTATATATAATCTATATATAATCTATATATAATCTATATTTAATCTATATTTAATCTATATATAATCTATATATAATCTATATATAATCTATATTTAATCTATATATAATCTCTATATAATCTATATTTAATCTATATATAATCTATATATATAATCTCTATATAATCTATATTTAATCTATATATAATCTATATATAATCTATATATATAATCTCTATATAATCTATATTTAATCTATATATAATCTATATATATAATCTCTATATAATCTATATTTAATCTATATATAATCTCTATATAATCTATATATATAATCTCTATATAATCTATATTTAATCTATATATAATCTATATATATAATCTCTATATAATCTATATTTAATCTATATATAATCTCTATATAATCTATATTTAATCTATATATAATCTCTATATAATCTATATATAATCTATATATATAATCTATATATATAATCTATATTTAATCTATATAAAACACACGATATAATAACAACATGTTGGTACAGGAACAGCGATGTGTTGATGAGATCCAGGGATATAATAATAATAATAATATCTATACAGTCTACAGAGTCTACAATATGTGAGCATATCAGTAGTCACTACAGTCTGAAACGTTATGTGGGTATTCATTATAGGGCGGTACGGAGAGGTCTTTGTGAATCCTGACTAGACACCGAGCCAGTGTCGTCTACAGTCTGTATGTGAGTATTTATTTCAGGAGTGTAAACACCCTGCTATAGATATGCAGCAGTAGCCTTTCTACGGTATGTGAGTAGAGCAGTACGAAGCCTTTACCTACAGTAGTCTATGTGATTATTAATATCAAGGCAGTAAACAGAGGGTCCCCTATGAGATGGGTTGTTACCCAGTTGTGGCCCCCGGCGCAGGATTGATCCACTTCAGCTGAGCAGCAGGGGGGGACGGCTCTGTCTGGGCCCAGCTGGGCTCCAAATCAATAAGGGTAATACATGTAGGGGTTCCCGGGGCCACGCATTAAAGAGGTGAGGCCTCCTGGATGCCTGCCTCGCTGCCAATGATGAACATTCCTGGTGAAAAGACGTCACTTCAGAAGTGCGGTGCGGTTAAAAACTGGAATCCATAGTTGCTACATTTTGGGACGTACTGTATAAATGAACGTTGCGTATTGATTATTGAGTAATAAATAATAAATATTATCTAACGTAATCGCCTCGCAAACTTTGTTCAACTGCAATTCCTCATCAGAACCCAAAATACAAGCATGTTTAACTCCAAACGTTTGTAAACTATGTAGATGTAAACAAACACTGTTTATAGCCTGAAAACAAGGTTCGACTATACGTTTGATGTCATGAATTGTCAGTCCTTGAGTCCATTGCTCGATCTATTACTTTCTACAGTCCCTCAGCTGTTAACCTGATCCGTGGCGGGATAACCACGTTGTTATTGTTTGAACTGCAGATTGCCCTTTTAATGTCAATGTGATTACCTGCATCCAGTCTAGTCTGGTGAGGCCCGGTGGAGATGGGGGTTATGGTGTGTTAACAGGGGCTTGTTTATGGAGATGGGGGTTATGGGGTGTTAACAGGGGCTGGTTTATGGAGATGGGGGGCTTGTTTATGGAGATGGGGGTTATGTTAACAGGGCTTGTTTATGGAGATGGGGGGTAGGTTGTCTTAACAGGGCTGTTAAGATGGGGCTTGTTTATGGAGATGGGGGTTATGGTGTGTTAACAGGGCTGGTAATGGAGATGGGGGTAGGTTATCAGGGGCTTGTTTATGGAGATGGGGGTTATGGGGTGTTAACAGGGGCTTGTTTATGGAGATGGGGGTTATGGGGTGTCTTAACAGGGCTTGTTTATGGAGATGGGGGTTATGCTGTGTTAACAGGGCTTGTTTATGGAGATGGGGGTTATGGTGTGTTAACAGGGCTGGTTTATGGAGATGGGGGGTAGGTTATCTTAACAGGGCTTGTTTATGGAGATGGGGGTTATGGTGTGTTAACCGGGGCTTGTTTATGGAGATGGGGGGTAGGTTGTCTTAACAGGGCTTGTTTATGGAGATGGGGGTTATGGTGTGTTAACAGGGGCTGGTTTATGGAGATGGGGGTTATGTTTATGGAGATGGGGGTTATGGTGTGTTAACAGAATTTGTTTAGGCAGAAGAACTCTTCAGATTGGACGGCTTTTACTCTACCTCCTCTCCTCTCCTCTCCTCTCCTCTCCTCTCCTCTCCTCTCCTCTCCTCTCCTCTTCTCTTGTCTGTTGGCCATAATTTGCCCCCCCCCCTCCCTCCCTCCCTCCTTGTCCTCTTCCTCCTCCTTCCTCCTCCATCCTCTTTCCACCCCCTGATTTCTATAATACCAACAGTTTCATAATCACTTGATGAGTAATTTCCTCTCATTTGGGATTTGAAGTGAGTCTTTGTATTTTTTTAACACCCTCTTTTTCTATGGTCTCTCACCTCCGATTTTGTTAAGAGCATAATTGCACTTTAAAGAGTTGTGGGAGGGGAGGGGGGAGGGGGGCTGCACATAATGTAGGTTGAGTAGAAACCATAGAAGTCATTATTTAAGCTTTAGGCCTTTAATTTTAATGCCAAAGGCTGGAAGATTGTTTATAAAATTTGCGAATGATTTTCTTTTCAGTTGTATTTTTCCCCCCAACAACATTTCTGGGTTTGATGCCAATCATTTTCATATAACAATGACACCGTTGCCTGCCATTTTCACTGTTGATGTAATGTACAGGTTTATTTCCAGTGTAGCGTAATGCTGTTGACAGCGGGCAAGTTTCCGACCCTTCGGTTACACTTGTTTACACTGAGTGGCATTGGGGTCAGAACACAATCGAGGTCACATTAAGACACCGTGGAGCCTGCGTTTTGGACGTTACCATGGTTGCGTTCCCGACCCCAGTGTGAACACGTGTAACTGCAGGGTCAGAATCTTTTGTCAACATGCAGAACAGATAGGCAACCATGGTAACGTCCAAAACGCCTGCGGCGGCCACTGCTAGCAGGCTTGATGATGAAAAGGGCAGTTTTCCGGGAAAACGAGCGGTAATTGCAGTCTTCTCGATGTATCTGTTGGCAGTACAGTGGCACGTCCCATCTCTGCATTGAGGTACTTTTTCTAATCCATACCTCGCCCTCGGCTCCACGCTGTCTTAATAATGTAACCTTGATTGTGTTCTGACCCCATGCAACTCAATGTAAACAAGTGTAAGTGAAGGGTCGGAAACTTCCGGCAAGCCCACATTGTGATATAGACGACACAATGGTCCTGAATGGACTCTTTCAATGTTTCCACCTGACTTACTGATGTGGCTGAATAGAGACATGCAAATTGGGCACTTGCTGGTCTATTCTCTCTTTACCCAGTGTGTATGTGTAAGTGTGCATGTGCGCGTGTGTGTGTGTGTGTGTGTGTGTGTGTGTGTGTGTGTGTGTGTGTGTGTGCACGTGCGTGTGGTGAGCATGTGTGTGTGTGTGAGTGTGTGCACGTGCGTGTGGTGAGCATGTGTGTGTGTGTGTGAGTGTGTGCACGTGCGTGTGGCGAGCATGTGTGTGTGTGTGTGTGTGTGTGAGTGTGTAGATAAGAGCCTGGCCAGTGCCCTGCTGCTACACCTTTGACTCTGTGTGCCTCTGCTTGGGCTGATTAAAGGTGGAACCCAGCTGAAGAAGTCAGGTTGGTCTCTCCATCTTTTTCTGCCTCTCCAGCCACCCTTAACAAAACACTGAAGTCATTTACAGGCATCAGTTGTCTCCTGGCCTCTTTTTAAAGAGGCCTTCGCAATTCTGTGTTCCAGCCATTTTAGGAGGGGGTTGGGACAGGGTAGCTACAGGACAGCCATTTTAGGAGGGGGTTGGGACAGGGTAGCTACAGGATAGCCATTTTAGGAGGGGGTTGGGACAGGGTAGCTACTGGACAGCCATTTTAGGAGGGGGTTGGGACAGGGTAGCTACAGGACAGCCATTTTAGGAGGGGGTTGGGACAGGGTAGCTACAGGACAGCCATTTTAGGAGGGGGTTGGGACAGGGTAGCTACAGGACAGCCATTTTAGGAGGGGGTTGGGACAGGGTAGCTACAGGACAGCCATTTTAGGAGGGGGTTGGGACAGGGTAGCTACTGGACAGCCATTTTAGGAGGGGGTTGGGACAGGGTAGCTACAGGACAGCCATTTTAGGAGGGGGTTGGGACAGGGTGGCTACATCGAAGGTTTAAATTATATTTGTCTCAGGGTTTATTTTGATAACATGCGTGACAATCAGCTTTTTCCAACTTTTATGTCACCTAGCTTACCTGTGTTACTTACCACTTACTACCACTTAGCTAACCTGGGTTACTAACCACTTAGCTTATCTGGGTTACTTACCACTTAGCTTACCTGTGTTACTTAGCTTATCTGGGTTACTTACCACTTAGCTTACCTGTGTTACTTACCACTTACTACCACTTAGCTTATCTGGGTTACTAACCACTTAGCTTATCTGGGTTACTTACCACTTAGCTTATCTGGGTTACTTACCTGGGTTACTTTCCACTTAGCTTATCTGGGTTACTTACCACTTAGCTTATCTGGGTTACTTACCACTTAGCTTATCTGGGTTACTTACCACTTAGCTTACCTGGGTTACTTACCACTTAGCTTACCTAGGTTACCTACCACCTATCTTACCTGGGTTACTTACCACTTAGCTTGTCTTGGTTACTTACCACTTAGCTTATCTGGGTTACTTACCACTTATCTTACCTGGGTTACTTACCACCTAGCTTACCTGGGTTACTTACCACCTAGCTTACCTGGGTAACTTACCACCTATCAAACCTGGGTTACCTACCACCTATCTTACCTGGGTTACCTACCACCTATCTTACCTGGGTTACTTACCACCTATCTAACCTGGGTTACCTACCACCTATCTAACCTGGGTTACCTACCACCTATCTAACCTGGGTTACCTACCACCTAGTTTACTTGATTGACAAAACATGTTATGATTGTAAATGCTGAGTGGGCGGAGACATGTGACTTATTAAAGCTTTATGGGTTCATGAAGAATAGTATTGTGTTGCGCTCCCCCTTGGGTTCGTGCCGTGGGGTAGATCTTCGTGGGCTATGCTCAGCCTTGGGTTCATGAAGAATATATCAATAGGGGTGTAGTATATCCTATTAGATAGCCAATGAGCTAATAGATAGCCAATGAGCTAATAGATAACCAATGAGCTAATAGATAGCCAATGAGCTAATAGATAACCAATGAGCTAATAGATAACAAATGAGCTAATAGATAACCAATGAGCTAATAGATAGCCAATGAGCTAATAGATAGCCAATGAGCTAATAGATAGCCAATGAGCTAATAGATAGCCAATGAGCTAATAGATAACCAATGAGCTAATAGATAGCCAATGAGCTAATAGATAGCCAATAGATAGCCAATGAGCTAATAGATAGCCAATGAGCTAATAGATAGCCAATGAGCTAATAGATAGCCAATAAGCTAATAGATAGCCAATGAGCTAATAGATAGCCAATGAGCTAATAGATAGCCAATGAGCTAATAGATAGCCAATGAGCTAATAGATAGCCAATGAGCTAATAGATAGCCAATGAGCTAATAGATAGCCAATGAGCTAATAGATAGCCAATGAGCTAATAGATAACCAATGAGCTAATAGATAACCAATGAGCTAATAGATAGCCAATGAGCTAATAGATAGCCAATAGATAGCCAATGAGCTAATAGATAGCCAATGAGCTAATAGATAGCCAATGAGCTAATAGATAACCAATGAGCTAATAGATAGCCAATGAGCTAATAGATAACCAATGAGCTAATAGATAGCCAATGAGCTAATAGATAGCCAATGAGCTAATAGATAACCAATGAGCTAATAGATAACCAATGAGCTAATAGATAGCCAATGAGCTAATAGATAGCCAATAGATAGCCAATGAGCTAATAGATAGCCAATGAGCTAATAGATAGCCAATGAGCTGGGCTTTACGGGAGTATCCGGAAACCATGTATCTGTCATAAAATGTAGCTACAACAGCATGTCTTTTCATTTTGGACAAAAATTATAGGGGGGCGGCAGCGTAGCCTAGTGGTTAGAGTGTAGAGGTGGCAGGGTAGCCTAGTGGTTAGAGTGTAGAGGCGGCAGGTAGCCTAGTGGTTAGAGTGTTGGACTAGTAACCGGAAGGTTGCGAGTTCAAACCCCCGAGCTGACAAGGTACAAATCTGTCGTGCTGCCCCTGAACAGGCAGTTAACCCACTGTTCCCAGGCCGTCATTGAAAATAAGAATGTGTTCTTAACTGACTTGCCTGGTTAAATAAAGGTTAAAAAAAAATATAATAATAATAATAATGATTTCAGAGTTATGAAGTTGTGAAAACTGGTTGTTTTGGAAATGTTGAACTTATAATATGCCTACTAATACTGGAAAAGCTAAATCAAAGTCCAAGTATACACATATACATGTGACGATATTCTTGCAGAAAAATGTAATTTGAATGTAAATGTCTCCTTCACGATTTGCCCAAATGTACCTGGGTGACTTCGCACTAAGAGTCTTGTTGTTTACTCATACTTCAAATTATCCATCTGAAACTTTGCACGTACACTGCTGCCATCTTGTGGACACTATCGGAATTACAACCCGAGTGATGGCTAGAACTATGACCTTTCTGTTGCATTTCAAAGATGGCGGTAGAAAAACACAGGTTGTTTTTTCCTTTGTATTTTCTTCTACCATATAACAGCTTCTATCTCCATCAGACTGATAAACAGCTTCTATCTCAAGGCCATCAGACTGATAAACAGCTTCTATCTCCATCAGACTGATAAACAGCTTCTATCTCAAGGCCATCAGACTGATAAACAGCTTCTATCTCCATCAGACTGATAAACAGCTTCTATCTCCATCAGACTGATAAACAGCTTCTATCTCCATCAGACTGTTAAACAACTTCTATCTCAAGGCCATCAGACTGATAAACAGCTTCTATCTCCATCAGACTGATAAACAGCTTCTATCTCCATCAGACTGATAAACAGCTTCTATCTCCATCAGACTGTTAAACAACTTCTATCTCAAGGCCATCAGACTGATAAACAGCTTCTATCTCCATCAGACTGTTAAACAACTTCTATCTCAAGGCCATCAGACTGATAAACAGCTTCTATCTCCATCAGACTGATAAACAGCTTCTATCTCCATCAGACTGATAAACAGCTTCTATCTCCATCAGACTGATAAACAGCTTCTATCTCCATCAGATTGATAAACAGCTTCTATCTCCATCAGACTGTTAAACAGCTTCTATCTCCATCAGACTGATAAACAGCTTCTATCTCCATCAGACTGATAAACAGCTTCTATCTCCATCAGACTGATAAACAGCTTCTATCTCAAGGCCATCAGACTGATAAACAGCTTCTATCTCAAGGTCATCAGACTGATAAACAGCTTCTATCTCCATCAGACTGATAAACAGCTTCTATCTCCATCAGACTGATAAACAGCTTCTATCTCCATCAGACTGATAAACAGCTTCTATCTCCATCAGACTGATAAACAGCTTCTATCTCAAGGCCATCAGACTGATAAACAGCTTCTATCTCAGACTGGCCATCATCAGACTGATAAACAGCTTCTATCTCAAGGCCATCAGACTGATAAACAGCTTCTATCTCCATCAGACTGTAAACAGCTTCTATCTCAAGGCCATCAGACTGTTAAACAGGCACCACTAACATTGAGTGGCTGCTGCCAACACACTGACTCAACTCCAGCCACTTTAATAATGGGAATTGATGGGAAATTATGTAAAATATATCACTAGCCACTTTAAACAATGCTACCTAATATAATGTTTACATACCCTACATTATTCATCTCATATGTATTTACTGTACTCTATATCATCTACTGTATCTTGCCTATGCTGCTCTGTACCATCACTCATTCATATATCTTTATGTACATATTCTTTATCCCCCTACACTTGTGTGTATAAGACAGTAGTTTTGGAATTGTTAGTTAGATTACTTGTTGGTTATTACTGCACTGTCTGAACTAGAAGAACAAGCATTTCGCTACACTCACATTAACATCTGCTAACCATGTGTATGGGACAAATAAAATTTGATTTGATTTGATTAGATTTTGTGTTATATTCTTCTACATTCATTTCACATTTCCACAAACTTCAAAGAGTTTCCTTTCAAATGGTACCAATAATATGCATATCCTTGCTTCAGGGCCTGAGCTACAGGCAGTTAGATTTGGGTCATTTAGGTCGAACAATGTAAAAATGGGGTATATCCCTTTTGGAAGAACAGACCCTGTATATAGTCACCTTCCCCCTATATATATCTACCTCCATCACTCCAGTATCCCTGTCACCTTCCCCCTATACATATCTACCTTCATCACTCCAGTATCCCTGTACATTGTTAATATGGTACTGACCCTGTATATAGTCAACTTACCCCTATATATATGTACCTCCATCACTCCAGTATCCCTGTCACCTTACCCCTATATATATCTACCTCCATCACTCCAGTAACTCTGTCTCCTTCCCCCTATACATATCTACCTACATCACTCCAGTATCCCTGTCTCCTTCCCCCTATACATATCTACCTCCATCACTCCAGTATCCCTGTCTCCTTCCCCCTATATATATCTACCTCCATCACTCCAGTATCCCTCCCACCCACCCCTATATATATCTACCTCCATCACTCCAGTATCCCTGCCCCTTACCCCTATATATATCTACCTCCATCACTCCAGTATCCCTGCCCCCTTACCCCTATATATATCTACCTCCATCACTCCAGTATCCCTGCCCCCTTACCCCTATATATATCTACCTCCATCACTCCAGTATCCCTGCCCCCTTACCCCTATATATATCTACCTCC
>NC_088401.1:2768614-2803614 GCF_034236695.1 Oncorhynchus nerka | reverse complement strand
ACCCCCACTACCACTACTATCCCTACTACCCCCTACCCTATTACCCCCCACTACCACTATTATCCTACTACCCCACTACCACTACTATCCTACTACCACCACTACCACTACTATCCTACTACCCCACTACCACTACTATCCTACTACCCCCACTACCACTACTATCCCTACTACCCCCACTACCCTACTACCCTATTACCCCCACTACCACTACTATCCTACTACCCCCACTACCACTACTATCCTATTACCCCCACTACCACTACTATCCTACTACCCCACTACCACTACTATCCCACTACCCCCACTACCACTACTATCCTACTACCCCACTACCACTACTACATCCTACTACCCCCACTACCACTACTATCCCACTACTCCCCACTACCACTACTATCCTACTACCCCCACTACTACCACTACCCTACTACCCCACTACCACTACTATCCTACTACCCCCACTACCACCACTACCCTATTACCCCCACTACCACTACTACCCTATTACCCCCACTACCACTACTATCCTACTACCCCACTTCCACTACTATCCTATTACCCCACTACCCTATTACCCCCACTACCACTACTATCCTACTACCCCCACTACCACTACTATCCTACTACCCCCACTACCACTACTATCCTACTACCCACTACCACTACTATCCTACTACCCCACTACCACTATTATCCTACTACCCCCCACTACCACTACTATCCTACTACCCCCAATACCACTACTACCTATTACCCCCACTACCACTACTATCCTACTACTCCCACTACCACTACTATCCCTACTACCCCCACTACCCTATTACCCCCCACTACCACTACTATCCTACTACCCCCACTACCACTACTATCCTACTACCACCACTACCACTACTATCCTACTACCCCCACTACCACTACTATCCTACTACCCCCACTACCACTACTATCCCTACTACCCCCACTACCCTACTACCCTATTACCCCCACTACCACTACTATCCTACTACCCCCCACTACCACTACTATCCTATTACCCCCACTACCACTACTATCCTACTACCCCACTACCACTACTATCCCACTACCCCCACTACCACTACTATCCTACTACCCCACTACCACTACTATCCTACTACCCCCACTACCACTACTATCCTACTACCCCACTACCACTACTATCCTACTACCCCCCCACTACTACCCCCCCACTACCACTACTATCCTACTACCCCACTACCACCACTATCCTATTACCCCCACTACCACTACTATCCTACTACCCCACTACCACTACTATCCTACTACCCCCCACTACCACCTACTATCCTATTACCCCCACTACCACTACTATCCTACTACCCCACTACCACTACTATCCTACTACCCCCACTACCCTATTACCCCCACTACCACTACTATCCTACTACTACCCTATTACCCCCACTACCCTATTACCCCACTACCACTACTATCCCTACTACCCTATTACCCCCACTACCACTACTATCCCTACTACCCTATTACCCCCACTACCCCCACTACCCTACTACCCTATTACCCCCACTACCACTACTATCCCTACTACCCCCACTACCCTACTACCCTATTACCCCCACTACCACTACTACCCCACTACCCCCACTACCCTACTACCCTATTACCCCCACTACCACTATCCCTACTACCCCCACTACCCTACTACCCTATTACCCCCACCACCACTACTACCCCACTACCCTACTACCCCATTACCCCCCACTACGACTACTATCCTATTACCCCACTACCACTACTATCCCTACTACCCCACTACCCTACTACCCTATTACCACCACTACCACTACTATCCCTACAACCCCACTACCACTACTATCCCTACTACCCCCACTACCACTACTATCCTATTACCCCCACTACCACTACTATCCCTACTACCCCCACTACCACCACTACCCTATTACCCCCACTACCACTACTATCCCTACTACCCTATTACCCCCACTACCACTACTACCCTATTACCCCCACTACCACTACTACCCCTATTACCCCCACTACCACTACTACCCTATTACCCCCACTACCACTACTATCCCTACTACCCCCACTACCACTACTACCCTATTACCCCCCACTACCACTACTATCCTACTCCACCACTACCACTACTATCCTACTACCCCACTACCACTACTATCCTGCTACCCCACTACCACTACTATCCCATTACCCCCACTACCACTACTATCCTACTACCCCCACTACCACTACTATCCTACTACCCCCACTACCACTACTATCCTACTACCCCCACTACCACTACTATCCTACTACCCACTACCACTACTATCCTACTACCCCCACTACCACTACTATCCTACTACCCCCCACTACCACTACTACCCTACTACCCCACTACCACTACTACCCTACTACCGCCATCACCACTACTATCCTACTACCCACTACCACTACTATCCTACTACCCCACTACCACTACTATCCTACTACCCCCACTACCACTACTACCCTACTACCCCCCACTACCACTACTACCCTACTACCGCCATCACCACTACTATCCTACTACCCACTACCACTACTATCCTACTACCCCCACTACCACTACTATCCTACTACCCACTACCACTACTATCCTACTACCCCCACTACCACTACTATCCCACTACCCCCACTACCACTACTACCCTACTACCCCCACTACCACTACTACCCTACTACCCCCCACTACCACTACTACCCACTACCACTACTATCCTATTACCACCACTACCACTACTATCCTATTACCCCCACTACCACTACTATCCTACTACCCACTACCACTACTACCCTACTACCCCCCACTACCACTACTACCCACTTCCACTACTATCCTATTACCACCACATACCACTACTATCCCTATTACCCCCACTACCACTACTATCCTACTACCCACTATCACTACTATCCACTACCCCCACTACCACTACTATCCTACCACTACCACCACTACCACTACTATCCTATTACCCCACTACCACTACTATCCTACTACCCCCACTACCACTACTATCCTACTACCCCCACTACCACTACTACCCTACTACCCCCCACTACCACTACTACCATACTATCCCCCACTACCACTACTACCCCTACTACCCCCACTACCACTACTATCCCTACTACCCCCACTACCACTACTATCCTACTACCACCACTACCACTACTATCCTACTACCCCACTACCACTACTATCCTATTACCACCACACCACTACTATCCTACTACCACCACTACCACTACTATCCTACTACCCCACTACCACTACTATCCCTACTACCCCCCACTACCACTACTATCCCTACTACCCCCACTACCACTACTATCCCTACTATCCTATTACCCCCCCACTACCACTACTATCCCTACTACCCCCACTACCCTATTACCCCCACTACCACTACTATCCCTACTACCCTATTACCCCCACTACCACTACTATCCCTACTACCCTATTACCCCCCACTACCCCCACTACCCTACTACCCTATTACCCCCACTACCACTACTATCCTACTACCCCAACTACCACTACTATCCTACTACCCCCCACTACCACTACTACCCTACTACCCCCACTACCACTACTACCCTACTACCCCCCACTACCACTACTACCCACTACCACTACTATCCTATTACCACCACTACCACTACTATCCTATTACCCCCACTACCAATACTATCCTACTACCCACTACCACTACTACCCTACTACCCCCACTACCACTACTACCCACTACCACTACTATCCTATTACCCCCACTACCACTACTATCCCACTACCCCCACTACCACTACTATCCTACTACCCCACTACCACTACTATCCTACTACCCCCACTACCACTACTATCCTACTACCCCCACTACCACTACTATCCTACTACCCCCACTACCACTACTATCCTACTACCCCCACTACCACTACTATCCTACTACCCCACTACCACTACTACCCTACTACCCCCACTACCACTACTATCCTACTACCCCCCACTACCACTACTATCCTACTACCCCCACTACCACTACTATCCCTACTACCCCACTACCACTACTACCCTACTACCCCACTACCACTACTATCCTACTACCCCCACTACCACTACTATCCTACTACCCCCACTACCACTACTATCCTATTACCCCCACTACCACTAATATCCTACTACCACCACTACCACTACTATCCTACTACCCACTACCACTACTATCCTACTACCCCCACTACCCTACTACCCTATTACCCCCACTACCACTACTACCCCCACTACCCCCACTACCCTACTACCCTATTACCCCCACTACCACTACTATCCCTACTACCCCCACTACCCTACTACCCTATTACCCCCCACCACCACTACTACCCCCACTACCCTACTACCCTATTACCCCCACTACCACTACTATCCTATTACCCCCACTACCACTACTATCCCTACTACCCCCACTACCCTACTACCCTATTACCCCCACTACCACTACTATCCCTACAACCCCCACTACCACTACTATCCCTACTACCCCACTACCACTACTATCCTATTACCCCACTACCACTACTATCCCTACTACCCCCACTACCACCACTACCCTATTACCCCCCACTACCACTACTATCCCTACTACCCTATTACCCCCACTACCACTACTACCCTATTACCCCCACTACCACTACTACCCTATTACCCCCACTACCACTACTACCCTATTACCCCCACTACCACTACTATCCCTACTACCCCCACTACCACTACTACCCTATTACCCCCACTACCACTACTATCCTACTACCACCACTACCACTACTATCCTACTACCCCACTACCACTACTATCCTGCTACCCCCACTACCACTACTATCCTATTACCCCCCACTACCACTACTATCCTACTACCCCCACTACCACTACTATCCTACTACCCCACTACCTCTACTATCCTACTACCCCCACTACCACTACTATCCTACTACCCACTACCACTACTATCCTACTACCCCACTACCACTACTATCCTACTACCCACTACCACTACTATCCCTATTACTACCCCACTACCACTACTATCCTACTACCCCCACTACCACTACTACCCTACTACCCCCACTACCACTACTACCCCCACTACCGCCATCACCACTACTATCCTACTACCCACTACCACTACTATCCTACTACCCCCACTACCACTACTATCCTACTACCCCCCACTACCACTACTACCCTACTACCCCCCACTACCACTACTACCCTACTTACCGCCCATCACCACTACTATCCTACTACCCACTACCACTACTATCCTACTACCCCCACTACCACTACTATCCTACTACCCACTACCACTACTATCCTACTACCCCCACTACCACTACTATCCTACTACCACCACTACCACTACTATCCTATTACCCCCACTACCACTACTATCCTATTACCCCCACTACCACTACTATCCTACTACCCCCACTACCACTACTACCCTACTACCCCCACTACCACTACTACCCTACTACCCCCACTACCACTACTACCCACTACCACTACTATCCTATTACCACCACTACCACTACTATCCTATTACCCCCACTACCAATACTATCCTACTACCCACTACCACTACTACCCTACTACCCCCACTACCACTACTACCCACTACCACTACTATCCTATTACCACCACATACCACTACTATCCTATTACCCCCACTACCACTACTATCCTACTACCCACTATCACTACTATCCTACTACCCCCACTACCACTACTATCCTACTACCACCACTACCACTACTATCCTATTACCCCCACTACCACTACTATCCTATTACCCCCCACTACCACTACTATCCTACTACCCCCCACTACCACTACTACCCTACTACCCCCACTACCACTACTACCCTACTACCCCCCACTACCACTACTATCCCTACTACCCCATCCCTACTACCCCACTACCACTACAATCCTACTACCCCCACTCCCACTACTATCCTACTACCACCACTACCACTACTATCCTATTACACCCACTACCACTACTATCCTACTACCACCATCACCACTACTATCCTACTACCCCCACTACCACTACTATCCCTACTACCCCCACTACCACTACTATCCCTACTACCCTATTACCCCCCACTACCACTACTACCCCCACTACCCTATTTCCCCACTACCACTACTATCCCTACTACCCCCCACTACCCCACTACCCTATTACCCCCACTACCACTACTATCCCTACTACCCTATTACCCCCCACTACCACTATTATCCCTACTCCCTATTACCCCACTACCCCCACTACCCTACTACCCTATTACCCCACTACCACTACTATCCTACTACCCCAACTACCACTACTATCCTACTACCCCCACTACCACTACTACCCTACTACCCCCACTACCACTACTACCCTACTACCCCCACTACCACTACTACCCACTACCACTACTATCCCATTACCACCACTACCACTACTATCCTATTACCCCACTACCAATACTATCCTACTACCCACTACCACTACTACCCTACTACCCCCCACTACCACTACTACCCCTACTACCACTACTATCCCTATTACCCCACTACCACTACTATCCCACTACCCCCACTACCCCACCACTACTATCCCTACTACCCTATTACCCCCACTACCCCTATCCCTATACCCCCACTATACTACTCCCCACTACCACTACTATCTACTACCCCCACTACCACTACTATCCTACTACCCCCACTACCACTACTATCCTACTACCCCCCCCCACTACCACTACTATCCCTACTACCCCCACTACCAGTACTACCCTACTACCCCCACTACCACTACCCATTATCCCACTACTACCCCCACTACCCCCACTACCACTACTATCCTATTACCCCCACTACCACTACCACTACTATCCCTACTACCCCCACTACCACTAATATCCACTACCCTACTACCCTATTACCCCCACTACCACTACTATCCCTACTACCCCACTACCACTACTATCCTATTACCCTCCTACTACTACTATCCCTACTACCCCCACTACTATCCTACTACCCTATTACCCCACTACCACTACTATCCCTACTACCCCCACTACCACTACTATCCCTACTACCCCCACTACCACTACTATCCTATTACCCCCACTACCACTACTATCCCTACTACCACCACTACCACTACTATCCTATACCCACTACCACTACTATCCTACTACCCACTACCACTACTATCCCTACTACCACCACTACCCACTACTACCACTACTATCCCTACTACCCATTACCACTACTCATTACCCCACTACCCTTACTATCCCTACCACTACTATCCCTATTACCCCCCACTACCACTACTATCCTACTACCCCACTACCACTACTATCCTACTACCCCACTACCACTACTATCCTACTACCCCACTACCACTACTATCCCCCCACTACCACTACTATCCCTACTTACTCCCACTTACCACTACTCCTCCTATTACCCCCACTACCACTACTATCCTATTACCCCCACTACCACTACTATCCCACTACCCCACTACCACTATTATCCCTACTACCACTACTATCCTACCCTATCTACCCCCACTACCACTACTATCCTACTACCCCCACTACCACTACTATCCTACTACCCACTACCACTACTATCCTACTACCCCACTACCACTACTATCCTACTACCACCACTACCACTACTACTACCCCCACTACCACTACTATCTTACTACCCCACTACCACTACTATCCCTACTACCCTATTACCCCCACTACCACTACTATCCCTACTACCCTATTACACTACCACTACTACTCCTACTACCCCCACTACCCTATTACCCCCACTACCACTACTATCCCTACTACCCTATTACCCCCACTACCACTACTATCCTACTACCCCCACTACCACTACTATCCCTACTACCCTATTACCCCCACTACCACTACTATCCCTACTACCCCCACTACCACTACTATCCTATTACCCCCACTACCCCACTACCCCACTCCCTACTACCACTACTACCCTATTACCCCACTACCACTACTATCCTACTACCCCCACTACCACTACTATCCCTACTACCCCCACTACCACTACTATCCTACTACCCCCACTACCACTACTATCCTACTACCCCCACTACCACTACTATCCTACTACCCCACTACCACTACTATCCTACTACCCCCACTACCACTACTATCCCACTACCACTACTATCCTACTACCCACTACCACTACTATCCTACTACCCCACTACCACTACTATCCCTACCACCACTACCACTACTATCCCTCCCCACTACCACTACTATCCTACTACCCCACTACTATCCTACTACCACCACCACCACTACCCCCACTACCCCCACTACCCTATTACCCCCACTACCACTACTATCCTACTACCCCCACTACCACTACTATCCTACTACCCCCACTACCACTACTATCCTACTACCCCACTACCACTACTATCCCACTACCACTACTATCCTACTACCCCCACTACCCCACTACCACTACTATCCCTACCACTACTATCCCCACTACCCACTACCACTACTACCCACTACCACTACTATCCTACTACCACCACTACCACTACTATCCTACTACCACCACTACCACTACTATCCCTACTACCCCCACTACCACTACTATCCCACTACCCCACTACCACTACTATCCTACTACCACCACTACCACTACTATCCTACTACCACCACTACCACTACTATCCTATTACCCCCACTACCACTACTATCCTACTACTACCCCCACTACTATCCTACTACCACCACTACCACTACCCTACTACCCCCACTACCACTACTATCCTACTACCCCCACTACCACTACTATCCTACTACCACCACTACCACTACTATCCTATTACCCCCCACTACCACTACTATCCTACTACCCCACTACCACTACTATCCTACTACCCCCACTACCACTACTATCCTATTACCCCCACTACCACTACTATCCTACTACCACCACTACCACTACTATCCTACTACCCCCACTACCACTACTATCCTACTACCCCCACTACCACTACTATCCCACTACCACTACTATCCTATACCACCACTACCACTACTATCCTACTACCCCACTACTACTACTATCCTACTACCCCCACTACCACTACTATCCCACTACTACTATCCTATTACCCCCACTACCACTACTATCCTACTACCCCACTACCACTACTATCCTACTACCCCCACTACCACTACTATCCTATTACCCCCCACTACCACTACTATCCTACTACCACCATCACCACTACTATCCTACTACCCCCACTACCACTACTATCCTACTACCCCCATCACCACTACTATCCTACTACCACCACTACCACTACTATCCTACTACCCCCACTACCACTACTATCCTATACCCCCACTACCACTACTATCCTACCACCCACTACCACTACTTGTATCCTACAACCCACTACCACTACTATCCTACTACCCCACTACCACTACTATCCTACTACCCACTACCACTACTATCCTACTACCCCACTACCACTACTATCCTACCCCCACTACCACTACTATCCTACTACCCCCACTTACTATCCCACTACCACTACTATCCTACTACCCCCACTACCACTACTATCCTACTACCCCACTACCACTACTATCCTACTACCCCACTACCACTACTATCCCACTACCACTACTATCCTACTACCACCACTACCACTACTATCCTACTACCCCCACTACCACTACTATCCTACTACCCCACTACCACTACTATCCCACTACCACTACTATCCTACTACCACCACTACCACTACTATCCTACTACCACCACTACCACTACTATCCCTACTACCCCACTACCACTACTATCCTACTACCCCCACTACCACTACTATCCTACTACCACTACTACCACTATCCCATACCACCACTACCACTACTATCCTATTACCCCCACTACCACTACTATCCTACTACCCCACTACCACTACTATCCTACTACCACCACTACCACTACTATCCTACTACCCCCACTACCACTACTATCCTACTACCCCCACTACCACTACTATCCTACTACCACCACTACCACTACTATCCTACTACCCCCACTACCACTACTATCCTATTACCCCCACTACCACTACTATCCTACTACCCCCACTACCACTACTATCCTACTACCACCACTACCACTACTATCCTACTACCCCACTACCACTACTATCCTACTACCCCCACTACCACTACTATCCTACTACCACCACTACCACTACTATCCTGTTACCCCCACTACCACTACTATCCTACTACCCCCACTACCACTACTATCCTACTACCCCACTACCACTACTATCCTATTACCCCACTACCACTACTATCCTACTACCCCACTACCACTACTATCCTACTACCCCCACTACCACTACTATCCTACTACCCCACTACCACTACTATCCCACTACCACTACTATCCTACTACCACCACTACCACTACTATCCTACTACCCACTACTACTACTATCCTACTACCCCCACTACCACTACTATCCTACTACCACTACTATCCTACTACCCCACTACCACTACTATCCTATTACCCCCACTACCACTACTATCCTACTACCCCACTACCACTACTATCCTACTACCCCCACTACCACTACTATCCTACTACCACCATCACCACTACTATCCTACTACCCCCACATACCACTACTATCCTACT
The DNA here is from genome assembly GCF_034236695.1 of Oncorhynchus nerka. Classification (NCBI taxonomy): domain Eukaryota; kingdom Metazoa; phylum Chordata; class Actinopteri; order Salmoniformes; family Salmonidae; genus Oncorhynchus; species Oncorhynchus nerka. The sequence continues at coordinate 2,792,744 of NC_088401.1, read as the reverse complement.
ACCCCATCACCACTACTATCCTACTACCACCACTACCACTACTATCCTACTACCCCACTACCACTACTATCCTACTACCCCCACTACCACTACTATCCTACTACCCCCACTACCACTACTATCCTACTACCCCACTACCACTACTATCCTACTACCCCCACTACCACTACTATCCTATTACCCACTACCACTACTATCCTACTACCCCCACTACCACTACTATCCTACTACCACTACCACTAAAATCCTACTACCCCCACTACCACTACTATCCTACTACCCACCACTACCACTACTATCCCCACTACCACTACCACTACTAACCTACTACCCCCACTACCACTACTATCCTACTACCCCCACTACCACTACTATCCTACTACCCCCACTACCACTACTATCCCACTACCACTACTATCCTACTACCCCACTACCACTACTATCCTACTACCACCACTACCACTACTATCCTATTACCCCCACTACCACTACTATCCCACTACCACTACTATCCTACTACCCCACTACCACTACTATCCTACTACCACCACTACCACTACTATCCCCTACCCCCACTACCACTACTATCCTACTACCCCCCTACCACTACTATCCTACTACCACCACTACCACTACCCACTATCCCTACTACCACCACTATCCACTACTATCCCACTACCCTATTACCCCTATACCCCCACTACCACTACTATCCTACTACCCCACTACCACTACTATCCTACTACCCCACTACCACTACTATCCTACTACCCCCACTACCACTACTATCCTACTACCCCACTACCACTACTATCCTACTACCCCCACTACCACTACTATCCTACTACCCCCACTACCACTACTATCCTATTACCCCCACTACCACTACTATCCTATTACCCCCACTACCACTACTATCCTACTACCCCCACTACCACTACTATCCCACTACCACTACTATCCTACTACCCCCACTACCACTACTATCCTACTACCCCACTACCACTACTATCCTACTACCCCCACTACCACTACTATCCTACTACCCCCACTACCACTACTATCCTACTACCCCACTACCACTACTATCCCACTACCACTACTATCCTACTACCCCCACTACCACTACTATCCTACTACCCCCACTACCACTACTATCCTACTACCCCACTACCACTACTATCCCACTACCACTACTATCCTACTACCACCACTACCACTACTATCCTACTACCCCCACTACCACTACTATCCCTACTACCCCACTACCACTACTATCCTACTCCCTACCACTACTACCTACTACCCCACTACCACTACTATCCTACTACCACCACTACCACTACTATCCTACTACCCCCACTACCACTACTATCCTACTACCCCACTACCACTACTATCCTACTACCACCACTACCACTACTATCCTACTACCCCACTACCACTACTATCCTACTACCCCACTACCACTACTATCCTACTACCCCCACTACCACTACTATCCTACTACCCTACTATCCACTACCACTACCCTACTACCCCCACTACCACTACTATCCTACTACCCCCACTACCACTACTATCCTACTACCACCACTACCACTACTATCCTACTACCCCCACTACCACTACTATCCTACTACCCCCACTACCACTACTATCCTACTACCCCCACTACCACTACCACCCTACCACTACTACCACTACCACTACTACTACTATCCTACTACCCCCACTACCCTACTATCCTACTACCCCACTACCACTACTACTACCCTACTACCCCCACTACCACTACTATCCTACTACCCCCACTACCACTACTATCCTACTACCCCCACTACCACTACTATCCTACACTACCACTACTATCCTACTACCCCCACTACCACTACTATCCTACTACCCCCACTACCACTACTATCCTACTACCCCACTACCACTACTATCCTACTACCCACTACCACTACTATCCTACTACCCACTACCACTACTATCCTACTACCCCACTACCACTACTATCCTACTACCCCACTACCACTACTATCCTACTACCCCCACTACCACTACTATCCTACTACCACCACTACCACTACTTCCTACTACCCACTACCACTACTATCCTACTACCCCACCCACTACTATCCTACTACCCCCTACCCTACTACCCCCTACCACTACTATCCTACTACCCCCACTACCACTACTATCCTACTACCCCCCTACCACTACTATCCTACTACCCCCATACCACTACTATCCCACTACTACCCCCCACTACCACTACTATCCTACTACCCCCACTACCACTACTATCCTACTACCCCACTACCACTACTATCCCACTACCACTACTACCACTACTACCACTCCACTACTTACCCCCACTACCACTACTATCCTACTACCCCCCACTACCACTACTATCCTACTACCCCGCTACCACTACTATCCTATCCACCACTACCACACTACCACTACTATCCTACTACCACTACTACCACTACCCCACTACCACTACTATCCTACTACCACCACTACCACTACTATCCTACTACCCCACTACCACTACTATCCTACTACCCCACTACCACTACTATCCTACTACCCCCACTACCACTACTATCCTACTACCCCCACTACCACTACTATCCTACTACCCCCTCCACTACCACTACTATCCCACTACCACTACTATCCTATTACCACCACTACCACTACTATCCTACTACCACCACTACCACCCACTACTCCCTACCTACTACCACCACTACCACTACTATCCTACTACCCACTACCACTACTATCCTACTACCCCACTACCACTACTATCCTACTACCACCACTACCACTACTATCCTATTACCCCCACTACCACTACTATCCTACCCCCACTACCACCACTACCACTACTATCCTACTACCACCACTACCACTACTATCCTACTACCCCACTACCACTACTATCCTACTACCCCCACTACCACTACTATCCTACTACCACCACTACCACTACTATCCTGTTACCCCCCACTACCACTACTATCCTACTACCCCCGCTACCACTACTATCCTACTACCCCCACTACCACTACTATCCTATTACCCCCACTACCACTACTATCCTACTACCACCACTACCACTACTATCCTACTACCCCCACTACCACTACTATCCTACTACCCCCACTACCACTACTATCCCACTACCACTACTATCCTACTACCACCACTACCACTACTATCCTACTACCCACTACTACTACTATCCTACTACCCCCACTACCACTACTATCCTACTACCACTACTATCCTACTACCCCCACTACCACTACTATCCTACTACCCCCACTACCACTACTATCCTACTACCCCCACTACCACTACTATCCTATTACCCCCCACTACCACTACTATCCTACTACCACCATCACCACTACTATCCTACTACCCCACTACCACTACTATCCTACTACCCCCATCACCACTACTATCCTACTACCACCACTACCACTACTATCCTACTACCCCCACTACCACTACTATCCTACTACCCCCACTACCACTACTATCCTACTACCCACTACCACTACTATCCTACAACCCACTACCACTACTATCCTACTACCCCCACTACCACTACTATCCTACTACCCACTACCACTACTATCCTACTACCCCCACTACCACTACTATCCTACTACCACCACTACCACTAAAATCCTACTACCCCCACTACCACTACTATCCTACTACCACCACCACCACTACTATCCTATTACCCCCACTACCCTATTACCCCCCACTACCACTACTAACCTACTACCCCCACTACCACTACTATCCTACTACCCCCCACTACCACTACTATCCTACTACCCCCACTACCACTACTATCCCACTACCACTACTATCCTACTACCCCACTACCACTACTATCCTACTACCCCACTACCACTACTATCCTACTACCCCACTACCACTACTATCCCACTACCACTACTATCCTACTACCACCACTACCACTACTATCCTACTACCACCACTACCACTACTATACCTACTACCCCCACTACCACTACTATCCTACTACCCCCGCTACCACTACTATCCTACTACCACCACTACCACTACTATCCTACTACCACCACTATCCTAATACCCCCCACTACCACTACTATCCTACTACCCCCGCTACCACTACTATCCTACTACCACCACTACCACTACTATCCTACTACCCCCACTACCACTACTATCCTACTACCCCCCACTACCACTACTATCCTACTACCACCACTACCACTACTATCCTGTTACCCCCCACTACCACTACTATCCTACTACCCCCGCTACCACTACTATCCTACTACCCCCACTACCACTACTATCCTATTACCCCCACTACCACTACTATCCTACTACCCCCACTACCACTACTATCCCACTACCACTACTATCCTACTACCACCACTACCACTACTATCCTACTACCCACTACCACTACTATCCTACTACCCCCACTACCACTACTATCCTACTACCCCCACTACCACTACTATCCTACTACCCCCACTACCACTACTATCCCACTACCACTACTATCCTACTACCCCCACTACCACTACTATCCTACTACCCCCACTACCACTACTATCCTACTACCCCCACTACCACTACTATCCCACTACCACTACTATCCTACTACCACCACTACCACTACTATCCTACTACCACCACTACCACTACTATCCCTACTACCCCCACTACCACTACTATCCTACTACCCCCGCTACCACTACTATCCTACTACCACCACTACCACTACTATCCTACTACCACCACTACCACTACTATCCTATTACCCCCCACTACCACTACTATCCTACTACCCCCGCTACCACTACTATCCTACTACCACCACTACCACTACTATCCTACTACCCCCACTACCACTACTATCCTACTACCCCCCACTACCACTACTATCCTACTACCACCACTACCACTACTATCCTGTTACCCCCCACTACCACTACTATCCTACTACCCCCACTACCACTACTATCCTACTACCCCCACTACCACTACTATCCTATTACCCCACTACCACTACTCCTACTACCACCACTACCACTACTATCCTACTACCCCCACTACACCACTACTATCCTACTACCCCACTACCACTACTATCCCACTACCACTACTATCCTACTACCACCACTACCACTACTATCCTACTACCCACTACTACTACTATCCTACTACCCCACTACCACTACTATCCTACTACCACTACTATCCTACTACTACTACCACTACTATCCTACTACCCCCACTACCACTACTATCCTACTACCCCCACTACCACTACTACTACTATCCTACTATCCTACCCACCATCACCACTACTATCCTACTACCCCCACTACCACTACTATCCTACTATCCTACCCCCCCACTACCACTACTATCCTACTACCCCCACTACCACTACTATCCTACTACCCACTACCACTACTATCCTACAACCCACTACCACTACTATCCTACTACCCCCACTACCACTACTATCCTACTACCCACTACCACTACTATCCTACTACCCCCACTACCACTACTATCCTACTACCACCACTACCACTAAAATCCTACTACCCCACTACCACTACTATCCTACTACCACCACCACCACCATCCTACTACCCCCACTACCCTATTACCCCCACTACCACTACTAACCTACTACCCCCACTACCACTACTATCCTACTACCCCCCACTACCACTACTATCCTACTACCCCCACTACCACTACTATCCCACTACCACTACTATCCTACTACCCCCACTACCACTACTATCCTACTACCCCCACTACCACTACTATCCTACTACCCCCACTACCACTACTATCCCACTACCACTACTATCCTACTACCACCACTACCACTACTATCCTACTACCACCACTACCACTACTATACCTACTACCCCCACTACCACTACTATCCTACTACCCCCGCTACCACTACTATCCTACTACCACCACTACCACTACTATCCTACTACCACCACTATCCTAATACCCCCCACTACCACTACTATCCTACTACCCCCGCTACCACTACTATCCTACTACCACCACTACCACTACTATCCTACTACCCCCACTACCACTACTATCCTACTACCCCCCACTACCACTACTATCCTACTACCACCACTACCACTACTATCCTACCCCCACTACCACTACTATCCTACTACCCCCGCTACCACTACTATCCTACTACCCCCACTACCACTACTATCCTATTACCCCACTACCACTACTATCCTACTACTACCCTACTACCACTACCACTACTCCTACTACCACCACTACCACTACTATCCTACTACCCACTACCACTACTATCCTACTACCCCACTACCACTACTATCCTACTACCCCCACTACCACTACTATCCTACTACCCCCACTACCACTACTATCCCACTACCACTACTATCCTACTACCACTACCACTACTATCCTACTACCCCCACTACCACTACTATCCTACTACCCCACTACCACTACTATCCCACTACCACTACTATCCTACTACTACCACTACCACTCCCTACTACCACCACTACCACTACTATCCCTACTACCCCCACTACCACTACTCCTACTACCCCGCTACCACTACTATCCTACTACCACCACTACCACTACTATCCTACTACCACCACTACCACTACTATCCTATTACCCCACTACCACTACTATCCTACTACCCCCGCTACCACTACTATCCTACTACCACCACTACCACTACTATCCTACTACCCCACTACCACTACTATCCTACTACCCCCACTACCACTACTATCCTACTACCACCACTACCACTACTATCCTGTTACCCCCACTACCACTACTATCCTACTACCCCGCTACCACTACTATCCTACTACCCCACTACCACTACTATCCTATTACCCCACTACCACTACTATCCTACTACCACCACTACCACTACTATCCTACTACCCCACTACCACTACTATCCTACTACCCCCACTACCACTACTATCCCACTACCACTACCCTACTACCACCACTACCACTACTATCCTAATTATCTCTACTTATTTACTACTACTACTATCCTACTACCCCCACTACCACTACTATCCTCCTATCCTACCCCCACTACCACTACTATCCTACTACCCCACTACCACTACTATCCTACTACCCCCACTACCACTACTATCCTACTACCCCCACCACTACTTCATCCTACTACCACTACTATCCTACTACCCCCACTACCACTACTATCCTACTACCCACTACCACTACTATCCTACTACCCCACTACCACTACTATCCTACTACCCCACTACCACTACTATCCTACTACCCCCACTACCACTACTATCCTACCCCCACTACCACTACTATCCTACTACCCCACTACCACTACTATCCTACTACCCCCACTACCACTACTATCCTACTACCCACTACCACTACTATCCTACACCCCACTACCACTACTATCCTACTACCCCACTACCACTACCTATCCTACTACCCCTACCCCACTACCACTACTACCTACTACCCCACTACCACTACTATCCTACTACCCCCACTACCACTACTAACCTACTACCCCACTACCACTACTATCCTACTACCCCCACTACCACTACTATCCTACTACCCCCACTACCACTACCATCCCACTACCACTACTCCTACTACCCCCACTACCACTACTATCCTACTACCCCACTACCACTACATCCTACTACCCCCACTACCACTACTATCCCACTACCACTACTATCCTACTACCACCACTACCACTACTCCTACTACCACCACTACCACTACTATCCTACTACCCCCACTACCACTACTATCCTACTACCCCCACTACCACTACTATCCTACTACCACCACTACCACTACTATCCTACTATCCCACCCCCACTACCACTACTATCCTACCACTACTATCCTACTACCCCCACTACCACTACTATCCTACTACCCCCACTACCACTACTATCCTACTACCCCACTACCACTACTATCCTACTACCCCCACTACCACTACTATCCCTACTACCCCCACTACCACTACTATCCTACTACCCCACTACCACTACTATCCTACTACCCCACTACCACTACTCCTACTACCCCACTATCCACTACTATCCCACTACCACTACTATCCTACTACCCCCTACTACCACTACTACCCTACTACCCTACTACCACTACTATCCTACTACCCCACTACCACTACTATCATCCACTACCACTACTATCCTACTACCCCCACTACCACGACTATCCTACTACCCCCACTACCACTACTATCCTACTACCACCATCACCACTACTATCCTACTACCCCCACTACCACTACTATCCTACTACCCCCACTACCACTACTATCCTACTACCACCACTACCACTACTATCCTACTACCCCCACTACCACTACTATCCTACTACCCCCACTACCACTACTATCCTACTACCCACTACCACTACTATCCTACTACCCACTACCACTACTATCCTACTACCCCCACTACCCTACTATCCTACTACCCACTACCACTACTATCCTACTACCCCACTACCACTACTATCCTACTACCCACTAAAATCCACTACCCCTACTACTATCCTACTACCCCCACTACCCTACTCCACTACCACTACTATCCTACTACCCCACTACCACTATCCTACTACCCCCACTACCACTACTATCCCTACTACCACTACTATCCACTACCACTACTATCCCCCCACTACCACTACTATCACCCCACTACCACTGCTATCCTACTACCCCCACTACCACTACTATCCTATTACCCCCACTACCACTACTATCCTACTACCACCATCACCACTACTATCCTACTACCCCCACTACCACTATCCTACTACCCCCATCACCACTACTATCCTACTACCACCACTACCACTACTATCCTACTACCCCCACTACCACTACTATCCTACTACCCCACTACCACTACTATCCTACTACCACTACCACTACTATCCTACTACCCACTACCACTACTATCCCACTACCCCACTACCACTACTATCCCTACCCACTACCACTACTATCCTTCTACCCCCACTACCACTACTATCCTACTACCACCACTACCACTACTATCCTACTACCCCCACTACCACTACTATCCTACTACCACCACCACCACTACTATCCTATTACCCCACTACCCCCCCTACCACTACTATCCTACTACCCCACTACCACTACTATCCTACTACCCCCACCCACTACTATCCTACTACCCCCACTACCACTATATCCCACTACCACTACTATCCTGCTACCACTACTATCCTACTACCCCACTACCACTACTATCCTACCCCACCCCCACTACCACTACTATCCTACTACCCCACTACCACTACTATACCTACCACTACTATCCTACTACCCACTACCACTACTATCCTACTATCCTACCCACCACTACCACTACATCCTACTACCCCACTCCACTACTATCCTGCTACCCCACTACCACTACTATCCTACTACCCCCACTACCACTACTATCCTACTACCACCACTACCACTACTATCCTACTACCCCACTACCACTACCACTACTATCCTACTACCACCACTACCCACTACCACTACTCCTACTACCACCACTACCACTACTATCCTATCCCCCACTACCACTACTATCCTACTACCCCGCTACCACTACTATCCTACTACCCCCACTACCACTACTATCCTACTACCCCCACTACCACTACTATCCTACTACCACCACTACCACTACTATCCTACTACCACCACTACCACTACTATCCTACTACCCCCTGCTACCACTACTATCCTACTACCCCACTACCACTACTATCCTACTACCCCACTACCACTACTATCCCACTACCACTACTACCCTACCACTACCACTACTATCCTACTACCCACTACCACTACTATCCTACTACCCCCACTACCACTACTATCCTACTACCCCCACTACCACTACTGTCCTACTACCCCCACTACCACTACTATCCTACTACCACCATCACCACTACTATCCTACTACCCCCACTACCACTACTATCCTACTACCCCCACTACCACTACTATCCTACCCACTACCACTACTATCCTACTACCCACTACCACTACTATCCTACTACCCCACTACCACTACTATCCTACCCACTACCACTGCTATCCTACTACCCCCACTACCACTACTATCCTACTACCACCACTACCACTAAAATCCTACTACCCCACTACCACTACTATCCTACTACCACCATCACCACTACTATCCTATTACCCCCACTACCCTATTACCCCCACTACCACTACTATACTACTACCCCCACTACCACTACACCTACCCCCCACTACCACTACTATCCTACTACCCCACTACCACTACTATCCTACTACCCCCACTACCACTACTATCCTACTACCCACTTCCACTACTATCCTACTACCTCCACTACCACTACTGTCCTACTACCCCACTACCACTATTATCCTACTACCCCCACTACCACTACTATCCTACTACCCCCACTACCACTACTATCCCACTACCCCCACTACCACTACTATCCCTACTACACCCACTACGCTATTACCCCCACTACCACTACTATCCTACTACCCACTTCCACTACTATCCTACTACCTCCACTACCACTACTATCCTACTACCTCCACTACCACTACTATCCTACTACCCCCACTACCACTACTATCCTACTACCCCCACTACCCTATTACCCCCACTACCACTACTATCCTACTACCCCCACTACCACTACTATCCTACTACCCCCACTACCACTACTATCCTACTACCCCACTTTCACTACTATCCTATTACCCCCACTACCACTACTACCCTACTACCCCCACTACCACTACTATCCTACTACCCCCACTACCACTACTATCCTACTACCCCCACTACCACTACTATCCTACTACCCACACTATAATTCAACACTACCACCATCACCACTACTACTAAAATAGTGCACTAAATATGAAATAGTGACATTTGTGACACAGCCACAACCCTTGCAGCACGTCATCCTGGTTATTGTAAAGCGATGCTCGGTGTTAATGAACAGACATGACAATGTGTCTCTTCTACTCTGCTTTCACTAAAATGTGATTTCCTCAGAATGATGTGGCAACCATTTACTCCCATCAGCTCCCCACTGGGGTAATCCCAACGTTAAAATGTCCTATTTAGGTTTGTTTGTTGCTAATGTAAAGTACATTTGAAACATGCTGTTGTGGTGGGAAGAAGAGGGAGATTTTCTTTGGTACACCTTGTTTTTGTTTCTTTATCTATCTGAGCGAACGGAGGGATGTGTTTGAGGCGGTATTTAGAGAGAGGGTGTGGGAGGAGGCTTTAACATCCTTATAGACTGAGACTCCATAGAGGACTCAGCGTGTTAATGCAGAACGGTTGGAGCTCTGAGCTAGCTAAGGGAGACTGTTGATCTAAAGAGAATGGAAAGTACTCTGAAAACGACAGGGGTGTATTGGGTTCGGGATTGTATCTGTGTTTGCATCCCATAACGCGCCTTCCTCGGATAATTATTTTAATTTTTATTTATTTTTCTCGCTTCCCAATTCCAGGCTTCCTACTCAGACCTGTTTCCCCAATCCTACAAATCCCCTCTAACTTTCTGTCTGTGTTTGGGGCCTCCAAAAATCTCCCCTGCTTAGGAAAGTACTTCCCGGTAAGTTGCCTTGTGTTGAGGACTCCCTGACGTTATTTTAAAACCTAAGTACTGTTGAGAAAGAGGAGAAGTGGACTATCATCTATAGCTTTCTTCTCTCCTTCTCTATTCAGGAGACCCTGAGACAGGGTAGCAGGGTACAGGCCCTGGTCTCTCCTTCTCTATTCAGGAGACCCTGAGACACGGTAGCAGGGTACAGGCCCTGGTCTCTCCTTCTCTATTTAGGAGACCCTGAGACAGGGTAGCAGGGTACAGGCCCTGGTCTCTCCTTCTTTATTTAGGAGACCCTGAGACAGGGTAGCAGGGTACAGGCCCTGGTCTCTCCTTCTCTATTCAGGAGGCGCTGAGACAGGGTAGCAGGGTACAGGCCCTGGTCTCTCCTTCTCGATTCAGGAGGCCCTGATACAGGGTTACAGAGTAAAGTCTACACTAGTTGTATTCTGCTCGTGTCACAAACACATTTTGATTTGAGTTGATGGCTACGAAGGCAAAACGCCAAAACACTAGAGAAACTGTGAGCTACAGCAGCAGCAGAACATTGTTTGAGCTCGACCAGCCAAAACAACATAAATATCCTGAAACCGGAAACGGCTACATAACCCTTAAGCCTAACTAGTCGGGGAGAATCTCCATTGGTTCGATGTTTACAGAGGAGGAATTACAAAATATAGAAGTGATAAAAACAAATGTAGCTAGTTTTGGGAAGACAATTCATAGACAAAAGGATGCCTTATCGGTTTCCTGGTTAATCGGAGGAGAGGAGGGCGGAGGAGCCCTGGTCTCCCATTCTCTATTCAGGAGATCCTGAGACAGGGTAGCAGGGTACAAAGGAAGAGCTAATCCAGACTGAACAATGCACACAATGAACCAACTGAACCTCAAAATCCTTTTTGATTCGCTATAGGATGTGTCTTGTAATGTTTTTATTGGCTGATTCTTAAGTGTATGCGTTTCTGTAAATAGTCAGATTTGCCTTAATTTGACAAAGACATTTACATACACACAGAATATGACCTGATGAGATGCTGTTGGTATCAATATGATGAGATGCTGTTGATATCGACCTGATGAGATGCTGTTGGTATCAATATGATGAGATGCTGTTGATATCGACCTGATGAGATGCTGTTGGTATCAATATGATGAGATGCTGTTGATATCAATATGATGAGATGCTGTTGATATCGACCTGATGAGATGCTGTTGATATCAATATGTTGAGATGCTGTTGATATCGACCTGATGAGATGCTGTTGATATCAATATGTTGAGATGCTGTTGGTATCGACCTGATGAGATGCTGTTGATATCAATATGATGAGATGCTGTTGATATCGACCTGATGAGATGCTGTTGATATCAATATGTTGTGATGCTGTTGACATCAATATGATGAGATGCTGTTGATATCGACCTGATGAGATGCTGTTGGTATCGACCTGATGAGATGCTGTTGATATCAATATGTTGAGATGCTGTTGATATCAATATGATGAGATGCTGTTGATATCAATATGATGAGATGCTGTTGATATCAATATGATGAGATGCTGTTGATATCAATATGATGAGATGCTGTTGATATCAATATGATGAGATGCTGTTGATATCAATATAATGAGATGCTGTTGATATCGACCTGATGAGATGCTGTTGATATCGACCTGATGAGATGCTGTTGATATCGACCTGATGAGATGCTGTTGATATCAATATGTTGAGATGCTGTTGATATCGACCTGATGAGATGCTGTTGATATCAATATGTTGAGATGCTGTTGGTATCGACCTGATGAGATGCTGTTGATATCAATATGATGAGATGCTGTTGATATCGACCTGATGAGATGCTGTTGATATCAATATGTTGTGATGCTGTTGACATCAATATGATGAGATGCTGTTGATATCGACCTGATGAGATGCTGTTGGTATCGACCTGATGAGATGCTGTTGATATCAATATGATGAGATGCTGTTGATATCGACCTGATGAGATGCTGTTGATATCAATATGTTGAGATGCTGTTGACATCAATATGATGAGATGCTGTTGATATCGACCTGATGAGATGCTGTTGGTATCGACCTGATGAGATGCTGTTGATATCAATATGATGAGATGCTGTTGATATCAATATGATGAGATGCTGTTGGTATCGACCTGATGAGATGCTGTTGATATCAATATGATGAGATGCTGTTGATATCGACCTGATGAGATGCTGTTGATATCAATATGTTGAGATGCTGTTGACATCAATATGATGAGATGCTGTTGATATCGACCTGATGAGATGCTGTTGATATCAATATGATGAGATGCTGTTGATATCGACCTGATGAGATGCTGTTGATATCAATATGATGAGATGCTGTTGGTATCGACCTGATGAGATGCTGTTGATATCAATATGATGAGATGCTGTTGATATCAATATGATGAGATGCTGTTGGTATCAATATAATGAGATGCTGTTGATATCGACCTGATGAGATGCTGTTGGTATCGACCTGATGAGATGCTGTTGGTATCGACCTGATGAGATGCTGTTGGTATCAATATGATGAGATGCTGTTGGTATCGACCTGATGAGATGCTGTTGGTATCAATATGATGAGATGCTGTTGATATCAATATGATGAGATGCTGTTGATATCAATATGTTGAGATGCTGTTGATATCAATATGATGAGATGCTGTTGGTATCGACCTGATGAGATGCTGTTGATATCAATATGATGAGATGCTGTTGATATCAATATGATGAGATGCTGTTGGTATCAATATGATGAGATGCTGTTGATATCGACCTGATGAGATGCTGTTGATATCGACCTGATGAGATGCTGTTGATATCGACCTGATGAGATGCTGTTGATATCAATATGATGAGATGCTGTTGATATCAATATGATGAGATGCTGTTGATATCAATATACCTGATGAGATGCTGTTGATATCGATGAGATGCTGTTGATATCTGATGAGATGCTGTTGATATCGACCTGATGAGATGCTGTTGATATCAATATGATGAGATGCTGTTGATATCAATATGATGAGATGCTGTTGATATCGACCTGATGAGATGCTGTTGGTATCGACCTGATGAGATGCTGTTGATATCAATATGATGAGATGCTGTTGATATCAATATGATGAGATGCTGTTGATATCGACCTGATGAGATGCTGTTGATATCGACCTGATGAGATGCTGTTGGTATCAATATGATGAGATGCTGTTGGTATCAATATGTTGAGATGCTGTTGACATCAATATGATGAGATGCTGTTGGTATCGACCTGATGAGATGCTGTTGATATCGACCTGATGAGATGCTGTTGATATCGGCCTGATGAGATGCTGTTGGTATCGACCTGATGAGATGCTGTTGATATCAATATGATGAGATGCTGTTGGTATCAATATGATGAGATGCTGTTGATATCAATATGATGAGATGCTGTTGATATCGACCTGATGAGATGCTGTTGGTATCGACCTGATGAGATGCTGTTGGTATCAATATGATGAGATGCTGTTGGTATCGACCTGATGAAATGCTGTTGATATCGACCTGATGAGATGCTGTTGGTATCGACCTGATGAGATGCTGTTGGTATCAATATGATGAGATGCTGTTGGTATCGACCTGATGAGATGCTGTTGGTATCAATATGATGAGATGCTGTTGACATCAATATGATGAGATGCTGTTGGTATCGACCTGATGAGATGCTGTTGGTATCGACCTGATGAGATGCTGTTGATATCAATATGATGAGATGCTGTTGATATCAATATGATGAGATGCTGTTGATATCAATATGTTGAGATGCTGTTGATATCAATATGATAAGATGCTGTTGGTATCGACCTGATGAGATGCTGTTGATATCAATATGATGAGATGCTGTTGATATCAATATGTTGAGATGCTGTTTATATCAATATGATGAGATGCTGTTGATATCGACCTGATGAGATGCTGTTGATATCGACCTGATGAGATGCTGTTGATATCGACCTGATGAGATGCTGTTGATATCAATATGATGAGATGCTGTTGATATCAATATGATGAGATGCTGTTGATATCGACCTGATGAGATGCTGTTGATATCAATATGATGAGATGCTGTTGATATCGACCTGATGAGATGCTGTTGATATCAATATGATGAGATGCTGTTGATATCAATATGATGAGATGCTGTTGATATCAATATGATGAGATGCTGTTGATATCGACCTGATGAGATGCTGTTGGTATCAATATGATGAGATGCTGTTGGTATCGACCTGATGAGATGCTGTTGGTATCAATATGATGAGATGCTGTTGGTATCGACCTGATGAGATGCTGTTGATATCGACCTGATGAGATGCTGTTGATTTCAATATGATGAGATGCTGTTGGTATCGACCTGATGAGATGCTGTTGATATCGACCTGATGAGATGCTGTTGACATCAATATGATGAGATGCTGTTGGTATCGACCTGATGAGATGCTGTTGGTATCAATATGTTGAGATGCTGTTGATATCGACCTGATGAGATGCTGTTGATATCAATATGATGAGATGCTGTTGATATCGACCTGATGAGATGCTGTTGGTATCGACCTGATGAGATGCTGTTGGTATCAATATGATGAGATGCTGTTGGTATCAATATGATGAGATGCTGTTGATATCGACCTGATGAGATGCTGTTGGTATCGACCTGATGAGATGCTGTTGGTATCAATATGATGAGATGCTGTTGATATCGACCTGATGAGATGCTGTTGGTATCAATATGATGAGATGCTGTTGGTATCGACCTGATGAGATGCTGTTGGTATCAATATGATGAGATGCTGTTGACATCAATATGATGAGATGCTGTTGGTATCGACCTGATGAGATGCTGTTGGTATCGACCTGATGAGATGCTGTTGATATCAATATGATGAGATGCTGTTGATATCAATATGATGAGATGCTGTTGATATCAATATGTTGAGATGCTGTTGATATCAATATGATGAGATGCTGTTGGTATCGACCTGATGAGATGCTGTTGATATCGACCTGATGAGATGCTGTTGATATCAATATGATGAGATGCTGTTGATATCAATATGATGAGATGCTGTTGATATCGACCTGATGAGATGCTGTTGATATCAATATGATGAGATGCTGTTGATATCGACCTGATGAGATGCTGTTGATATCAATATGATGAGATGCTGTTGATATCAATATGATGAGATGCTGTTGATATCGACCTGATGAGATGCTGTTGGTATCAATATGATGAGATGCTGTTGGTATCGACCTGATGAGATGCTGTTGGTATCAATATGATGAGATGCTGTTGGTATCGACCTGATGAGATGCTGTTGATATCGACCTGATGAGATGCTGTTGATTTCAATATGATGAGATGCTGTTGGATGCTGTTGATCGACCTGATGAGATGCTGTTGATATCGACCTGATGAGATGCTGTTGACATCAATATGATGAGATGCTGTTGGTATCGACCTGATGAGATGCTGTTGGTATCAATATGTTGAGATGCTGTTGATATCGACCTGATGAGATGCTGTTGATATCAATATGATGAGATGCTGTTGATATCGACCTGATGAGATGCTGTTGGTATCGACCTGATGAGATGCTGTTGGTATCAATATGATGAGATGCTGTTGGTATCAATATGATGAGATGCTGTTGATATCGACCTGATGAGATGCTGTTGGTATCGACCTGATGAGATGCTGTTGGTATCAATATGATGAGATGCTGTTGATATCGACCTGATGAGATGCTGTTGATATCGACCTGATGAGATGCTGTTGATATCGACCTGATGAGATGCTGTTGGTATCAATATGATGAGATGCTGTTGATATCGACCTGATGAGATGCTGTTGGTATCGACCTGATGAGATGCTGTTGGTATCAATATGATGAGATGCTGTTGATATCGACCTGATGAGATGCTGTTGGTATCAATATGATGAGATGCTGTTGGTATCAATATGATGAGATGCTGTTGGTATCGACCTGATGAGATGCTGTTGGTATCGACCTGATGAGATGCTGTTGGTATCGACCTGATGAGATGCCGTTGACAACAATAAACAGACAGAGGATTGTACACATCCTCTACACACATCATAAGCAACATAGATACAGTTTATTAAATGTTATATTTAACTTTGTCTTAAGGTCCTATGTTATTACTACTGTAGCTAGTGCTGACAGATTAGCTGGCGTCATTTCCGGTCACAACTTGTAGATTTGTTTTACGTGCTGCTGTGTGGTTTGTTGCTAACCTTACTTTGCTACCTGCCAAAGTTATGGTTTTTACTTTTTAATTACCATTTTATATTTACTTTTTTTTTCCCTCACTCAAATTTTTCACTTTTTCACGCTTTATCTGGACGTGGTTCGTCAGGACCTCCAACAGCCGACGCTAAGTAGTAACATTAACACGATGCCTTCTAATTGCAGTCACTTTACTCATAATATACAGGAGAACGATCGCCTTACGGCGAGGATAGCTGTGCTGCAAGCCCAGCTTCAGACGCAATCGTTAGGCAAGGGTAATTGAAGTGTAGGAAAGAGTCTCACAACTGTTTTCTGCTCCTCCCAAAAGATCGAATTTGTAGAAATGTGGGCCTCTTTCTGGGACTCACCCACAAACAGGACCAAGCCTGACCCGCTGAGGAGTGACGGACTCCATCCTAGCTGGAGGGGTGCTCTCATCTTATCTACCAACATAGACAGGGCTCTAACTCCTCTAGCTCCACAATGAAATAGGGTGCAGGCCAGGCAGCAGGCTGTTAGCCAGCCTGCCAGCATAGTGGAGTCTGCCACTAGCACAGTCAGTGTAGTCAGCTCAGCTATCCCCATTGAGACCGTGTCTGTGCCTCGACCTGGGTTGGGCAAAACTAAACACGGCGGTGTTCGCCTTAGCAATCTCACTAGGATAAAGACCTCCTCCATTCCTGTCATTATTGAAAGAGATCGTGATACCTCACATCACAAAATAGGGCTACTTTTAATGTTAGATCCCTTACTTCAAAGGCAATTATAGTCAATGAACTAATCACTTATCATAATCTTGATGTGATTGGCCTGACTGAAACATGGCTTAAGCCTGATGAATTTACTGTGTTTAAATGAGGCCTCACCTCCTGGGTACACTAGGGACCATATCCCCCGTGAATCCCGCAAAGGCGGAGGTGTTGCTAACATGTACGATAGCAAATTTCAATTTACAAAAAAATTAAGACTGTGCTTTTGTCTTTTGAGCTTCTAGTCATGAACTCAATCAGTTAAAAAAGTCCCTCCCTGGAAGCCTGTGTTTGAGACATAATGAAGTGGATGGTGGCCAATGTTCTACTTTTAAACTCAGGCAAAACGGAGATGCTTGTTCTAGGTCCCAAGAAACAAAGAGACCTTCTGTTGAATTTGACAATTAATCTTGATGGTTGTACAGTCGTCTCAAATAAAACTGTGAAGGACCTCGGCGTTACTCTGGACCCTGATCTCTCTTTTGACGAACATATCAGGACTGTTTCAAGGTTTGAAACTTGACTAGAACCCAAAAAAATTGATCATATTACTCCAGTGTTAGACTCCCTACACTGGCTTCCTGTCAAGGCAAGGGCTGATTTCAAGGTTTTAACCTACAAAGCATTACATGGGCTTGCTCCTACCTATCTTTCCGATTTGGTCCTGCATACATACCTACACGTACGCTACGGTCACAAGACGTTGGTCTCCTTACTGTTCCCAGAATTTCTGAGCAAACAGCTGGAGTCAGGGCTTTTTCCTATATAGCTCCATTTTTATGGAATGGTCTGCCTATCCATGTGAGAGACGCAGAATCGGTCTCGACCTTTAAGTCTTTACAGAAGACTCATCTCTTCAGTGGGTCATATGATTGAGTGTAGTCTGACCCTGATGTAAGAAGGGAATTATAAATACATTTGATTGATTGACTGATCCTATTTCGCCTCCTCCCCAGAGATGTTAGTTCAGCCTCCTCCCCAGGGATGTTAGTTCAGCCTCCTCCCCAGAGATGTTAGTTCAGCATCCTCCCCAGAGATGTTAGTTCAGCCTCCTCCCCAGGGATGTTAGGTCAGCCTCCTCCCCAGACATGTTAGTTCAGCCTCCTCCCCAGACATGTTAGGTCAGCCTCCTCCCCAGACATGTTAGTTCAGCCTCCTCCCCAGACATGTTAGTTCAGCCTCCTCCCCAGGGATGTTAGTTCAGCCTCCTCCCCAGAGATGTTAGTTCAGCCTCCTCACCAGGGATGTTAGTTCAGCCTCCTCCCCAGACATGTTAGTTCAGCCTCCTCCCCAGGGATGTTAGTTCAGCCTCCTCCCCAGGGATGTTAGTTCAGCCTCCTCCCCAGGGATGTTAGTTCAGCCTCCTCCCCAGAGATGTTAGTTCAGCCTCCTCCCCAGGGATGTTAGTTCAGCCTCCTCCCCAGACATGTTAGTTCAGCCTCCTCCCCAGACATGTTAGTTCAGCCTCCTCCCCAGGGATGTTAGTTCAGCCTCCTCCCCAGGGATGTTAGTTCAGCCTCCTCCCCAGGGATGTTAGTTCAGCCTCCTCCCCAGAGATGTTAGTTCAGCCTCCTCCCCAGGGATGTTAGTTCAGCCTCCTCCCCAGACATGTTAGTTCAGCCTCCTCCCCAGACATGTTAGTTCAGCCTCCTCCCCAGGGATGTTAGTTCAGCCTCCTCCCCAGGGACGTTAGTTCAGCCTCCTCCCCAGGGATGTTAGTCCTTCCCCGGTGAATGTATTATGAAGACAGAGATAGATGTTGTGTTATAATCTAATATAATGTGTTGTGAGTTTAAAAATCAAATATATTTTAGCAACCATAGAGATTAAATTTACACAAAAATAATGTTGAATACTAAAATGTATTTATACTGAACCAAAATAAAAAGTTTTGGTTCCATGTTTCATACGCACAAAAAGCTTATATCTCTCAAGTATGTCCTCTTAGTGAGCATTTCTCCTTTGCCAAGACAATCCACCTGACAGGTGTGGCATATCAAGAAGCTGATTACACAACGTGCTCATTACACAGGTGCACCTTGTGCTGGGGACAATAAAGGCCACTCTAAAATGTGCAGCTTTGTCACACAACACAATGCAACAGATGTCTCAAGTTTTGATGAAGTGTATAAATGGCATGCTGACTGCAGGAATGTCCACCAGAGCTGTTGTCAGAGGTGTTAATTTCTCTACCATAAGCCGCCTCCAACGTTGTTTTAGAGAATTTGGCAGTACCTCCAACCGGCCTCACAACCTCAGACCACATTTAACCACGCCAGCCCAGGACCTCCCCTTCCGGCTTCTTCACCTGTAGGATCGTCTGAGACCAGCCACTCAGACAGCTGATGAAACTGAGGAGTATTATTGTCTGTCATGTTGAGGGGAAAAACTCTTTCTGATTTGCTGGGCCTGGCTCCCCAAGGGGCGGGTGGGTGGGCCTATGCCCTCACAGGTCCTCCATGGCTGTGCCCCTGCCCATTCATGTGAAATCCGTAGATTAGTGAATCATTTTTTTCAATTGACTGCTTTCCTTATAGGAACTGCATGCTTGTCTTTAATTAATGCTGACAGATTTTCAGATCTCTAATTCTCAGTTTTGCCTATAAAGTGTTTGAAGACTCAGTTTGTGGTGTAATGCAGAGGAACAAGTGAAGAGATGCTGTCAGTGAGGCGTGGGGGGTAAAGTGAAGAGATGCTGTCAGTGAGGCGTGGGGGGAAAGTGAAGAGATTCTGTCAGTGAGGCGTGGGGGGCAAATAGTGAAGAGATGCTGTCAGTGAGGAGTGGGGGGGCAAGTGAAGAGATTCTGTCAGTGAGGCGTGGGGGGAAAGTGAAGAGATGCTGTCAGTGAGGCGTGGGGGAAAGTGAAGAGATGCTGTCAGTGAGGCGTGGGGGGCAAGTGAAGAGATTCTGTCAGTGAGGCGTGGGGGAAAGTGAAGAGATGCTGTCAGTGAGGCGTGGGGGAAAGTGAAGAGATGCTGTCAGTGAGGCGTGGGGGGGCAAGTGAAGAGATTCTGTCAGTGAGGCGTGGGGGGAAAGTGAAGAGATGCTGTCAGTGAGGCGTGGGGGGGCAAGTGAAGAGATTCTGTCAGTGAGGCGTGGGGGGGGAGTGAAGAGATGCTGTCAGTGAGGCTTGGGGGGACAAGTGAAGAGATGCTGTTAGTGAGGGGGGGGGGGCAAGTGAAGAGATGCTGTCAGTGGGGGGGGACAAGTGAAGAGATGCTGTCAGTGGGGGGGCAAATGAAGAGATGCTGTCAGTGGTGGGGGGGCAAATGAAGAGATGCTGTCAGTGGGGGGGACAAGTGAAGAGATTCTGTCAGTGGGGGAGGACAAGTGAAGAGATTCTGTCAGTGGGGGACGACAAGTGAAGAGATGCTGTCAGTGGGGCGTGGGGGGGGCAAGTGAAGAAATGCTGTCAGTGAGGCGTGGGGGGCAAGTGAAGAGATGCTGTCAGTGGGGCGTGGGGGGCAAGTGAAGAGATGCTGTCAGTGGGGCGTGGGGGGCAAGTGAAGAGATGCTGTCAGTGGGGCGTGGGGGGTGAAGTGAAGAGATGCTGTCAGTGGGGCGTGGGGGGCAAGTGAAGAGATTCTGTCAGTGAGGCGTGGGGGAAGTGAAGAGATGCTGTCAGTGAGGCGTGGGGGGCAAGTGAAGAGATGCTGTCAGTGGGGCGGGGGGGTGAAGTGAAGAGATGCTGTCAGTGGGGCGTGGGGCAAGTGAAGAGATTCTGTCAGTGAGGCGTGGGGGGAAGTGAAGAGATGCTGTCAGTGAGGCGTGGGGGGCAAGTGAAGAGATGCTGTCAGTGAGGCGTGGGGGGAAGTGAAGAGATGCAGTCAGTGAGGCGTGGGGGGGGCAAGTGAAGAGATTCTGTCAGTGAGGCGTGGGGGGAAAGTGAAGAGATGCTGTCAGTGAGGCGTGGGGGGAAAGTGAAGAGATGCTGTCAGTGAGGCGTGGGGGGGCAAGTGAAGAGATTCTGTCAGTGAGGCGTGGGGGGAAAGTGAAGAGATGCTGTCAGTGAGGCGTGGGGGGGCAAGTGAAGAGATTCTGTCAGTGAGGCGTGGGGGGAGTGAAGAGATGCTGTCAGTGAGGCTTGGGGGGGGACAAGTGAAGAGATGCTGTTAGTGAGGGGGAAGTGAAGAGATGCTGTCAGTGGGGGGGACAAGTGAAGAGATGCTGTCAGTGGGGGGCAAATGAAGAGATGCTGTCAGTGGTGGGGGGCAAATGAAGAGATGCTGTCAGTGGGGGGACAAGTGAAGAGATTCTGTCAGTGGGGGAGGACAAGTGAAGAGATTCTGTCAGTGGGGGACGACAAGTGAAGAGATGCTGTCAGTGGGGCGTGGGGGGCAAGTGAAGAGATGCTGTCAGTGAGGCGTGGGGGGCAAGTGAAGAGATGCTGTCAGTGGGGCGTGGGGGGCAAGTGAAGAGATGCTGTCAGTGGGGCGTGGGGGGCAAGTGAAGAGATGCTGTCAGTGGGGCGTGGGGGGTGAAGTGAAGAGATGCTGTCAGTGGGGCGTGGGGCAAGTGAAGAGATTCTGTCAGTGAGGCGTGGGGGAAGTGAAGAGATGCTGTCAGTGAGGCGTGGGGGGCAAGTGAAGAGATGCTGTCAGTGGGGGCGTGGGGGGGTGAAGTGAAGAGATGCTGTCAGTGGGGCGTGGGGCAAGTGAAGAGATTCTGTCAGTGAGGCGTGGGGGAAGTGAAGAGATGCTGTCAGTGAGGCGTGGGGGGCAAGTGAAGAGATGCTGTCAGTGAGGCGTGGGGGGAAGTGAAGAGATGCAGTCAGTGAGGCGTGGGGGGGCAGGTGAAGAGATGCTGTCAGTGAGGCGTGGGGGTAAAGTGAAGAGATGCTGTCAGTGAGGCGTGGGGGGGGAACTGTCAAGTGAAGAGATTCTGTCAGTGAGGCGTGGGGGCAAGTGAAGAGATGCTGTCAGTGAGGCGTGGGGGGCAAGTGAAGAGATTCTGTCAGTGAGGCGTGGGGGAAGTGAAGAGATGCTGTCAGTGAGGCTTGGGGGGGACAAGTGAAGAGATGCTGTTAGTGAGGGGGAAGTGAAGAGATGCTGTAGGTGGGGGGGACAAGTGAAGAGATGCTGTCAGTGGGGGGCAAATGAAGATATGCTGTCAGTGGTGGGGGGCAAATGAAGAGATGCTGTCAGTGGGGGGACAAGTGAAGAGATTCTGTCAGTGGGGACGACAAGTGAAGACATGCTGTCAGTGGGGGGA